>NW_025767532.1:0-471011 GCF_003918875.1 Haliotis rubra
TTCATTCTTCAACTTCAAGCATTTAGAAAGACATAATTGGAGAGACATGCTGCAAAGCCTCTTTTATCCTATAAGCCCAGCACTCGAATCTTACTAATATTGCTATCTCCTTCTTATTGTCAACAAGAAGTGTATACTGTATCAGATGTTCCCATTTGGGGTGTAATGGCTGCCCTAAAATATGCCTTCCGTTATTCTGCAAATAGAGTGACTTTGTGGACTTCCTTTTCCCATTTCTTACATTTCCTAAAAACTCAAAGGGTGCATGTTGCTGTACGCATGTTGGTGCTTTTACTAAAAATGCCGGTCACATAACTCCAGATCGGAAACAAAACTATAGTACTGTTTGAAATAGAAAAAAACTGTTTTTTCACATTTATATCTACAATTTGTGGTAGCAGTTAATATGTGGAAAGTGTGAAAAATCTGTTAAACTAAGTTCGGCCTTAATCCACAGTCTCAGTGGAGGGAGATATAGGAAATGTTAGAGAAGGATTTTACTGGAGGAGAGATTAGTGCAGAAACGAGCACCGCGGTTTTATTCAGTGTCTGAAGCGACTTATTTGGAGCAATCTACGGCTTTATGCAGTAAATTAGTGTGCCATGATATAGTATAACAAATGACACTTTTGAACATCCAATATGAAATTAGACTTCTTAGTTTTATTATAAACTATAAGGTGACGTAAATACGTAAACAACTTTAATACTGAAACTATTAATGAGATAGATACCTTACTGAGCCCCCACTCATCACTATAAAAGCTGGAAACAGGTAGGAGGGTTGCCAAAAGCGTCACACCGAGACAGGTGTTGCTGACAGTAGTTGGGGTCTGGCTTTGGGATGGAGTCAGTTAGCTACGATAAGATAATCAACAGGAGACATAATTCAATATACACATGAAAGCGCATAAAATATATCTGAGATGACCCATTGTGTCTGTGGGCAGCACGTGCGTACCATGTCAAGTGAGTCGACGGTCCGGGTCATCATACCTGCCGCGAGCCAATCTAATTCATCATCTATAGTCTGATTTCATTGTTTTCTGCAGCTATTCGTATTTTTTCTGGGTTTCGCCTCGATTTTACGAGTAAACATGCTTTTCTGATATCTTATTAAGCATCCCTCACCGAACGCCTAGTTAGGCCTATATAGGTTATTATTTAGACATATGCTATTTGGTAACCGGTAGGTCAATTTTAGGATACACAGGAGTAACAGCCTCAAAACAGTTTTTTCTATTTCCGACAGTACTATAGTTGCTGTTTTGAAGGTGTTTTTCAAAACAACGTAAATCATAAATATATGCTACTTTAAAATCATGAAGTTAAAAGCAAAGCATGTCGCCAATAAAGTTTAGTTCTGCGTAACAAAACCGTTTAATGCCAACTGAATGAAACCTGTTAAGATTCACGTTGCATTTTCTGTACAGCTTATAAGGACTATGATAATAAGGGATATCAAGAAAGTTAAGCAATTTTAGACATTTAGGGGATATTCGTACCACGTAAATCCAGCCGTTTTGAATTCCATATTATTTCATATATCATCTCCCACACCTTTATTCTCAATCTGCCAAGCTTCCAAGAACACATCTATAAAATAATCTGTGACGAGAATCTCTAATAGACCAAATACATGTAACTTATTTTCTTGACATTTATGTCACCATTTGCGTCACAGCTAGTGTTCCATTGAATGACAAATAGGTGCACCTATTTCGTACATTATTACAGAAGTATTAATCTAAAATATAGTGTATTTCAACATACCATATGGCTAAACATTCTTCACATTTTATATCAGACTTTGTATGTATGTAGGTTAAATCCAAATTTCGTAAATCTAACATACACATGGTCTGGGATAGTCCTATGAAGTTCACATGTCACTCACATTTTGATATTCTTTGTCGAATTCAAAGGGCTTAATGTATTAATTTCAAGATAAAAGCCTATGAATCACTATCAAACTGTGATAAATGATCTCTGAAAAGGTGGTCTTAGCTTGCCTGTTCGTGGCACCTATCACAAAGAGTATATAGCAAAGGCAAAGTCAATTTTTCATCGAAAATTCCCACCACGAGAATATATATGGCAAGGTCAAAATATGCAAACCGAATCTGACAAATTGGCTTGTTGCTAATGCGTCGTGAATTTAGAGTGAGTTTAGTTTTACGCCGCACTCGGCAATGCTCCAGTTATAATGCGGTCTGTAAATAATCGAGTCTGAAACTAGACAAACCGTCGATCAACAGTATGAGCATCGATGGGATACGATGACACATGTCATCCAAGTCAGCGAGCGTGAGCAAATATCGATCCCTGTTATGACATGCTACGGATTACTGAAAATCACTTTATCTAATTCGGATTCCTTTACGGGCTCAAATTGGAAAATGTCGCCCACAAACTGTTGAAAGCATTACTGGTCACAAGTTTTGAATGTGTCGTGGCATTGAAATAGGTTCTAGTAAGAGAGTCGCACGGCCCTTCTGTGAAATCTTGGTAGAAAAGAGCATGTTTGACTCTCACAGTGAAGGTTGTAGAAATGCAATAAGAATTCATAATAAATGAGAATCGAGAATATTATTCAGAGATGTTTTATTCTATTAAGTCGTGAGTATTAACATTGCCGTGAGGAAAATTACTCGCCAGTCGGGCTAGCGACTGTGGAGATTTATTGGCCCGACTGGATTTTTACTAGCTAGCAAGTAGCGGGCCAGTAGGCTATTTCGCACACCGCTTTAACGTCATCACTCTAGTCATATAGTCATGCGTGTGGGCCGTTTTTCGACACTCTGACCTCACCCAGGCATAGATGCGTAATGCCATTATAGACGAGGCGGTCTCTACTGTTTTCTTCGTTTCTTTGTCAGTGTGGGCGGTGGGGTAGCTCAATGGCAGAGAGGAGTTCTCTTGTCACGCCGTGAAGACCCGGGTTCGAATTCCCACATTCAAGCGTTAATGTGAAGCCCATTTCTGGTGTCCTCGCCGCGACGTTACGAATATTGCATAAAAGCGGCGTAAAACCAAACTCAGTCAGTCGGTCTTGTTCATCGCACTTATTTCAGGTTTTGAATGAACGAAACAAGATTCACCATAGGATGGTTGGGAAGATTTTAGAGCACTGATGAAATTGGCTGTCACGTTCTTAAGTCGGCAACAGATTCTACTACAGTTACACGCATGGTTTTCCAGACCACCAGATTTCTCTTCCGTTACTTGAAAATAGAGGTCAGTTCCACATTTCAGATGGATTTGAATTTCAGTTCACCCAAATTATTAGGGCTGTAACGAATTACTATCGATGCACCGAATTATGGAGTTGACTATGATTATGAGCCTGATATCAGTCAAAGGTTACGGTAGAAATGAAACATATGGACATCAGTAATATGCGTGTGACCATTATAGTCAGGAAGGCAATTAATTTTAATTGATAAATGCGGCATGTAAATTACAGGATGATTGGCAGACTTGCATTGCATTGAGTTTATATAACCGTTTCATTTTGATCAGTTTCAAGCTCTTGTTAGTTATTAAAAGAGACTTACACTCAACTTGTGTTTTCATCATAAACTATATACACTAATTAGAAATGATTTTAAAATTAGATAATTCATGAATATCAATTCAATATTGGTGTCGTTTTGCAATAGTTAGTCGCAATATACTATCGCTAGGTTGCAAATATGCATGGTGTAATAGGATCATCACCATCGCAGCAGTTGTTTCCTCATTAGTCACCACAAATTATAAGTGCTTCAAGGTTTGTCACAACATTATCCATGCTAGTTTTGTGTTACCAAAGTGGCAAACATTCGTTCCTTTATCACCTAGGCCTTCCTCTTATGATGCGAGAGTGAGTATGTTTTTACGCCGCTTTTAGCACAATATTTTAGCGATGGGATAGCTTCTAGTGGTTAAAGCGTCTGCTAGTCTCATAAAGACCTGGGTTCGACTCCCCATATGGGCAAAATGTTTGAAGCCTATTTCTAGTGTCTACGATCGTGATATTGCTGGAATATTGCCAAAAGCGGAGTAAACTAATTTTAACTCACATCGCTAATTCTACTGCGCCTTACAACAACATTCAGTCATTGCTCATCTGGACCTGTTTTGTTTTTCTTTCGTTCAGATCCGCCATTATGGCCGCCGCAGATTCTGGGTTTGTTGAAAACTGGCAGAGCGGGGAGGAATGTGGCAGAAAAAGTAAATTTCACTACGGCGCTGAAAATAGAGAAATACTGTGACGTCCTACTTCTGGGCTGGCAAACGGAAACGACAGTCCGAGCTCACCGCTACGTGCTTATCAGTCGCAGTTGCGCGTTCGAAGGCCATGCTGTGTGGCCCTTGGCATTGAGAGAGAGATGCCATTAGGGGATATCGGATGTTGATGCGGCGACACTGTTCTCCTTGAGCCGTTAATCGTGTAAGTAGATGTAGTATTGATTCACATTGTTTGTTTGTTAATTGTTTAACACGCCTGTCAGTAATTTCTAGCTATATGACGGCGGGTCTCGCAAACAACCGAATCTCGACCAGACAATCCAGTGATTGGATATGAGCATCAAACACCTACATCTGGACACGATGCCAGAAGGTAGTCAACTAAGTCAGCGAACCTGACCACCCGATCCTGTTAATCGCCTCATGATGAACATGGGTTACTGAAGATCACCCTCAACCTGATCTTCACGGGTTGTAAATACTTACACTGTAAATGAATTGTGGGTATTGTTGGAACATTGCTGAAAGAGGCGTAAAGCCAGCTACTAATTCGAGCATAGTTTCTACAGCGTTGGATCGAAAATATGAATGATGTCCTGAAATATGGATTGGGACGCTATTCGGCATCTATAGTATATTACTCATTGTGAAACTTTGGATTTGATGATCAAATATATGAATGGCTTCAATGTGTTAACGCTATTTCTGATGTCCCCCGCCGTGATGCGTTGCTGAAATTGTCGCCAAAGATGGCGTAAAAACATATTCACTCACTCAGTAACTTATCATCCATAAATTTACTACATTCATTTGTGGTGATAGATCTCGTTGTGATATATTCCCGCTTCAGGAATTAATTCTGTAGATTCATGCAGGTAATACGTCATCTTCTGTGTCTCAAATGGGAAACTGGCGGTGGGGTGGCCTAGTGGTTAAGGCGTTGGCTCATCACGCCTAAGACCTGGGTTCTATTCCCATATGGGGTACAAAGCGTGAAGCCCATTTCTGGTGTCCCCCCGCTGTGATATTTATAGAACATTGCTAAAAGGTAAAAAACTCACTCAAATGGAAACCGGCACATCATACTCCAGTACACAAACGACGCACACCTGACACCAGAGAACGTGACTGGATTGCTGTACCCGGGCCAAGAAGTACGCTGTGGGGGGTCTTGAGAGTCTGTGCCTCACCTATTCAGGAAGACTGCCTGAGTGCTGAGAATGCCTGTCTCATCCTTGAGCATGCGCACAGGTTTGATGAGAAGGATCTCTACGATAAAGCATTTGATCGTGCCATTGCGTTTGGCGACGTATCCTTTGGCAATGAAAGTTTCACACAGCTGTGCTATGAATGCTTTGGACAAAGTCATCCTGGTTGACGAGCTTCCATCAAGGCTGAAAACGTGTATCAGTCTGCCATTGCATGGATGGAGGCCGAATGCCCGGAAAGGAAGGGAGATAACTGCCAGGAACCTCAGATCTCTCCTGGGTGAAACAGTCTACGGATTCCCTTCACCAGTATGGACAAGGAGTTTTACGTCGACAACGTTGTACCGAGAGGATTTTTAACAGATGCGGAAAATGTGAAAAATTATGTCATGTTTGCTGTGCCCAGAGAAAGACCTGTCTTCCATTCCTCCGGCGATCTGCAAAACTAACTCACAACGTGGTGTTTTATAAAGAACACCGGAAGATGCCTCAGACGAGGAAGCAGTCATTCTGGGAAGAACTGACGCCCCTGTTCCCATGACATCATTATTCTCACGGGATCTCCTTTATATGGACACGACCAGAACAAAAGCCATAGTCTACCAATACATCAGAATCTGTGACCGGACAGCGAACTTTATGGATGTGGAACGCGAGACAGTTTTTTCCACCCAAAAATCAAACCATCGGGGAAAATAACATTCTCCAGTACTGGCTCCTGGAACCCGGTGATTTTTCAAGCGAAACACTGAGTATTTCATATATTATCGAAATGGAGGGAGGTGCCTAACTGAAGGCGATCCAAAAGACGTTGTTGAGAATGTAACGGTAGATCAATGTACCATCCACGTTTTCGAGTGGATATTGTCTAATTCCAGTGGGCTACTTAAACATAACCCATGGCTTGGGTAATTAAAAGTGTGAAAGGAATAATTTAAAGACAACCAAAACCAACGATTTTATAACAATTAGAGTGGGCTACGGTCCTTCATTATGGCTTTTTTTTAGTCCGGATATCTGGAGGATAGACACCAGGGGTATGAAAGTGAGTCTTTGAAGCAAGCTATGCTTGTTGTAAGAGGCGACTAACTGGATCGGGTGGTCAGGGTTGCTGACTTTGTTGACACATGACCTCGCTGCATCCCAGTTGCGCAGATCGATGCTCATAATGCTGATCACTGAAACCGTCTGGTTCAGACTTAGCATTTATTAACTGTAAACTCAGCTAGCTCTTCACCACTTTAACGGGAGTGGGCTGCCCTTAGGGTTTAAGCACTCCTCTTCACACCGATGACCAGACTCGATTCCCTTCATGGGTACTCTATGTATGGTAAACCAACCATTAAGCATGATTCCATGCAATTCTAGGATTCCTTAGAGAGGGGATTAGCCCTAGTGGTTAAAGCGTTCACTGTCAAGCCGAAGACTCCAGCCTCGATTCCCCTCATGGGTACCTGCTATGTGTATATGGTAAATCAACTTCATCAGTTACGATTCATGCAATTTAGGATTCCTTTGGGAGGGGGATAGCCTCTAGTGGTTAAAGCGTACACTCGTCACGCCGAAGACCCAGGCTCGATTCCCCATGGGTACTATGTGTATGGTAAATCAACCATTAGTTACGATTCATGCAATTTAGGATTCCTTTGGGAGGGGATAGCCTAGTGGTTAAAGCGTTCACCTTCGTCACGCCGAAGACCCAGGCCTGATTCCCCTCATGGGTACTTGCGTATGGTAAATCAACCATTAGTTAGCGATTCTAGCAATTTTAGGATCTCCTTTGGGAGGGGGATAGCTTTAGTGGTTGTGCGTTCGCTCGTCACGCTGAAGACTCCAGGCCTCGATTCTTCCTCATGGGTACTATGTGTATGGTAAATCAACTCATCAGTCACGATTCATGCAATTTTAGGATTCCTTGAGGAGATAGCCATAAGCGTTAAAGCGTTCGTCACGCCGAAGACCCAGGCTCGATTCCCTCATGGGCAATACCAGCATGGTATGGTAAACTATTAGCCACGATTCTTGCAATTTAGGATTCCTTTGGGAGGGGATAGCCTAGCGGTTAAAGCGTTCACTCGTCACGCCGAAGACCCAGCCTCGATTCCCTCATGGGTACTATGTGTATGGAAAATCAACCATCAGTTATGATTCATGCAACCCTAGGATTTCTTTGGGAGGGAGATAGCCTAGTGGTTAAAGCGTACATTATCAATGCCGAAGACCCAGGTTCGATTCCTTCATGGGTACTATGTGTATGGTAAATCAACCATTAGTTACGATTCATGCAATTCTATCCCTTTGGGAGGTAGCTCTAGTGGTTAAAGCGTTCACTCGTCACGCCGAAGACCCAGGCTCGATTCCCTCATGGGTACTATGTGTATGGTAAATCAAATCCATCAGTTACGATTCATGCAATTCTAGGATTTCTTTTGGGAGGGTGGGTAGCCTATA
Source organism: Haliotis rubra (assembly GCF_003918875.1). Taxonomy (NCBI): domain Eukaryota; kingdom Metazoa; phylum Mollusca; class Gastropoda; order Lepetellida; family Haliotidae; genus Haliotis; species Haliotis rubra. The sequence continues at coordinate 7,893 of NW_025767532.1, forward strand.
GTGGTTAAAGTGTACATCTGTCACGCCGAAGACCCAGGCCTGATTCCCTCAAGGGTACTATGTGTATGGCAAATCAACCATTAGTTACGATTTATGCAATTCCCAGGATCTCTTTGTAAGAGGGTAGTCTATGGCTAAAGCTGCTCACTCTCACGCTGAAGACTCCAGGCCTGATTCTCCTCATGGGTACTTATGTGTGTATGGTAAATCAACTATTAGTTACGATTTTATGCAATTCTAGGATTCCTTTGGGAGGGGGCTAGCTTAGTGGTTAAAGCGTTCGATCGTCAGCCGCCGATGACCCAGCCTCGATTTCCTCATGGTACTATGTGTATGGTAAATCAACCATTACGATTCATGCAATTCTAGATCTTTGGGACGGGATAGCCTAGTACAGCGTTCGCTCGTCACGCCGAAGACCCAGCCCGATTCCCTCATGGGTACTCTGGTGTACGGTAAATAAAACCATTAGGTTACGATTCATGCAATTCCCAGGATTCCTTTGGGAGGGGATAGCCTAGTGGTTGTAGCGTTCACCTGTCACGCTGAAGACCCGGGTTCTGATTCTCTACATGGGTACAATGTGTAAAGCCCATTTCCTTGTGTCCTCAATGGGCACTGTGATTACTAAGGGAATACTGCTAAAAGTGGCGTGCAAAAACCAAACTCACTCCACTGACTTTACCACATGTCGGTGTTTAGATATCTTTATAAAAGGTATAATAATGGAGGTGTTTTTAATTTTTGTGCCATTTATAAAGAAATTAGTTACAGCCATTGTTGCATGTCTTGGAAAGTGACAGCTACAAGCCGCAACAGGATTAGGCTGGTAGAATCTTCGATTGGTAAGCACTGAAAGCAGTATGATTATTAAATTATTGCATATTTTGTATATTTCCGCCCTAGGACCTACTTTGCATATGCCATACAAAACAATCTCCGTTCCCAGAGTTCGACATCAACGATCTAAAAATTTGTCTCTGAACTTGATGAAAACACGATTCAGGAAACAAAAATCCTTTCTCAACGGGATTTTTGAAGTTTCTGGGGAGAATGATATGATATTCGCATAGTCCCGGATCCACAAAGCCGTTAACGTTACGGCCTCGTAACTCTACAGTTAATCATAGTAGCTTAAGAACATCGTAGTGCTACTAAATAAGCCGTGAATCGGTGCCCAGATCCGAAAAGATCATACTTTAAATGAGCAATCGTAAAAGTCCTGGAAGTAGGTTGCCATGGTTTTACGCCGTTTTGAGCAATACCAGACCAACATCACTGCGGGAGATAATGGGAGCTGGCTTTACATATAGTAATGTATGATTCAAACCCTGAGCTTCGGCGTGACGAGCGATAGCCGCAGGGACCACATCATCCGCAGTAACTCTAACCAATGACAGTGAGTGAGTGGAGTGAGTCTAGTTTTACGCTGCACTCCAGCAGTATCTGCTTATATGGCTGCGGCCTCAAACAAGTCTGGGCTGCATAATTCAAAGGATCAACATCATGAGCATCGATCTACGCAATTGGGACATGATGACATGTGTCAGCCAACTCAGCGAGAGCCCGACTAATTTATATCCCTTTTACAGAATGCATCAAACGACAAGCAAGGGCTACTGAAGAAAAATCCAAACTCGGATCTTCACGGGTGGGATCCACTCCAAAGCTTTATAGCAGTGCTGTTATTGAATGATTCCTTGGAATTGCATCTAAAACTAGATGGGATTAACATCTCCTTGTCCAGCAATTCACCACCCTGGTATGAGGAAAGGTCCAAATGATGTTATAGTAGCACACAGGTTCCAAATCACTGTTTGACAACTATTTCTATTAGGTATTAATCTAGGATTCTTGCAATCATATATTGTTGTATATGTGTATTTTATGTAATAAGTGTAGCGCGGCAGAATTTTCTAAAAATATCTATTTCTCAATCGATTTCGTTAAAATGTAAATTATATGCTAATCGTAACATATTAAAACAATATATGATTACTAAAGTCTAGATTTTGTTTTATTTTTAAAAGTTATTCGAACCCTTTGTGCTATAGTTGGTCTCAGACATTTACTCATTTTTATGAGCACTACGAGCATGGTCTGTGCTCTAAGCCTAGAAGGCCCAGGGGAAGCAGCCTGCACACGGAATTGCGGTATTAATACTAGAGGACTGGCTGTGGGTTGATTTTTTCAAATCGCTATAGGCTGATTGGGTTAGTTGGCCCACATTTAAAATGAAATAAAAAATAACAATTCCACTGATACAGCTGTTATTCTCGTTTTGCTGAAAATGTCTTCACACATTATTTATAGCTGCAAAGCAAAAAGGAAAGTAATGCAATTTCGATAGCATTAGAGCTCAGTCGTCTTTTCCCTGAATAATATATTAATCTAGTAACTGATAGACATCCTGAGCTATATGTTCAATCTGGAAAATTATGTCCAAAATTGACGGGAAAGCGGACCTGTGAATGTAGTTTATTGTTTCAAAACATTTTGTTTTTGCCCGAATGTGATAAAACAATTGTACACATTGCCTTCCACAATTAGAATATTACTCTCTACGGCATTAAACAGCATTTAGTCACTCTACTGAAATACACATCGTTTAGCTTTATTGACTTTACGGGACGGTGGGATTGCTAGAATATTGTTATTAAGTTTCATCGATAAGGATTCGATAAGCTAGTCTGTTTAGCATCAACACCCCTACTATATGGTATAGAAGGTTCATGATCGATATGACTAAAAACCGATATATTACGTCATCGAATACATCCTCTACAAGTATATGCTTCGTACATATCCGATCGATGTAGGTTCATACATGGGCTTTCCGTGGGGACGCAACTCGGTCTTTGGCGATTTAATAAAAACCATCAAATGCATCCCCACGGAAAGCCCATGTATATGCTTCATACATACATCGGAGATATGGACAAAAGCCTTTGATACTTGTGAGACCTTTAAAATATACGATATATTCATTGACATAAAAAGCGTAATTGTCCGGTTTTCGATCATGTCACCGTATTTCTGTGATGAACCTTTCTATATTATATAGTAGGGGGTGTTGATACTAAACCGGGGCCTAGTTTATCGATTTTCTGACCCGCAGTGGGGCCTGGGTGGATAAAGCGGCGTAAACCAAACTCACTCAACTATTGACTATACACACCAACATTTTATTATTCCCATGTACACCGGACTATAGGCTTTATAAAATAGATATATTCATTTGTAACTGCACATCTACAAAACCACAAGCGATAAGGCTAACACTGGAATAACAGAAATGCATGAGTCATTATACGGGAAGCTATAAAGGAACAAGCGAGGCATGAAGCATTCAATGTACGGAGTTTGGTGTCGTCATAATCATGTGACTCGCATCCCGTTTATCAGTTGGGACAACACGAGACTCGGGTCGCAAAAGTTTGTCACGTGAGTAAGATCTGTTGTTTTGCCTGACAACTCATGAAGTCATTTATATACATTTGTACATAATATACGCAAGCATTCTATATAAAACCAATAATCACCTCTCACGGCGTTAACATTTGTGCGTCAATCTGTACGGTCACTCGTATTTCTTTCTGTTTCAATTGAACTAGATCTATATTGCTAACATATTCAATTTGTTAACGATAGTTGGTTTATATAACGTTACGTGGTTTGATATAATCAGTAAAATATATATTGAACATTCGAAGTGTGCATCTACCTTCTTTAATGATTCGAAAATGAGACGATAATTTCGGCTTGAAACGAAATTAGTGTAACAACTGGGAACATGGGTTCCAGAGGAAGCAACTCTTGACAAGTGTAGTGTGTCGTAAACTGGGACATCGATTTTCGAGATCCTGTTCTCGGCTAGCTCTTCTACCACTTAAAGGGCCACTGATCCAAAGCGATTAATGTTTCCAGCCAGCAGTCTAATTACGAGAACCTGGCTGTAAACTGGTCAGCCCCTGCTCCTCGACCGTGACGGACACGGGGACTGGGCTACTGTCCACCTTGGCAGAATTTCTTCAACCTAATCAAGGAACATTAGGAAGGGTGGATGCCTATGAGATGCCAAGTTATTTGAAAAGTGCACTCTACAGGTGGATTGTATGAGTATAATAAAAGTATCCTAATCGTGTAGGCTTTTTCAGATTTTCAAATGTTTCGATCTTTATAGTGACTGATCCAGTTTGATCCTATTTCTGTATGTTTTTACTCCTCGATATTTAATCATGTAAAAATATGTCTATTACTCACTTTATGATATCAAAAACAGCATTTGATATATTTTGAATCCATCAGCTAAACAGCCACGCCTTAAGCCATTGCAAAAAAATCCTGAAACTTTGCTTAGGAACATAAATTTATATGCAGTTTTAACTAAGTACGCGTCTTATGTCATATATTTCTTATCTTGCCGAAATCAGAGAAGTTCATAGACCATTCTTAATGAGGCCCTCATGAATATTCATATCTGTACCAAAACGAGGCTAAATGGGGCAAGGACACAATCGCATAATGGCGACAAATCTCAATGTATACTTCCTGAGTTTCAAATTTCCCTTGAACGGTACATTACGAAACTGTCCAGTAGTTCAGGGAAATCGCAGAGAAATGGGAAAGGGCTACACAAATGTTTCTGTAGCATATCCACGGATTGAAGGGTGAATAATTACTGTACATCACGACACACATCACGATAAGTCATATGACCTAGATATCTAGGTAACGTTTACCATGTTGCGCAGCATTTATGAAGGGAAGCTACTCTAAAGTCACAATAGTGGAAATATTACCAAGGGAAGTCAATTACGCTTACTTTATCAACATATGAACAAAGCAAAAAAGACTCAACGTATTTCCTGACCTGGATTCAAATCATCCACTTCCACATGGGGAGCCCCTAGTGTTGTTAATTCTTGAGCTGGATAATCGAGATTTCATAAGCAATATGTAGATCAAGATAGCTCTCCTCGAGTGGATCTGGACCAAACAAATTTGTTTGCATTATTCATGTGGATGAAATTATTTGTTTGGCATTTTTTCTGGTTTAAAATGTTTTGTCCTATCGGACTCTGTTTCTTATATAGATATAGGACATTTATTCACGCATTTTATTTTACAGCTGTACAGGACTAGTGGTGATGGCGATGTGCGCGTAGCTGCATGTTACAATCGCAGAGGAAAACGAATCGCCACATCATCATGTAGAAACTATTTATTTCAATCAACATGAGGGACCAGAGACCATATCTATTATATGGTCTCTGGTGGGACACAATGTGCAAGACAAAAACTGATGATTTTTTTCAAGTTTTTCCTTGACTGATTTGGAGGTGAATAATTAATTTTACCTAAATGGACAAGTGGTACCTGCATTGGGAATATTTGAACCAATTTTCAATACTGTGTTACTATACCATAAAATTGATTTATTGTAGATCAGGTGTATTTATTCTGTACCACTGTAACTGAAGACATTTTTAAGGAGAACATATTATAAGATTAACGATAACAGGATTCACACTACAGCAAACAATTAACCCAAATAAATAACGAACACCTGAGTGCAGTTAATAATAATTTATTTTGAAATGGTGTCTTAAAAGTCCAATAACAATAGACACATTCGACAATAGCTTCTAACTGTAATATTGATGAATAACAACAAAATTTTTCAGAGGATGCAAATTGAAAATATATTGCGCAATATTTATGCTTGATAGAAGTATCCTTTAGTGATTAGTCTTGACATAAATGGCAACAATTACTGCCAGATCAATGCATAATTTATCATAGTTTTCCCCTTACGTTATATATCATAATCTTCTTTACCTATGAATGATGTTTTTCTGATCTCAACTAATCCTTTTTCAAACAGGATGAAATACATTCTTTTTCATCAATTATTAATTAAACAGCAGCAAATGAGTTACATCATACTAACCATGCCATATGAAAAGACCTTCCATTATTCAGTTAAATCTATCAATGCAGTATGTATTACAGCTGTCCTTTTTCATCCATCATTTACACAAACACAAAAGCATCTCAAACAATTTCATTTACATTCATGTTCGTCAATTTTGTGCTGCTTTGGGCAAGGTATTTCACAAAACCTGGGAAGATATTCAACAAATGACAAAAGTTCCAGCTTAATCAGTGCCAATAGTTTGAAATGATGGAATACTGTAAAAATGTTCAATCAATTTTTATCATCATACATGAACTCATAAAACCCAAACTTTTCAAAGTCTCAGTTTTCTTGTTCAATTTTTCTATTTTGTCAACCAGTTCCTTGAGTTGGCCTCCCCCTGTTCAGGCGTAATTTTTGATGGAGTTGTTCTCTATGTAGGACTGAATGCTATTACATACACTCTCTGCTTCACTGTAATATAAAGCATTGTAAAATTTTCACTATTATCTCTTCGACCACAACAGTAACATATCTCTGGAATTACAAATGTACATCAAGGAATAGAGGCTAACATCATTTCATATTTTAGACAGTATGGGCAATCATTTTTATATGTAGATAACATAGCATATAGGTCAAAGTTCAGTTGTATTAAATTTTAAAACCATGTCAGTTGGCAAATTAACTTTAATACGATCTGACATTCTTACTGTATCTGAGATGGTGACTGTAGACTCCTTATGGAGGTTCCTGAGCTGGTGACATGTTTCTGACTATTACTCTTCAGCAGCATCTTGAAATGGATATTTAAACACTAAATATATTTCAGTTGGTATAATTAGATTGTCCAGTAATATGCCCTGTATCCCTGAAGTACTGATCAGGCATGCAGTAATTTTGAAAGTGTCATATTTAAGATTTTTTGCAGCATCGTGTGTCCTGCACATACATGTATTCTGAAATATTACTTGATTTGCAGCCAATCTAATTTCACTGAAACAGAATATTTGCAATAAAATTCCCTGCCATCATGACAAAGAGTCTCTGCAATACGTCCATGCTTATTTTTAATATATTGGACCGTTCATAATTTATGACCAAAGGGGTGATGATGATTTTAGGTGCGGTGTTTGTATGGGGTGTCTCCCAGTTTGTTTGGGAGGCAGGGGAGGGGTCAATTGTGTCCATTTTGAACTAGGGTGATCACTGATTTTGAACATGACAATGTGTGTGTGTGTGGGGCTTGAATGGCTGTGTGTGTGACATTCACATTGCACATGTGCCCCCGGATAAAACCCAAGATAGTGAACAGTTTGTACATTACACGGCAGATCTAGACTACTATGTGCCGTAATTATTTTGTACGCTTACTTGCGAATCATTTTCCAGGAATCTCTCCGTAATTTTAGGTATACCACTGCCTTCTTCTTCACGATCTTTGTTCTTGGAAATATGGTGAAAAAGATACCGTAAAAATACCTTGCAGGCATCACTCCAACGCAGGAGCACGACAGCAGATGTCTTTCCTTTTCGAGGTCAAAGCCATTTCCACGTGTTGGGTCCGGCTTCTTCAGAAGCCCTCGCTTTCGATTTGAGCCTCCGAGGGTCATGCACAGTGGCACAAAAAGGGTCTGTACTGAATACACCCTGTCGTAAAGTCTCTCTGTAAAAACAACGTCCTTCCTCTTCAAAGGATTAACCGCCAATACATTGATTGCCGATTATTGGCTAACTGAAATTACCTTTCTACATCATGCAATTAGTTGCCGAGGTGGGCTATCTTGGTGACCAATGGGACTATACACCAATGTGAAAACCTTGAAACGATAAAATCACTTTTCGCATATTACACAGTTAAAAGACACATGCCATGGAACAGGATACTTTGTCGGCTGCAGATGAATGGCATCTCATTCCTTTATGTGGATATTGATGGAGGCACATTCCTCGAACAAAAGTAATAGCCTGATATTGTTGCTATAACTTTGGTCTGTTTTAATTTTAATATTTGCATTTTTGTTTTTATTTATTTGTTAGGAATTCAACAGAATCATTTTATGTTTTCGTGAAGTGTAATGAGACAGTCAATACACACTCAGGTCGCATTTAGGCGTCTTATGTGTGAAATGTGATACATCGCTGTCAATCTATAAGATGTCTAGATAATGTTATAAATTCAATTCACTAAATATAAGCAGATCGTGTGTATTTATTAAGTTTCAAAATGCATACAAATATGATAATAAACTAGTAGGGATTATAAGACAAAATATAAAGACGTGCATTGACTTCTGTTATTTCAGTCCTAACATTTATTACCACTGGGGTATGATTAACTAAAATGTTTTCTATATTTGTTATCAGAATAATGCCATTTATCATACAACATTCAGATTGACTAGTAGTGAACTCCAAGCTCACTACTCTCCCAAAGACTCCCCATGTACTTAGTTAGCCTTTACGTTCAAAAACAATGCTATTATATCAGGCTTCTCACCAAACTTTCAAGATCAAACTATTCTTAAATCAAATTCTACATCCATTTAGGTTATCATTTTTGTAAAGTCAACATACTCTAGTATAAAATCAAAAATTTTACATCAAAATCAGCATGCATAACAAAACCGAATATGTTTCTATAAGAAACCAAATTATTCCATCAAAAGTCTCACATATATTTTACAACAAAATCAACATAAGATTATCGAGTAAAAAAGATTTCATCTTTGTTGATCAGTCTATACTATCAATTGCGCATGAGGGTGGCGCAGCAGAGGTAACGAACCAGTCATGAATTCTGGGATATCATCCGGGTTTTCACTGGAGAAAGATTAATAACGAAAAGCAACAACCAGTTCACGGAAATTGCTCTTGAATCAGTGGCACTTTAACGGGGAGGCGCCCAGTGATTAAAGCGTTCGCTCGTCACGCCTATCATCCGGGTTCGATTCGCCACATGGACAAAATGTGTGATGCCCATTTCTGGTGTCTACTGCCGTGATATTGCTGGAATAGTGCTCACTCATCAAGTATCGTTGTTTAGATCTCACGATAAAGGTCTAACAATAATTTTTTTGTGTGCCTTTGATAAAGAAATTAGTTACAATTTTGTTTCATGTTTTTAAAGTGACAGATGCAAGTTGCAATAGAATTATGCTGCTGCAGTATTCGCTTGGTCAGTACTGGGAAACAGTATGATTGTAAAACCACAGGAAATTTTCCTATTTCCGCCATACGACCTACTTTGTATATGCTACACGCAGAATCTCCAACCCCAGAGTTTTGTTTACGGACATCAACACTATATAAAATTTGTTTCCTGAACTGGATAAAATAAATGGTTTCAGCAAACTAGAAAACAAAATGGCTCTAAATTTCAGCAGATCCAAAAGATTTTAACGGATTTTCAAACCTAAGGTCCGGAGCTTCGGCGTGACGAGCAAAAGCAATACTAAACCACAGACCTATCCATAACTCCGAGACTAATGACAGTAAACCACGACCTATTTTACAGTTAGTTCCTGGGAAATAATTGGGAGTAAGGCCTCTGACCAGCATTTCACCTCTGGTATGAGGAAAGTCTCCAAATAATTTTGAAAATAATAGTCTAGACTTTTGCAATCATATATTGTTTTATAGGTGTATTTTATGTAATGAGTGTAGCGGTAGAATTTAGTAAATTCTTTATTTCGATTTCGTTCAAATTTGAAATCTATGTTGATCATAACATATACAAACAATATATGATTGCAAAAGTCTAGATTTTGTATTTCAAAAAGTTATTTTCCAAACAGTGATTCGAACCCTAGTGCTGCAGCGGGTCTCAGACATTTGCTATTTTTATGAGACCTACGAGCACGGGCTGTGCTCTAAGCCTAGAAATACATTCCGGGCGAATCGAGATTAGAACCCATGTTCATAGGTTTCTGCAGGGCCCAGGGGAAGCAACTCTGCGCATCGAATTGCGGTATATAACTTGAGGACTGGCTGTGGGTTGACATTTTCAAATCGCTTCAGCTGATTGGGTTTAATAGTTGGCCCACATTTAAACAGAAATAAAATAACGATTCCATTGATACAGCTGTTATTCTCGTTTTGCTGAAAAATGCCTTCACAAAACATTTCTAACTGTAAAACAAAAAGGATAAAGTAATGAAGTTTCGATGGCATTAGAGCTCAGTCGTCTTTTTTCCAGAATAATATATCAGTCTAGCGGGATTGATAGACATCTTGAGCCATATGTTCGATAAGAAAATTACGCCAAAAATTGACGGGAAATCGGACTTGTAAATGTAGCGTTTATTGTTTCAAATATTTTGTTGTTTGCCAGAATGTGATAAAACACCATTGTACATGTAATGTTCACAGATTAAAATATTACTCTCTACGGCATTAAAACAACATTTAGTCACCCTACATAATTATATTGTTTTAGCTTTATTGACTATACAGGACGATCATATTGCTGGAATATTGATAAATCGACCACAATCCATACACACTGTGAATCTTTTTGAAATGCATGTGTCATTATGCGGGATCATGCCATAAAGCGAACGGTTTATCATTAGACCATTCACTGTATGGAACTTGTTGTCGTCATAATCACGTGACTCCCAATACCCGTTTATCAGTTGGCATAACAACACCGGGAATCTCAGGTCGTGCATACCTTTGTCGTGAGTAGGCACTGTTGTTTACCAGACACCTCCACCATTAAAATACGTTTATACATACCATACACGTAGGCCAATCTATATAAAACCATCAGATCGCCCCACACGGCATTAAGTTTGTGTATCTATTTGTACGGCCACTTAACTTTCGTTTTACTGAACCAGGATCCAGTAGACTTCTAAATTGCACATCGAAAAAGAACTAGGAACTATACTGAAAATGACTCTCAAACAAATTAGAACTATACTGTTAACATAATTTGAATTCTAAATCACTAGTACTTTCATATAAAGTTAGTATTGGTTTTGATACATTCAGTGAATATATTTTAAACATTCGATGTGTACATATACTTTCTTTAATGATTCGTCTAATGGACGATAGTTTCTGGTTTGAAAAAGAATTTTGCAACAACGAGGAAAATGTGGTTAAGGGAAGCAACTCTTTACAAGTGTAAGGAGTTTTGTAAACTGGGACATTGGTTTTCTCGAGTTGGAACTGAGCGTAGCAACATATCTGGTTTTTGCAGTTCTGAATTGCAGTAATACAGATAATTGCTTGAAGTTAAATACTATGATATTATAACAGTTATTAGCCGATGTATCAAGTAAAATATATCAATTCCACAAAGGCACATGTTTTGAAACCATGTAAAATTAAAATTCTACTGGTTGAACGCCCGTCATAGCGATCACATGACGGGCGTTGGCAACGCTAAGCGGGGGTTTTCGCTATTTTACAGGCATTCGTGTTCAAAACCAGTCTGACATCAGTAGGATGAATGACTTCAAGAAGTTGAAGCAGTTCCTGATAACATTCTTGTAGCAAATTCCTTGCACTTTCTTTGAATTGCTACATCTCAGTGGGACAGACAGACGGGCGGCTGCTGATGCGGGCATTTCGCTTGCACTTTCTTTGACTTTTCAATTTCGTGAACAGGCAGGCATGGCAGCGGATGCTGGGTTCGTGGAGAACTGGCAAAATGGAAGGTCAGGGGGTGGCAGTGCAACTGCCACATGCGGAACTCGGCTCACCTCTGATGGCACCTTCCAGGAGGACTTACGATGAAGAGATCGTCAGATGACAAAACCAAGACGTGTTTGGGTGCCGCAGAGCTGCGTGTAGGATGCACCGGCGGGAGGACTGGAGCGGAGAAGGATGACCTCAGCGTGGGCGGACGACGAGGCAGACGTGTTTTCGGAAATGTGAACGTGAGTATTGCATGCACTTCGCCAAGGGGACTTGACCAGAAAGTGGTTCTCACAACACGCACACAGTGTTTGGCGATCCATAAGTCAGAACCAAATACTTTGCAAAAGTGTGGCCTTCATACCAAAGCCCAAAATTAGTAATACTATATTTTGCAGACGTCAGTTTATGTCTGAAGGAACGTGACTGGCTTTAACGAGTAAGGTATCATCAGCACAGCAGAGGTTTCTCTTAGCAGAGCGGCAGTGTATGGGCATGGATGTGAATCGTGCATGAAATGCTTTTCGAACAATAAATGCAAAACAAAACATAAAAGTCACCGGTACTGCTATACGTTCATTTTTTTTCCCTACAGGTATTTGTACACAAATGGTGCGACCGTCACGCCTGAAAATGTCACTGGATTGCTGTACCGCAAAGCAGTAGGCGTGGCGTGGGGTAGGAAGTACCTGTGCCTCGCTTCTGGAGAAAAGTTTGCACCTGAAGGGGATGGTATGGGACTCGACCATGCGCATAGGTTTGATGAAGAGGTCGCCACGAACGAGCTTTTAAACTTGGGCGGCGGAGTGCATGGGTAAACAGCATCGGCGGTTTTGAACCATCTGTCTCGTGATTGCTTTGATGACGTAATGAGGTCAGACGATCTCATTATCCTGCCTAAAAGCGTTTTCAAAAGCCGCCACGGATTTGAGCAGAGGCCGGAGAATGTAGCCGGAAAGGAAGGGAGATAACTCCCCAAAACTCAGATCGATCCTGGGTGAAACAGTCTATAGGATTCCTTCACCAGTATGAAGCCACGTCAACAACGTTTACCCACAGGATTTTGACAGATGCGGAAAACGTTAAAATTATGTCGTGTTTGCTGTGTTCTGGGAGTGACCCATCCCTTTATTCGGCAATCAAGAATGGACTTTGTTCTTTTCGACGGACACAAAACTGTTTAGTGATGAACGAAAAACAGAAAAACGTGTATATGGAGGAATTCTTCGTTCCTAATGATATCAATCTGGTACAGTATATGTCTGTATGGACGGAGTGGAGATAGAGAGTTCTTCACGTGTCAAATTTACAGGACGAGAACAAGTACATGTTTCTTAATTGTGGAGGAGGTTACAAATCAGCAGAGTCATGCTGTCCTGAACCAATTCGTTTTCTCTGCGACAGATACTGATTAGTCTAGGGCTGCGCATGAAAAGTCAAGTCCTTCTGTAAAAGGAGTTGTGCCATTTCAAGTGACGCGGCCAATTGCAGTTTAGTAACTAACACTCCATTTAATGAAATTTATATATCCCGCGACGTATAGACTTAAGTTGCCAGCACATCAAAGGTTTACTACTTTGGAGACCAGATTGTTGATTAATTCTACCGAAATTCTATACTTTGTTTCTGCTTGCTGTCTCTTTGTTTTTCTGTTTGTTTCCCTCTGCAGAGATATTTCTGGAATAACTGATAAAAGTGGTGTAAAAATCTAATTCAGAATACATGCAATGTTTTTATAGCGCTTCATCAACATGTATATTTTAGAACATTACAATTTGTTTAACATTTGGGCACAGTCATATATCGTTGTGTCAAAGTTGAAGGGGCCTTAACTACTTCTAGCCATCCGGTTCGGTTCAAAAATTATAACAGTAATAACAAGTGGACATAGCTTCTATTTCGTGACAAACGTAATTTCTGTAATTGACTGTATTTCAATATTCTTTTGCAAATAATTCATATTTGGAACAAAGAGCACGGAATACTGCCATAGTCATAACGAGTCCATGTTTCCATCAATGTGACAAGTCCAGCCTAACCTCACATTGTATAAAACGGCTATGAAGTTTCTAACGACAAGCTTGAGCTATTACAAGATGTTAGGAGGCCAGATAAACGGCTATACAATCAAAGAGAGCGTTCATTATTACCAGCTGTATGACACTGTTCATATTATAGACACAGACAGATACTTAGAGGGATTATGGTTAAGATGGAATATGTGATGCGAGGCTGTCTGTCTTGTTCAAAGAGTCTCCTTTGTGCATTGATGATTCTTTTCAGGCCATCCGGTTTTACGTGGTTTCTTATCTCCAACCTGAACCAACAAAGAGAACGGGAAGGCAAACGACAATATAGGGAAATATTAAGTGGAAAATACGTTGGAAAAAAACAACACTTATTCCTCGAAATCTTTAAATGTTAGGTCACTTCATTTCAGTCTTAAATGTAGATGAAGAATGATCAAGGAGACCTGTGTTTTGATGAGTGTACAAGGGTAAGAGTGTATATTTCTCTTCATCACATCGGCGCATAAATTCTAACAGCGGAAAATTGAGGTCAGAAAACGTTTTATTGATGGGTCACACATAAAAAGTACTGACAGCTTTGGTGGATGTTCATGATAGAGAAGGTGAAAATCAAAAATATAATGAGATATCTTCAGACTATTCCTTGGAAGGGCATGTTTTACACCGCTGTAGCTATACCAGGAACGTGCTTCATACACTGAACCCATGCGCGGAATCGAACCCAGACTTTTAACATAAAGAGGGAATGCAGTAACCATTAGCCTATAATTTCAAAACAAAATTTAGTAAAATCAAAGTTTTTGTAATAATCATTCTTGCTATATATATATATATATATATATATATATATATGTTCGTTATATTTGGTAAAACTGTCCTCATGATGTACAATGCCACTATTCAGATGTCAGATTCTACAGGTTGCCCAAATTCAATAAGATGTAAATTGATCATTCACGAAAATAATTATCAAGCCATTCATTCCCTTCACCACTTAATTCATTAAGATTGCCAAAGCAGCAACATCAAAACACAAATTCAAAATACTTGAAAAATATTAATGTGTTCACGTTGCAGCGACAACGGAAGTCACCAGAAAGGTCATATCTCCACCATGGTCCTAATGGCGTTGTTAGCGATAAGCAGCTCATTAAGCAAGTCTGGCGCTTAGAAAAGCTCCGGATTGCCTTGCACGATCCTCTTATACTCTCCAGTGTATTTAGAAAGTGACAGAAAAAATCCGAAAATGTTCCTAAAAACTGACAAGGAAATTGTCCTGAAAATATCCAAATAAATCACTGATAAAAGTTTGTGGTTCCCAAAACAGAATTCCGTTGACAGGCAGATGTCTTTTATCTTGGCTCTTTGTCGGTTTCGTGTGTCAACGGCTCTGATGATCATCACGGGAGGATCAAGGTGAAGATGGGATTATTTTCATGAATTATGCAGCCAAATTCAAGCATTTCTTTGAGATTTCAGCCTTCATTACGTCCATACTCTGTTATCTTATAATACGGGTTTTCTGATCACCACTCCCCAGTGTTTGTTCTGTAATACATTTTCAAACAGATATTTAAATGCTGTTATTTGTTATCTCAGTAAGTCTTTCTGTAAGTCAGCACGCATGTGATCTTGGGTTTGAACTGATATTGATGATAAAACATGTGATATATGTGTATGAATATGGCTTAAATTTAACGTAATCGCTTTTCAATTTTATTCTGCACATAGGGTATGTAATAATCGCAGTGGTTAAGCCACTACAAATGCAGCTGTCACGAGATGCTACCCTTCGAGGAGCCGATCAAAGGTTTGAATTCTCGATTCGATACAATTGTCATCCAGTGCAGTGTTTGATGCGGTGCAATATTAATATCAAAATTAGGCATAATGTTTTCATTATAGTGAGTGAGTGAGTGATATGATGGGTACGAACGAGATAAAGAAGTTGTGATCCATAAAGTATCTTTACTTTCTTATTACTCACGAACTTCTACAATGCCAATCAAACAGACCAGTGACATATCATGCAGCTGCAAACATTACTTGGACTTGGAGCGAAGCATTTGGATTTATGAGTGTTTGCTCTATAGCGGTCCTATTTGTCTTCATATTCTTCAGTGTTTTAGGCTCTGTCATAAACCGCTGTTTCTACGGTTCCGGGAACGGCATATCCTTGTATGGAGAAGACTAATGAAGGTCAGTGCTGACGGCACTAATGAAGATTATCAGCGGAGTCCTCGGTTATTGGGATAGCTCTTCCACACGCAAAGTCTTATTCGATTCTCCTATTGACCTGTACCAGGATGTATCAAACTTTAACGAAGCATTAACGTGCCATTAAACGTTCATTAAGTAATGTGTAATTACATTCTGTTGAAGTAAGGTTTTAATGAAGCCCTGTTGTCATTAGTGCGTCATTAACTTAATGAAGGTCCTGTGGTATCATTAGAGCATCATTAAACTTCCTGGAAAAGTGAACATTGCGCCAGAATTTCGTTTGCGCAGCACTGGATCTACCTACAGCTATAAAATTACAAAAAGAAATGTTCGTGATGTTTTGTTCAAGAATTAACGAAAACAATGATATTCTCAAAACATTTTGACAAAACGCGCACCTGGCCAATGATTATATCATTGTTTTGTTTTATAACACAACAGCATAAACAAATCAATGAACATGACATATCCTTTCAAAACGATGTGCATATATACATTTCATGAAATAAATAAATTATTTTTATTTATAATGTCAGTTTTACTTAGGTTTAAAATACTAAATGTTGATAATGAAATTAGTTTCCATGAAACCATATGTGAACGATCACGCCAAAGTATACATTAATACTAAAGTGTAATCCGCAGGACAGTGTGATTGTGTTTACTCTTATTCAACCGACCTTCACCTCAAAGAAATTGCCACATATGTCCAACAATGCTGACGTGTGACATCACTACTGATGTCCGATTTTCTCATGAAATGGCTGCTTCGTGGAAATGGAGTGCCCACGATTTTGAGAGAGGGAACCTTTGTCCTTAAATGTATGATGTAAGTAATTGGAAACATTCTCACTATCTGTGTATGGTGATATGTTTTATTGTTTTCACTGAAAAAGTCAGAAATGCCGATAATTGCTTATGTCGTTCTCCGTGATTATTTGCGTCTGGCATGGCGTCACACCCAGCACATGAATATATCAAATTTCTGTATTGTACCTGTTTTTATTTTGCTAGTTCTTGCTACGATACTCTTTTACGTGCATATTCTAAAAGAATTGAGCTAATGCATGCTACGAATAGACAAACTGATGTCCAAAAAGGCTTGAGAAATTGCTGCCCAGTATAAAATCTGATTTTGATTTGTTTACATTTCTAGCAAGCGCTGTGGTATGAGCACAACTTTTCATTAGTTTTCAAAGAAATATGAACATCTCTGAACACGGTACTGCCATTACATTTTCAGTCCAGCTATGTCATGGCATTTTATGTCATCACGTTTATGACGTCATATGATTGTGATATCATCAGGTTTTTGACGTCATAGCATTCCGAACCATGTAATTGGTGACGTCAGGGCACTATATAAAATATACTGTCAAAGTGATATCTCCTATCAGATCTTGATTGCTCTCACACAAGCAATATCTCCTCTGAAACACAGTTTTGGATGATAAATGTCTGTATTTTAACAATATAGTGTACATATTGATAAACATCTTACAAAGTGAATCGTATCTTCAAAACTGAAGATGCATCCTTCATAAGCACATTTATACTCTGCAAAACAACGTAAAATTAATTTATGGTAAGATTTATTATATGAATGATCAACATATCGTAATAAATCGTTCAAATTTGGCACAAGTCATTGTCACTTATGCAGAATCATCATGGCACACAATCGATTGTCAAGGTCTGAGACTCCAGAACTGCTTGGCATCGTTGCCCTATTGGAACAATTACGAATTGTGACCTGGGTGCCGTTGTACAAAACAACCTTAGTGCTCACGCCAGTTGTAAAGTCTGTGTTATGGCATGGGCGTTATGATGACCCCTCAGCGCTAAGATCACTTCATACATGGCGGCATCCTGATCTTCAATTGATGCAGACCCGTAAAGATCCGGGTTAGAATTTATCTTAACTAATCCATGCTTGTCGTAGGAGGCGAGCTAAGGGGATCGCTGACATGTCATCGTATCACTGGTCAGTGGACCAGACTTCGATTATTCACAGGCCGCCATATAGCTGGAATATTGCTGAGTCGCGTAAAATAAAACAATCAGTTTGTGTGATGCATGCGGCTATCGAACATTGGTGTCGTTACCTACTGCCATTAACAACTGAAGAATAACCACATTTAATTTTTAGAAATGAATGATATTTATACCACCTTACTTATACAATCTTTATTCATCTCAGTGACAGGGTCAGGTATTGGCTGTGGGCGACATCAGGAGCGACGTCCAACGTTGACGGGTACATTGAAATGCAACCACGTTACCGACCCCAACTGATTGATCCACTTTAGGGATCGACCACTGGACAGATTGAGGGGAGATAATTATTGACAATGCTGGTCGAACTAATGGGATAGTAACGCGCTATAAAGACGGTAACAGTATCGTCCCATAGCGTAGACGTTCTGACACTAAATGATATGACAAAGCTATTGACTCCAAGAGGAGTCATGAGTCGATATTAAAATGTGTCAATATACGACAATGCAACATGGTCGTAATTTCGCGGTTTGAATAACTTTGACATATCCATTCTAGAGTTCCATACAAAGTATTACAGCCTTACCAGATACAACAATATGTGGGAACCAGTAAATGAGAGAGTCATGACTCATTGTGTGATAAACGCCCATTTCCACCAGTCGGATATGCATGATTTAATTAATAAGTAAACCTTTCATAATCGTTGTGAAAGTCCTCAGGCATCCGTGAAATACATATGAATTTACCTTTAAACATCTAAACGTTTGCAGCCTTTGAATCTTTCACCATACTAAATGGTTAGGTTATGCTAATTATTGTGTCGAAAATGGCTGATGTTTTAGGGTTTTCGGTGAACTTGTCTCTTATAATCTAAAACATCAACCAAACATCGGCCTATGTTAAATTTGTTAGATGTAGAGCAATATAGTTCAAGCATGTGCCATATAGATCATCCTCCCATTTCCTAATTGTTAGATTTTCTTGTGAACAATATATCCCTCTAAGTACTTTCAACTTCAATGTTAACTTACTTTAAAACTTGCCAGTGTGAAAATAAGGCAAGTTGTCGGACATTGAAAACATGTATCACAAAAATGGAAGTCGGACAACTGGTAGTCTAGACTGCGGGCATTGTGAACCCCTGTGATAGGTGTTAATTGGCACGGCTCCCACGGCCGAAACCTATGATTACACAATGCCATTTAGAAAGTGGTCAAATGTAACATATGTTATATTTGGGATTACACTTTCTTAGTAAAGTACAAATTCGAGTACTTTTTTGAAAACATGTCTGATAATGTGGAAGTATTTTGTAAAAGGATACCGTCAGAGAAAATCATGTTTGTAGGTGTCAAACCTGTCAAACCTGTGTCTCGTCCTGCGCACAAAGTGACTCCGATAATAACCTAAAAGTGGAAACTTGAAAAGTTTCACAACTCTATCAAAACCTGCGCCATCTTATGAAAGTCAAGAACCAAACACATCCGATCCCATTCATTCACTCAACGAGATGTCCGGCATTGGTTGAGCGCTTCACTCATATGTACGTGTTTGGAATGTACGGGGCTCTAGTAGCAAATACATCGTCACAAATATGATATTCTACTTTAAAACTATCTATAATTTGTCACGATGATTTATTCAGCTTAAACGACATAACGCAGTCGCTTATGAACATGTCAAGTCATGTTCGTATTTTCTACATTTTACTTAGCTTAAAATGCAAACTGTGTTTTTGTTCCTTTGAAGCTTCCATACAAAACTGGTCCGACACTGTAAAACTGATTACACTGAGCTCAGATGTGACACGTAGAAAATTGAAACGTTAGAAGTAAAAGAAACGAAACAAGATCGATGGGGTGTTAAATAATGCAAATATACTGAAATTGATCTCAGCCTTGAAAGTCAAGTTTCGAAATACTTTCTTTTACTCTATTTTAAATGAATTAGGAAAATGCTAATATGTTTATTTCTTTGATCGGTAATTTCCAGAAGGTAACTGATCGTATTTCGTATTGGAATTCTCATCAGAAAATTTACATAATTATAGCGGTGACATTTCACCATTTATATAACAAACCACAACGTGTGTATAGGATAAACATCACCTTTTTATCAGCATTTGGAATAAGTGTCAAGGGAAAACATTCTCATATGCTTCATGACAATTTGTCGAACGAAAGGTGGCTCTTCTTTCTAATGTGTGTTTCGAAATATTGTTCCTACGTCTTTGACTCAACTGTCATCATGCAAACCCATTTTCAAATGAAGAACATAGAGTGTTCCTATCAACGGTGATTCATTGGAGTACCAGTGTTCCTATCCACTATGATTCATTGTAATACCTTTGTTCCTATCCACGGTGATACATTGTAATACCAGTGTAATACCAGTATTGCTATCCACAGTGATTCATTGGAATACCAGTGTTCCTATCCAAGGTGATTCATTCTAGTACCAGTGTTTCTATCCACGGTGATTCATTGGAATACCAGTGTTCCTATCCAAGGTGATTCATTGTAATACCTTTGTTCCTATCCACGGTGATTCATTGTAATACCAGTGTAATACCAGTATTGCTATCCACGGTGATTCATTGGAATACCAGTGTTCTTATTCAAGGTGATTCATTCTAGTACCAGTGTTCCTATCCATGGTGATTCATTGTAATACCAGTGTTCCTATCCATGGTGTGTCATTGTAATACCAGTGTTCCTATCCATGGTGTGTCATTGTAATACCAGTGTTCCTATCCATGGTGATTCATTGTAATATCAGTGTTCCTATCCATTGTGATTCATTGTAATATCAGTGTTCCTATCCATTGTGATTCATTGTAATACCAGTGTTCCTATCCATGGTGTGTCATTGTAATACCAGTGTTCCTATCCATGATGATTCATTGTAATACCAGTGTATTCCAGGTCATGTCTGTGTTCACCTCCATGAAATATAATGCTTTTTTTAGCGGAAAGAAATGGAAAGATCATTCACGTTTTTATAGTTTGTAATGATTTTACCCAATCTTAGATGATCACACATTTGAAACTCCAGTTTTTAACGAAGAGTAGTACTGGCTTATAACAAATGACGTCATAAGTAAGGTGACCACAACAACCCGTATACCCTGGTCCATTTAAAACACATTGATGCTTAAAAATATGTCCCTTTTTTTCGCCTCCTTAAATGTCACGACATTCTGTGCAAAAGTCTCACATCACAAAACAAAACATTGGGTGAGCAATTTTCATCCTAGTTTTTGTCTTTTCTAGGGTTACACGAGGACCTAAACTTAAATGCAAAGTACAGTAGATAGCTGTCAAATGGAAAAACAAATAAAGTAGAAATTAAGTCGGTCGGTCGAAATTAACCATAATTAAATTAGCGTGTGATCTGCTCTCCCGTATAGCACCAACGAGTATGGCAGCAAGCTGAGGCCGTCCCAGAGAGCCTGATAAGGTTGTCGGAAGCTCTCTGCGAGTGAATTATTGATTCGGGGTAGGATTATGAAAATTTGGCAGGTCGGTGGAGTTTGGCAAGGGAGGTGAAGCGGATGTTATATGGTGTCAGAGACGGCTTGCATGTGTGGGCTGCCCTATGTGTGACCCTGAAGATTAAAGTCAATGGGTGGAAAATGTAACATTTTGCCTTTATTGTTTTCGTCCAGTATAGCTAAGAAGGGCCCATATAATTCAATGCTATGTGAAATTCGGATTTTTTATGTGTTTGCTGTCAGGGTTTTTGTTTTCTGTGGTGTTTGGGGGTTTTATTGTTTTTGCTTTCTAATTGTTTGACTGAGAGAGAGGGAGAGAGAGAGAATTAAATGTTATGCTAGATTTTGATAATTAGAACCATTATATATGAACGTAATAGCAAAGTGAAGCAAAGAAAGCTGGCTTGTTTGCCAACACTGCAAAAGCGGAAGCAAAAAAAAATAATTCCTCACACAGTGAAGTTGACACACGGCTCATGGCATGAAGAACAACCCTTGCCATCAATAATCATCTTAATGAAACACAAAATAAAAACATAAGATCCGTCTTTAAATAACCTCGAACTCTATTGAAACTGTGTCCAGATGTAACGGAGTCAGTTGGCTTCCGAATCTATTTCCCTATTATATCCGGTATCCAGACATTCTAATTGTACATATCTGCCCCTTCACAACTAAGGTCTGGTAATCAAGTAGGTCTGTTGTCTATGAGATCTAGACCCAAAATACTCTCTTATTAAACCTAGGAGATAAAACAAACACCCCCATTCGAAAGGGAGCGTATTTAAAGGATCCGGTTTTAGGATCTGTGAATAATTTACCAAAGCAAAGGGATCACTGCAGACTATAATATATCCTGTGATCAGAGGCGCCACCGACTCATTCGCATCCTTCCCTAATCTTCGGATACGAAACTAAATACGACATGATGTTAGCTCAAGCAGGAAGTGAGTGATGCCAGATCGAGGTTCATTAGACTGGCTCCTCGTCATGCGTGACAAAAAGACTGTGTCGGTCAAATGAACCGGAAGCAAAGGCAGCTATCTGGGGTTAAATGATTATCTGGATCGGAACCTGTGGCGGATATTGGCTCCAAATGTCGTAAATCTTGCACAGAAGTAATTAGGTTTTTGATTCCGTATTTCAGACTCCCTGAACAGCACGATGCAAACAAGATTTAGTCTTTCATTACGAAATTAAAGTGTATTTATATATGAAGGCGTACACAGCAATGAAGCATTCCTGTCAGAGTACAATTAATGACGGTAAAAGATTATACGTGCAATGGGTGATAATTCGAAAAGTGTTGATTTGATTTTTTTCAATCGATTCTGAAGGTGATATTCGCTTTCATGGATGTGTAGGTTTCGTGGGAAATCGGCAACACTTGTGTTCAAATGGATAAGGAGATTAGTGACAAGCTGCATTGGGCTAAAGAATGTTTCCATGTTTTTAGCATTCGTAGAAGAATTGGAAGTCTTGCAACAAATTGATTCAGGATCAATACCATCAATGAATAAATTGCTCAGATATGTCTTCAAGTGGAACCCGACACGCCAGGACACAGTGAGTGAGTGGAGTGCATGCATGCGTGAGTGAGTGAGCGGAGTGCGTGCGGGCGTGCGTGTGTGAGTGGTTGGGTGGGTGAGAGAGAGTGAGTCGCACGTCAGTTTTCTCGTTCTACCTCGGTGTATTCACTCACTCAATCACTCACTCACTCATTTAGTTGTAGTATTCAGTTTGATTGGGTGAGTACATGTGAATGGTAGGTATTATATGTGTGGTTAGGTAAATTTTAGGAGAGAGAATGATTGATGGGTGACAGTAAGAGTGCGAGCGATAATATGTTTCAGTTTTTCTATTTTCTTTCAAATTGACAGTTGTCACTGATTTCAAAAGAAAAATGATATAATAACAAACCAATGTGCAAACCTAGCATAGACGCTAGAGAAAAACATATTTCATGCAAACATAATACGCATGACCAAAACCTGTATATATGGTAACAGTATAATCTTATCTTTACAGACATATCTACACATTGGCCATGACCTGACACTTGCAACTTGAGAAACATCTCATCGTTTGAAGTAGACGCTTCCAGAACGGCGCCAAAGACCTGCCGTAAGTAATCAAGGCCTTTCCATCATCATCCAGGCACGCGAGACACAAACGAATTTTGACGTCATGATCAACACAAGTAAGAAAACACTCTCAAAGGACCATGAAAAAGATTTCTCATTTCCAAAATTCCTTATGAAGGCGTGAGAGCATGAATGTTGCATTAAGCGGTCGACTTGATATGAAAACAATGATACTGCACCAACAAGTTTTGGTTGTTTGTTTCAAAAGATTATGGTATAGTGCTGAGCACAGGTGGGCGTTTCTCTAATATTTTCTGTCAGGCGAGCGAAAATGGAAAAGAAAGATGATTTGTGATTAGTCCTTCCAGAACCTTTCATGTTTTTTCTCTGTATCTAAAATAGTTCGGTTTTTTATTACTGCTGGCATTCCTAGGTGTTGAAACCAATGGCCACATGCTAACTAATACTTTTTTCTCAAAGATGACAGGAGTTGTGTTTAAAAGTATTTAACTTTATTACATTGCCTTATAGATGCATAGATAACCTGTCTCAAAACTGAAACAAATCTCAGTGTAATTATTGAGAGAGAGTTTTTGTATTCAAAAAATGAAGACGTCCGACTTCGACTTCAACTGAGCAAAGAACACACCGATCTGGACCTTTCTTTGTAATGATCAACACTTCGTTTAGGGCTGATTTTATTCTTTTGAAGCACACAACGATGCACTAATCAGTCTGTATATGTGTATACATTTATTCGATAAAAGAACAATAACTCACTGGTATCAGAAAGAGGAATGGTTTCATTTCGTCTTTATGTGACACGCAACCATCAGGGTTAGAACTGGTCTTCAGTAATCTATGCTTCCCAGACCTGGTTGACACATGTCATCGTATCCTAATTGCGCAGATCACTGGATTTATAATATTTGTTATATTTGGATTACACTTGCTTAAGTACAAATTGTAGTACTTTTTGGGTACTTTTCGGACAACTGGTAGTCTAGACTGCGGGCTTTGGGTTCCCCTCTGATAAGTGTAAATTGGCACGGCTCCCATGGCCGAAAGCTATGATTACACAATGCCATGAACTTTTTTGGTCCAAACAGCCGATCTTATTTACATGTCAATATGGTATATATGATTTACCATCACACAAATTAAGAGCTGCATCAATACTTTGATATCAGGCTTTAAAAAGTCGACAAATAGTGGGGAATCTACCAAACAGTACATATGTTAGAGCAGTGATAAATTATGGTTTAGAAATATGCAACCCTTGAATTTCTTCTTTGAAGTTTTGAGTTCCGTTTATCCCCCAAATCAATCCTCTAAAACACTATACCTGTAATGGGACTGTTATGCTAATCTGCAGACACAGTTCCACGAGTTTGTAACAAGTATTTATCCCAGATGCTAAATTTTAAAGCCTGCAAAATGAATATTTGTCCAGCAAAATGACTCTGAGTGTGTTTGTGGCAGCACAGTGAATCAAGTTACAACTTCAGCCCCCTCACTTTGATCTTTGAACAATCTCATCTACTCCCAATGCCAGGCTATGAACATTCATTTTGTATCATGGCCTTGGCGTGTGGTTTTAGGTATCGGGGTTATTAGTCAATTGGACTTTGGTATTTTAAGAATCATATGTTTATATCATAAAGTGTACTATGAGATCCTCTGGCTAGTATAAGACAGATCTTTTATACAATCCATCATATGATAGAAAACATTGTGTTCACGTAGTTAGTGAATTGTGTCCACAAGCATTGTGTGCATGTAATTATGTCAGCATGAACTGCTGGCTACATGAACTTAGTGGCATTTGAGAGTAGAAGCAAACACACGTGAGTTTTAATAACTTTAATCATGTTTTATGGACTGCCAGTTCAATATTAAAATGACGCAGTAATGCCTGGGATAACGTTGTACAAGTACACAAGAAATATGGGCATAAATCCTCTGCAAGCCAAATAAATTGACATCCCATTCTTTTGTTGATAAGACAAGACCTCGTAATGACTCTGGCTTCTAACATAAGCCGACAATGTTATAATCAATACATTCCATGGTTTTGCCCTCTTGTCTTGCAAGTTTCCAATAATTGTCGGGCTGAAAGCCCCAAATAATGTCACAAAGTGAAGTTTGTCTATTCTTACGTCCGGGAGACGAGGTTCGTTTCGTTTCGAGATCAGATCCTGTTAAGATGCGAAGGGTCCTACAAAAATTGGATCCGATTTAAAAGCAAATAATCAATGGATTCTTACAGTGCTATCTTTGAAATTAAGGGAGAAATCTGATTCTGTTGGCTTTGTAAGGGGAGCGTGGCTTCTAATTCTGATTGCTCTCGCAATATTGAAGGCATTCAGTCGGGAACCCTTGATTCAAACGGCTTAAGCAAAAACGGATTTAGAATTATGTGTAAATAGTGCGAAATAGATTATTTAAATCAAATAAAAACATGGAACAGCCCACTGGTATTGCAAGATCAAATCAACTTTAATTTCGTCACTTCTCCTGATCATTCTTGACATGATGGGGAACCTGGGATGTTGTTTTTTCAGTTGCTTTTAAGGATGTATTCTCATTGAAGGCCTTATAAGTGATGGATTTCATTACATTACATTTATCATATTATACTAAGTTCGGACTACGTTCAGTTAAAGATTCATTGTCAGAGTATAGATTTTATAATTTAATGTCAGATGATAACTAGTCATAAATATACTGAAAGAAACAAATAAAGGATCACAGGAAAATTCAAGCGTTCCTTAATTATTTTCCAGTTTTCATTACCACAGTGCCATTCAAAGCTGGTGATAAAAACTGGAAAATATTAAAGGAACGCTTGCGTTTTCCTGTGATTCTTTATTTGTTTCTCTCAGTATATCTGCCAAAACAGATTCCATAGGGAGTATAAGGTAAAGGGCTGATGAAAATTCAATAGTGGATCATTGAAAGTCTCTGATGACACCAGGTTCAGTAAGAAGCGATAATAATGTGGACTCAAATCACGGTTTTTAAGTTTGACGTGAGGGGGAAAACCGGAAGTGATGCACGTCTTATACGTTTATTATTTAGTTAAACTGACGATCTTGGGTATGGTGATCAAACATCAAACAATCAAATCTGGGATTCGAATATTCGGAAATGTTTTGGCGCAATTCTCTTAAGAGAGATATTTCTTTCTCAAAGCTTAGCCGACAAATCCATCATTGATCGTTTATACACGTTCAGAATACTTCTCCAGTGTATTATATTAACTTCTTCAGTCTTCTAGGTAAGGACAACAGCACTATGAAGTTTACATGTGTATAGCAGCTGAAACCTAATGTTTTGAAAGGCAAACAGCTTGCAGCTACATCACGCCAAAATATGAAACAACTGAAAATTATTATCCATTCATTTATTGCCGCTTGCATTGGGATGATGTACCGCCTCGAAGCCAATGTGAATGGGCAAGTTTTTTACCATTCATATTCCAAAACGTGTATTATGACACGAAAACACACCTTATTAATAGTTCCATTGCCATGACACACAGCCTGTTTCTTGTTTGGTGACATCCACAACCAAAAGAGACAGATGTCCTATAAAGTCCATGTACGCAAATGGAATTGTATCGTCTGAAGCAATAAAGTTAGTTAAGGATCAAAGTGTGAGGGCTGAAGCTGAAATGTGATTCACAGTGATGCCAAAACCACATTCAAGAGTCTATTTGCGGAAAACATTCTGCGGCGAACAAATTTAGGAATTGCAACAAATACTTGTTACAAACTTGTGGAACTATCTGTTCAGAATGTTTTTGCCCCTAGTTACAGACATATATGTAACACAGTAGGAGTTTATCATGCGCCCTCGGATTTTTCTTTTTATTGAGTCACGTGTAATGGGGTTCTACCTATATCTTATTATTTACTTAATTAGGATGAGGGAAATGCTTTGTATGGGATGTTGAATATGCTTATTCGTCACGTTAATTATTGCAACCTTGCAAATGAAATATTTTCAAGGAAACAATATTATGAACACGTATTTAAGGCATGTAATCTGACATACATTGATGCAACCCACAAAGTTCCGACGGGGAGCGCTGCAGATCTAATAATCAGCTGTTTTACCAACAGTGTTTCATTGGTTTATTCCGTTTTAAAGATCGGTACGATGTGAAAGACGATATTGGTAGCGACGGAATCTTTGAAGGCGCTATCCTCTCAGACAAAATGCATTAATCGCATGTGTTACATTGGCCAGACACTACTATCTTTACGACGTTTATTGGTATAAAGTGAACCTATCTGAAAACATTCTCAGACGACCTCAGGAGCAACTTGCATGTTTTCGTTGAACTAGCTGGCTGAATTGGGTAATCAGCATGTATACATTTCAAGACTGACGATCGATACAACTGTAGCAAAGATAATGATCAACCGGGTGGTGTAGAGGTGAAGTTGTGCGACCAACTTACAGTGGAAAAAACTCCTCATTTCATTATACTCTCTTTACGACTTTTATTGATATAAAGTGAAACTATCAACAAGCAACTTCAGACCACCCGAAAGACAACTTGTCTTTTTTCATTCCCTTGGCGAAGATAGTTACAAATTGTGGCATTTAATCCGTGAGCTAAGAAGTTCATGTTCTGGGAAACGTTCCTGAACAACTTGGAAGAGATGGTGTTTGGATCAGAAACTTTGTTGTCAGATTGAAGTTGTACTGCACAAGAGAAACATTTAGATACGTATACCCAATATCACGAACTGCTGCGTTTTTCATGCACTGGTGAAGAGAATCAGCGCACAATTTTATTCAAGGACAGTTACAAGAAAACATGCACGAAATGGTGCATTCAACACAGAATGGAGCGAAAACTGAGTTTAACTTAAGAACGTTTCAGTAACGTTCTGCACATTTAAGGAATATTAGGTATGTTATATATCAGTCATAAATCAATATAAGACTGACACGAAACCACACTGCAACTTATACATTTACATGTTCACATCCATGAGACATGTTTTTAAAGAAAACATATATTATCCACTATTTACAGTTATGTCTCAAGACCCCAAACCAAAAGTCAATACATACATTTCAATAGGTCATAAACAGCTCCATGGTGCCACCTTGTAAAAACATTAGGACACCATGAAACTGTTTATGACTTATTAGCATCAATGTATTGCCCGTTGTTTATGACCTCAGCCCTTCATCAATAAGACCTCAGTCCTGTTACTCCATCACTCCCATCCAGATCCTAACCTAATTAATCAACACCAAGTTCCTCATTATATTGCCTTCTGAACATCAGTCAGAGACCCTGTGTCGACCAATCAGGCGACCTCAGCTGCACAAACCCTCTTCTTCGCTACTCCACATAAACTGATTATTAATGATTACTGTTTTATACTGGGGGGTTTCATGGTCGACGCTGTCTTTTCTCCCAACGGAATCCATGTTATCATTAATGAAGACTTTTTCGGAAGGAAGGCTGGGCCCATTTCCTGTTGTCAAGTTTGTCTTGAAAATTTATGAGCAGGACGTTTGATAAGAAGCTGACAATAAAAAGGTTCTCATCACTCTTCAGTAAATTGGCTTTTATATACATCCAAGCTAACATTTTCCATCGGTCGTCCTCTTGTCTATCTTCAGCATCAAGCACTATATATTGAAACTGGAAGCTCAGTTTCCTTGGTAAGGAAGGAATTGTACCGCACCAGAATAAAGAAATCCATAAGTGAACCTGAAGGCGTCCAGGTTGCCTCTGATGGTGGAAATTTAAGACATGTCCTCCTGTCATCATGAATCCCTCCCCTCTTCAACCAAAGGTCCAGATTCCCAGGATGCAACTCACAGGACGATTCACTCCATCAGCATGGAACATATACATTGAATCGACTTTCACCATCAATATCTTCTCAAAATGAGCTTTCACATTTGGTATCCTCAAGCACGAATATTCAGTGTGCGGATTGGGCAGTTGTAATATTCACAAGGAAGGCTCGGCCTATTTCCTGTTGTCAAGTTATCTTGAAAATTTATGAGCAGGACGTTTGATAAGAAGCTGACAACAAAAAGGTTCTCATCACTCTTCAATAAATTGGCTTATATATACATCCAAGCTAACATGTTCCATCCGTTGTCCTCTTGTCTATCTTCAGCATCAAGCACTATCTTTGAAAAGAAGGAGGCAGGAGATTTTCAGACTAATGTATTAGTTCAAAGTTGCTTTTATCGGATGTTTTTCATTGCTGTAAATGCTTTGCAACATCTTCAAAGATGTACTGTGAAATCAGAGGATTTTTAATGACAAAAGTGACAGTTGTGGCAGCAAGGGATTTGCAAGTTGTAAGGTCATGCTGATATAGTGTGATATATTGAAACTGGAAGCTCAGTTTCCTTGGTGGGGAAGGAATTGTATCGCACCAGAATAAAGAAATCCATACTTGAACTTGAAGGCGTCCAGGTTGCCTCCTATGACGGAAACTTAAGACATGTCCTCCTGTCATCATGAATCCCTCCCCATGCCACAATACCTCCTCAACCAAGGGTTCAGATTCCCAAGATGCAACTTTGTGCTAGGCTGCCTCTCAGGACGATTCACTCGAAGTCGACCATCAGCATCAAACATATACATTGAATTGACTTTCACCATCAATATCTTCTCAAAATGAGCTTTCACCTTTGGTATCTTCAAGCACGAAAACTCAGAATGCGGATTGGGCAATTGTAGTATTTGCAAACCCAAATGAGATTCGATAAAGATGGTCACAGCTGTTGAAAAGATGCTGTTTGTCCTCAAGTTCGTATGTGAAAGATACATGTTCCTGTTTTCCAACCTTACATATTGTCATCTGTGACCTTCCTTGACAAAAACCACACACTTAATGAAGCATCCACTTGCTGTGCGTTTGTGTTTTCAGCGACCCCATTAAGGAACACCTAACTCTTAGTCAACAGACAGAGTTTGTTTTCTGATCGAAAGTAATCACAGCCACAAATCCCCCTAACGTGCATACAAGTAATATGATCAATACTCAGAGCTATATGTGTATCATTACGATAGAGCCAGTGTGCTTCACAGCATAGCTGAGAGCTGGTCATATATACTTTATCCTAATTCTGTTTGGCAACAATACATCATTTAGAATCACTTCTATTACTTTTCGTCTTAAACACATACGCTTGGGGCATGTATGATAAGCCTGTCAACGATGGATAATAAGTCTGTCACCTGTGTATGACAAGTCTGTCAGCTGTGTGAGAGATGACCGCCACGCAGGTGATACGCACGTCTATAGAATATTCCCGATACAGTGTCGTTAGGTTTATGAGTGTTTGACCGAATAACAACCAACTGTTGCTTGTCGAAGTGGGCGAACATTGTCGCCTTGAAAACCTTTCTGCTCTGGTGGCAATGGAATAACTTTAATATGGAGCGCCACCCAGGATGACAACAGATAAATTAAACATTCCTCGACCACCGTGTCAAGACCATATGACAATCGTATCCGCAGCTAAATACGGCAGTATTCAGGGTGCTCCCATTGGCTCCGAGTAATCTTGCCAGTTGGCTCGTTTCCACCATTACATCAGTAGATTTATGTTGAGTATAACTCCAGATCGGATCATCTCTTGGTTCATGAAAATAGCATTGCCACTGTGAACCATTATTTCTACAGCCACGGACAGCAAATGGTATACATATAACCCCGTTATTTGATAGTTTTGTAGAGACATGAATTCATGCAGCATTTGTTCCATATCCTGATGATGTTTTCAAAATCATTAAACAGAACACACTAGCAATAAAAACCTATACACACAACGACACAGCCGATAGCAACTCCACCAGAGGCGTCATTCAGTATTTACACCGCCCACTTTTATAACCTCTAATCTGTGCCCAATTTGATTATTTGTAATTATTCCTCATGTAAATTTACGCTCAGAGCAGTCGCTCCGAGGACACGTGATACTACCAGATGTTGCCGGTAATGGTCTTATAACAAGCCCCTACTTACCATTACAAGTGCACAGTCTCATCTTAATACTTGTGTATGCTTTCGGGATTCACTCCAAAATGATTAATTTCAAGACATATCAATCAGATATAAGCCCGAGTGACAGTAAATCATAGTCTATATCATCGTCCATGCAGGACCTTGCACACAGTGTCCATTCCACATGAATTATACAGTGGGGATGTTTCACTGATAGGTCTAGACTTTCGCTGAAGATACGTCACATAATCACCACTATGTGAGCTGACAGGCCGACTCGGGTGTAGGTTTCAATAATATAACGATTCGGGTTTCGCCTTCCTGAACTCTCAACAGTTGGTCAATTTGGTTGTGTGTCAGGTTTAAGTAACCTTTATGTCTTGACAGGTCCTCCAGCCACGGTCGGTTTCTGTGCTGCGCTTTCCTTGGCATACCGTAATATCTCTACAAACTATGTCCCATCGCATACCGCAGTATCTCTACAAACTATGTCACTTCGCATCCAGTAATCAATAAAATAACCACGGTCTTAAGCATACCATATTTTTTCCTCAATTATGGTCCCTTGGCATACCGTAATAGCTGTAAACCCCAGGCCACTTGACACAATGTGATAGTTATGTCAGCAAGCCGCGTTCATGGCATACAATACTACCTCCAAACACACATCTTGGACTGACATAATAACTCAACAAACCACGCTACTTGACATACAGGAATAGTTCTACAAGTCACGTCCTTTGGCATACTGAAATAGGTCTACCAACCACAATTAAGCATACCGTATTACCTCTACTACTCCCTTTGGCCTAACGCAATATATACACAAAACATATCTCTTGGGCACACTGTGTCATCTCAACAAATCACACCCATTATGCTTGGTATCGTGAAGGTGGTATCGTGAAGGTCCATGAAAACGTTCCATATGTTCCTTCACAACGTCCCCTTGCCCTATTGTGATGTTCCATCAAAACATTCACTTCACCTATCGTGATGTTCCATCAACACATTCACTTACCCTATCGTAATGTTCCATCACCAAATTCCTTTGCCATATTGCAAAGTTCCATCACAACGTTCTCGTTACTATATTGTACCAATTTCCACCAAAATGTTCCCAAATCATAGGGCAATATTTTGGAAAAGAACGTACCCTCGCAAACTTACCTG
This sequence comes from Haliotis rubra, assembly GCF_003918875.1. Taxonomy (NCBI): domain Eukaryota; kingdom Metazoa; phylum Mollusca; class Gastropoda; order Lepetellida; family Haliotidae; genus Haliotis; species Haliotis rubra. The sequence continues at coordinate 40,466 of NW_025767532.1, forward strand.
TGACATAAAACATGCATATACTTACACACTATGACAAAAAGCACAATTCTACTGGTGTTTACAATGGGTTTTCTTAATTGGCCTTGATCCATAATGTGCAAGTCCCTAACGAGTGATTTCTTCGCACACATGGTGTCATCACTGATCTTCAGTGAGCTGTTCATAACTTCTACACAATTACTTTGTCTTTGACGCCAAAGGGGATCCACTTCAGAATTGGCGGAAAATCGACACCGGTTATTTTCCTTGTTTACGGTAGGTGCAACATTAAATTTTCCAAGTATTTAGCTATAGGTCCCTTCAACTTTGATTCTACAGTGTCTGACTGCAGTCTGATTGACAGTTAATGACTGTCCTAAAAAGTTAAAAAGTGATCACAACGTCAGCCCAACGCGCCATTATCGGAAGAGAACAGAAATATATCAATCTTGTTGATGGCATTTGTCGCTAATTTGTTCCTAAAATTTGACAATTAACAAATTGTCCTTCGTCTGTCGCCTTTCCGTAATGCCTCTAGTAGGTCCTCAACATCGTGGGGAGGGGGGTGACAACCATTATTGGCATGAGTATATTTGAAACAAACATCACGACATACTACCATATTCATAGCGCGTGTGTCCATCAATGTGACAATTCCAGCCTAACCTCACATTGTATAAAACGACTATGAAGTTTCTAACGACAAGCTGGAGTTATTACAAGATGTTAGGAGGCCAGAAAAACGGCTCTGCAATCAAAGAGAGCGGACATTATTACCCGTCGTACTGTATGACACTGATCATATTACAGACACAGACGGCAGACAGATACTTAGAGGGTTTAGGGTTAAGACGGAATATATGCCGTGAGGCTGTCTCACGGCTGAATAAGATTCGCTACATTGTTGAATGAGTCACATTTGTGTATTGATGATGTTTTTAGACCATCCAGGTTTTTATGTGCTTCTTCTCTCCATCCTGAACCAACAAGAGATCGGGTAGTCGAAAAATAATATAGAACAATAATTAAATGGAAAATATATAAACACTTATTCCTCGAAATAAAAACTAGATCACTTGGATGTAGTCTTAACATTATGCAGAACGAGTCGGAAACACTTCTTTAATAAATTTGGATGAAGAAAGATCAAGGGTAGGAGCATCTTTGTCTTCATCACATTAGGGTATAAATGTCCACAGCGGAAGAGTGAGATAAGAAAACGTTTTATTTATGGGTGACACATAAAAAATACTGACAACTTTAGTAGATGTTCACGATAGAGAAGGTGAAAATCAAAAATGTAATGAGATATCTTAACGCTATTCCTTGAATGAATGAGCATGTTCTGCGCCCCTTTACCTTTACCAGGAACGTGCTTCATACACTGTACCCCAGAGCGGAATCGAACCCAGACTTTTAACATAAAGAGGGAATGCAGTAACCATTAGCCTATAATTTAAAAACAATTTTTTGTAAATTCAGTGTTTTTAATAAACATTTTTGGCTATTATATATATGATCGTTATATTTGGTAAAACTATCCTCATGATGTACATTCCCACTATTCAGATGTAAGATGCTACAGGTTGCCCAAATTCAATAAGATGTAGATTCATCATTCACGAAAATAATTAACTATTCATTCCCTTCACCACTTAATTCATTAAGATTTCCAAAGCAGCAACATCACAACACAAATTCAAAATACTTGAAAAAATACTAATGTGTTCACGTTGCAGCGACAACGGGAGTCTTCTGAAAGGTCATATCTGCGCCATGGTCCTAATGGCGTCGTTAGCGATAAGCAGCTCATTAAGCAGGTCTGGCGCCCAGAAAAAGCTCCGGATTGCCTTGCACGATCCTCTTATGCTCTTCAGCGTATTTAGAAAGTGACAGAAAAATCCGAAAATATCCTAAAGCTGACAAGGAAATTGTCATGAAAATATCCAAATAAATAACTGATTAAAATCTGTGGTTCCAAAACAGAATTCCGTTGACAGGCAGATGTCTTTTATCTTGGCTGTTTGTCTGTTTCGTGTCAACGGCTCTGATGATCATCTGGGAGGATCAAGGTGAAGATGGGATTATTTTCATGAATTATGCAGCCAAATTAAGCATTTCTTTGAGATTTCAGCCTTCATTACGTCTATACTCTGTTATCTTATGATTGGGCCTTCTGATCACCACTCCCTTGTGTTTGGACAGTAATACATTTTCAAAAAGAATTTAAATGCTATTATTTGTTATCTCAGTTAGTCTGGCTGTTCTCAACACGCATGTGCCCGTGGGTTTTAATTGATATTGAGGATAAAACATGTGATATATGTGTATGAATATGGATTAAATTTAAAGCTTTTCAACTTTAATCTGCACATAGGGTATGTAATAATCTAAGTGGGTGAGCCACCAGAAATTGCTGTCACGAAGTGCTTCCCTTTGAGGGAAGCCGATCAAAGGTGTGAATCTCAGATTAGTTACGAATGTCATCCAGTGCAGTGTTTGATCAGATGCGGTATTGTATCAAAATGGGGCTAATGTTTCGACTACAGTGGATGAGTGAGTGAGTGAGTGAATGGGTGTGTAAGTGAGCGAGTGAAGGTCTCCAAGTATATCCAAGTATATATATATCCCCGTATCCCAGAAGCTATTATTATAAAAAAAAAATTTTACAATGGCTTTCATCACCAACCAAATATAATCTAATTTATAAATATTCAATTTGCTCTGATATGGACCAAAAACAATGCATGCTTGAGAGAGAAAAAAATGTTAAAATTCCTTTTTCGAAGACAAAACATTTGTTCTACCAATGATCATGAATAATACATAAATACCAGAAGTGAGCTGCAGTGTTTGTTCCGACATCTTCCAGAAAACAGCGCTACCTTGTCAGTGAGAGTTATGATATTCATATATATCCCTTGAACCTCACGTTCACCTGCTGTACACGTGTGCCACGGACGTTGGACAATTTTTTACATGTGATTTAGTGATTTCGTGTCACAGTTCATTACACTGGCGATATTTCTAGTGGTGTGTATAGTGTACGATCCCTGATTCTCTCCCTTTTGTTAATGCTCCCTCCTTCAACTCCGTTCACCAAATTTCTAGCAAATTATCTGAAGCATGCTTTTCATGTCAAAAGATTTTCCTATTAAACTCTCTCACCTCCATTCGAACGAAGTATATACTCTGCAAAAAAATAAAACGCAAAATTAGTTTTTTGGTTATTTCTATCATATGGATAATAAACAGATCATAAGTAATTGTTCAAATTTGGCACAAGTCATTGTCACTAACGAGGGATCATCATGGCACACAATCGATTTTCAAGGTCTGTTTTCAATATCTTGAATGGCCTCATAAGAGTCCAGAACTGCCTGGCTTCGTCGCCCGAGCAGAACAATCAGATTTGGAGGTCTGGGATCTACGATCACTGTAGACATTCTCACACTAAATGATATGACCAAGCTATTGACTCCAAGAGGAGACATGAGTCAATATCAAAACATGTCGTCAATATACGACAATATACGACAATGCGACATGGTCAATCAGATTACGAATTGCGTGAGCTGGATGCCGTTGTGCAAAACAACCTTAGTGCTACGCCAGTTGTAAGTCTGTGTTATGATCTGGGAGTTACGATCACTATAGCACTAAGATTGCTTTGTACAACTGCATCCTGACCCGTGAAGATCCGGGTTAGAATTGATCTTCAGTAACCCATGCTTGTTGTTAGATCGAGTGGTTGGGCTCGCTGACTTGGTTGACATATATCATCGTTTCCCAGTGGCATCGAATGATGATCATGCTTTGTTAAATTACATTTGTGACGTCATTCCATTGTTTGCTCGCTCCATTACTTTTCGGGAATGGAGCGATGTATACCAGTTTCAAATTAAAGCCTTCATTTTGTCATTTTGACATTTAATTTTGATAACAGAAATTTCCCCAGTTCTTTGAATGTAATAGTAGGGTAATATCCTCGTAACTCTCCATTCCTTAAAAATAATGTGCCTCGGCCCCTCCGGGACCTCGGCTCAATTATTTTTAAGGAATGGAGAGTTACTCGGACATTACCCTCTACATCACTGGATTGTCTGGTCCTGACTTGATTATTTACAGACCGCCGCCATATAGCTTGAATATTGCTGAGTGCGGCGTTCAACGTTACAACAAACCAACCAGCCTAACGATGCATGCCGCCATCGAACATTGGTATCGTTACTTAGTGCCATTAACATTTGAAGACTAACCACATTTAATTATTAGAAATGAATGTTATTTATACCACCTTGTGCCGTTCAATCTTTATTCATCTCAGTGACAGGCTCGGGTCATGACTGTATGTTTACGCCAACAGGCAAACCAGTGGGCGACATCATGAGCGACGTCCCACGTTAACGGGTACATTGACCCCGACCGACCGATCCACATTAATGATCCACCACCGGATATGATACATTGAGGGAAGATAACTATTGATGGGTCCCCTTCGACGCGGGTCAGAGTGCTGGCCGAACTATTGGGATACCAACGCGCTATAAAGACGCTAACAGTCCCATAGTGTAGACATTCTCACACTAAATGATATGACCAAGCTATTAACTCCTAGAGGAGACATGAGTCAACATTAAAACATGCACGTCAATATACGACAATGCGACATGGTCACAATTTCGCGGTTTTGATTAATTTAACACGTCCCTTCTGGAGTTCCATACAAAGCATTACAGCCTTACCAGATACAAAATATATGGGAAACTGTAATTGATGATTGTGATCATTATTTCTGTTTGATGTATTTTAGAATCGTATATCACAATATTTCTCATATATTAACATCAATAGCTATCTATAGCTTTGCGAGATGTCAGCGTTAAATGTGGGTAGGTAGCGTTAAATGTCGATAGTTCGATTAAGTGCTCTATCCCCAATATGTATTGTCTTAATTACAGGACGGTGGGGTAGCCTCGTCACGCCGAAACCTGGGTTCGATTCCCCATGGGTACAACGTGTGAAGCCAATTTCTGGTGTCCCGCCATGAAATTGCTGGAATATTGTTAAACGAGACGTAAAACCATACTATTCCGCTCACTCTTAATTGCAGCTGTCAAAAGACAGGTTAGTCTGTGATAAAAGCCCATTTCGACCAGTCGGATCTGCATCATTTAAATAATTGGTAAACCTTTCTTACTCGTTGTAAAAGTGTTAACTTCAGTGTTAACTTACTTTAAAACTTGCCAATGTAAAAGATATCAAGGCTAGTTGTCGGCCTTAAATAGGTCTGATAATGTGGAAGTATTTTGTAAAGGATACCGTTGGAGAAAATTATGTTTGTAGATGTCAACCTTTTATATAGTCCTGCCCACAAAGTGACTCCGATAATAAACCAAAAGCGGAAACTTGAAAAGTTTCAAAACTCAATCAAAACCAACGTCATCATATGAAAGTCAAGAACCAAACACACCCGACCTCATTCATTCACTCAACGCGATGTCCGGCATTGGTTGAGCGCTTCACTCATTGTACGTGTTTGGAATGTACGGAGCTCTGTAGAGGCCACATTGTCACAAATATGATATTCTACTTTAAAATTATCCACAATTTGTCACGATGATTTATTCAGCTTAAATGACATAAAGCAGCCGCTTGTCAAAATGTCAAGTCATGTTCGTATTTTCTACATTTTACTTAGCTTAAAATACAAATTGTGTTTTTGTTCCTTTGAAGCTTCCATACCTAAGTGGTCTGACACCGTAAAACTGATTACTTGTACATTGAGTTCAGATATGACACGCAGAAAAATTAAACGTTAGAGGCAAAAGAAAAGAAACAAGATCGATGGGGTGTTAAATAATGCAAATATACTGAAATTGATCTCAGACTTGAGAGTCAAGTTTCGAAATATTTTCTTTTACTTTATTTTAAACGAATTAAGAAAATGCTAATAAGTTATCTTTTTATCGGTAATTTCCAGAAGATAACTGATCGTATTTCGTATTGGAATTTTCATACAGAACATTTACATAATGATAGCCGTGACATTTCACCATTTATATAGCAAACCACAACGTGTGTTTAGGATAAACATCACCTTTTACCAGACTTTGGTAGTAATGTCAAGGAAAACGTTCTCATATGTCTCATAGCAATTTGTCGAACGATTTATGGCTCTGTTTGTGTGTTTCGAACTTTGGTTCCTACGTCTCTGTCTCAACTGTCGTCATGGAAACCCATTTTCAATTGAAGAATGTATAGTGAATTTTGAGGGAAGAAGAGTGTTAAATCCGAGCATTTTGCTGGAACTTACATCATTCTTTCAAATACAGATTTTACTCTTTTACACCTTATGGTATTTGGTTTGTTACCATCTCAAAATTAGATGACTTCATAAAGCAATGATGAAGGTCATATCGAATCAGCATAATGAATAGCTGACAAGAACACGTGGAAATACTGGAAGGTTATTACACGGGATATGTGAGCTCAAGTCGGACTGCATGAATCTAAGAATTGTTATAGTGAGTGAATATGGTTTTACGCCATTAGCAATATTCCTGCAATATCACATCAGGCAACACCAGAAATAGGATTCAAACATTGTACCCCATGGGTAATCAAACCCAGTTCTCCAGTGCCGAGCGAACGATTTAACCATTAGGCTATCCCAACGCCATCAATACTTGTTTCAAATATTATAAGCGACAAACCAAATCCATAATATAAAAAACTCTGCTAAAAGCAGGGTCGATTGTACAGTCCCTACCTTATTTTGAGTATGTATTCCAGGTGATTCATTGTAATACCAGTGTTCCTATCCATGGTGATCCATTGGAATACCAGTGTTCCTATCCATGGTGATCCATTGGAATACCATTGTTCCTACCCCCGGTGATCCATTGGAATACCAGTGTTCCTATCCATGGTGATCCATTGGAATACCAGTGTTCCTATCCACGGTGATCCATTGGAATACCAGTGTTCCTATCCACGGTGATCCATTGGAATACCAGTGTTCCTATCCACGGTGATCCATTGGAATACCAGTGTTCCTATCCACGGTGATCCATTGGAATACCAGTCTTCCTAATATCCATTGAATACCCAATATCTTCCACGGTGATCCTATCCATGGTGATCCATTGGAATACCAATGTTCCTATCCACGGTGATCCATTGGCAATACCAGTCTTCCTATCCATGGTGATTCATTAATGTTCCTAACGGTGATCCATTGAATACCAGTGTAGTTATCCCCTGATGATCCCAGTGTACTCAGGAATATCCATGGTGATTCATTGTTACCCTATCCATGGTGATCCATTTGTGATGATCCCATATCCACGGTGATCCATTGGTCTTCCTATCCATGGTGATCCAGAATACTAATGTTCCTATCCATACATTGATCCATTGCAATACCAAGTCCTTCCTATCCACGGTGATCCATTGAATATCCATGGTGGTGATCCATCCTATCCCCGGTGATCCATTTGGAATACCAGTGTTCATTGGAATATCCATCCCTGGTGATTCATTGAATACCAATGTTCCTATTGGTGATCCTATTGTGAATGGAATACCAGTCTTCCTATCCATGGTGATCCATTGGAATACCAATGTCTATCCAGTGGTGATCCATTGGAATACCAATGTTCCTATCCACGGTGATCCATTGGAATACCAATGTTCCTATCCTGGTGATCCATTGGAATACCAATGTTCCTAGTCTTCCTATCCACGGTGATCCATTGGAATATCCATTGGAATACCAGTCTTCCTATCCACGGTGATCCATTGGAATACCAGTCTTCCTATCCACGGTGATCCATTGGAATACCAATGTTCCTATCCATGGTGATCCATTGGAATACCAATGTTCCTATCCACGGTGATCCATTGGAATACCAGTGTTCCTATCCACGGTGATCCATTGGAATACCAGTGTTCCTATCCACGGTGATCCATTGGAATACTATCCAGTAACCCATTGGTAGTTGTGATCCTCAGACCATGTCCATGTTCACCTCCATTAAACATAATGTTTATTTTTGACGGTTAGTAATGGAAAGATCATATATAGTTTATAAGGATTTGCACCCAATCTTAGATGATCACACATTTGAAACTTCATTTCCTAACGAGCAGTAGTACTGGCTTAAACACATCGAAATATATCCCGGTTTTTTTTGCCTGCTTAAAATGTCTTCTTCACAAAACAAAACATTTTGTAAGCAATTTTCATCATAGGTTTTGTCTTTTCTTGGGTTAAACGATGACATAAACTTAAATGGAAAGTACAGTTGACAGCTGTCACAATGGGAAAAAGAAATGAAGTAGAAATTAAGTCGGTAGTTCGAAATTAGCCAAAATTAAATTAGTGTGTGATCTGCTCTCCCGTATAGCACCTCCGAGTATGGCAGCAAGCTGAGGCCGTCCCAAAGAGCCAGATGAGGTCGTGGGAAGCTCTCTGCGAGTGAATTATTGATTCGGGGTAGGATTATGAACATTTGGCAGTTTGGTGGAGCTTGGCTAGGGAGGTGAAGCGAATGTTATGGTGTCAGAGTCGGCCTGCATGTGTAATGGGCCCTGTGTGTGACCCTGAAGATTAAAGGCATTGGGAGGAAAAATGTAATATTTTGACTTGTTTCTGTTCAGTATGGCTCAGCGGATCCGATATAATTCAAAGTGGGGACACATATTCTAAACCTTCAAGGAGGGTGTGGTGTATTTTTTAATGTGATTTGCTATCAGGGGTGTTGCTGGTTTTTATTGGTTTGTTTTTATGGTGTTTTGTTTTTGTTAGCTTGTTTTTCTTTCGTTTTTTTTTGTTTGTAGCTGCTGCTCTTTTGGCAGTTGGTTGCAAGTAAATGGAATATTTTATATTTTCTGAAATTTTTCACTATAATGCGTTTTTGTCTCTAGTTCACAAAAATTGACGTTTGTGCCACCATTGAAGTTGACAGTGGTCTTACTTCACGAAGACCAACCCTTGACATCAATAATCATATCAATTAAACATAGAATAAAAACATAAAATCCGCCTTAAAACAATCTCGAACTCTTTTGAAACTGTGTCCAGATCGATGTAACAGAGTCAGCTGTCTTCGGAATCTATTTCCCTATTATATCCGGTATCCAGACATTCTAATTGTACATATCTGCCCCTTCACAACCAAGGTCTGGTTATCAAATAGGTCTATTGTCTAGGGCATCTACACACAAAATACTCTCTTATTAATCCTAGAAGAAGAACAAACACCCCCATTCGAAAGGGAGCGTATTTAAAGGATCCGGTTTTAGGATCTGTGAATAATTTACCAAAGCAAAGAGATCACTGCCTGCAGACTATAATATCCTGTGATCGGAGGCGCAACCGATTCATTCGCATCCTTCCCTAATCTTCGGATACAAAACTAAATACGACATGATGTTAGCTCAAGCAGGAAGTGAGTGATGCCAGATCGAGGTTCATTAGACTGGCTCCTCGTCATGCGTGACAAAAAAGACTGTGTCGGTCAAATGAAACGGAAGCAAGGCAGCTATCTGGGGTTAAATGATTATCTGGATCGGAACCTGTGGCGGATATTGGCTCGAAATGTCGTAAATCTTGCCCAGAAGTAATTAGGTTTTGATTCGGTATATCAGACTCCCTGAACAGCATGATGCAAACAAGATTTAGTCTTTCATTACGAAATTAAAGTGTATTTATGTATGAAGGCGTACTCGCCAATGAAGTATTCCTGTCACAGTAAAATTGATGACGCTAAAAGATGGTACGAGCAGTGGCTGATAACTCGAAAAGTGTTGATTTGATATTTTTCAATTGATTCTGAAGATGGTATTCAGCTTTATGCATGTCTAGGTTTCGTGGGAAATCGGCCACACTTGTACCCAAATGGATAAGGAGATTATTGACCAGTTGCATAGGGCATGGACTGTTTCGATGTTTTTAGCATTCCTAAAAGAAATTGATTCAGGAGCAATGCATTTAATGAATAAATACTCCAGATATGTGTTTAAGTGGAACCCGACACGCAAGGGCAGAATGAGTGAGTGAGTGGTGTGCGTACGTGCTTGCATACGTGAGTGAGTCAAACGTCAGTTTTCTTGTTATACCATGGTGCATTACCTCTCTCGCTCATTCAGTTGTAACATAGCATTCAGATTGTTTCGGTGAGTACATGTGAACAGTAGGTATTATATGTGTGATTGGGCCAATGATGGGAGAGAGAATCAGTGATGGGTGATTGTTAGAGTAAGAGAACGAGGAATAATATATTTCATTTATTATTAGGGAAAGAGTTTGGGCAAAATACATTCTTATTTTTCTTCAAATGGACCGTTCTCACTTATTTAAAAGGAAAATACGCATGACCCAAGACTGTATGTATGGTAAAAGTATAATCTTAACTTTGCAGCAATATCTACACATTTGCCATGACCTGACACTTGCAACTTGAGAAACCTCAAAGATCTCATCGTTTGAAGTACACACTTCCAGTAAGTAACCAAGGCATTGCCGCCATCGACCAGACACAAGAACAAATGAATTTTGACGTTATGATCAACAGAAGTAAGAAAACACTCTCAAAGGACCATGAAAAAGATATTTCATTTCCAAAACACTTTATGAAGGCGTGAGAGCATGAATGTTGCATTAAGCTGCCGACTTGATATAAAACCATTGATACTGCACCAACAAGTTTCGGTTTTGTTTCAAAAGATTAAGGTATTGGACAGGGCACAGGTGCGCGTTTCTCTAATATTTTCTGTCAGGCGAGCCGAAAAGGAAAAGAAAGATGATCAGTTTTCTGATTAGTTCTTTCAGACCTTTTATGTTTTTTCTCTGTATCTAAAATAGTTTGGATTTTTATTACTACTGGCATTCCTAGGTGTTGAAGCCAATGTCCACATGCTAACTAATACTTTTTTCACAAAGATGACAGGAGTTGTGTTTAAAAGTATTTAACTTTATTACATTGCCTTAAAATTATCTGTTTGTTTTATCTCATTTGTCAAATATTTTCAACATATGCATAAATGACTGTGCATATGTATATGTCTATATCTTTTTCTGGATAAAAGAAGAATAACTTGCTGGTATCAGACAGAGGCATGATTGCATTTCGTCTTTATGCGACACGCAGCCATCAGGGTTAGAATTGGTCTTCAGTAACCCGTGCTTCTCAGACCTGGTTGACACATGCCATCGTATCAAAATTGCGCAGATCAATGGATAATCTGGTCCAGACTCGGTTATTTACAAACCGCCGCCATATAGCTGGAATATTCCTGAGTGCGGCGTTAAACAACAAACAAATCTTTGTGTTACTGGTCTGAAGTCAGGCGAGTTCTACTTTTAACATGGTCATCTTTGAAAGGTGAATGGTTGTACGTGTAGTTATTCATCTGTACAAAGATTACTGATAGAGGAACGTTGTTTTGCTGTTTCCTTCTTTGGAAAAATAATTTCTCTGACAGGTGAGTAGACCTACGGGTCAGTGACTTATGGAGGGAACAATGGAGGTAGTTCTATGGATCGATAACTTCTATTTTATAAAGTATTTCAGTGTAGATTCTGAGACAGTTATCAAGCAAGTGATGCATTTGTATACATGGGTAAAGTCATGTCCATACAGTTGAGGTACAGGTAATGTTGACGTATAAACAATAGACAAGGTTAGTGTACACAGTGTACATCCTACACATTGCAGAATTGACAAGAGATGAAAGAGGAAGCTAGTTATGTGATGGATAATGAGAATAATGCGATTAAGATTGATAGTAATGAGTTGATGGTAGGCAATAGGGATGTATTAACCTTGGTGTCAGTTAATGGCCGGTTGGAGTCCCTTGATGTGAAGGCTCCTAGTAGTTTCCTGCTTTTATAGTGGGTCTTGTTGCTGTGTAAACATTATCCATATTGAGCAAACAACCATCACACTTTGTACATCAATCTACAGCATTGTGTAAACATCATTCTAAGATGCTTCGGTGAAAGATCAAAGGCGCGGACAGTACTTTATCAGACGATAATGTGCACGTTTTGCATTACGTCACAATGTAGTGGCGTCACTGCGCCATTCTAGTCTGCCCCCTCGTAATCGAACTATTTTGCATTACGTCACAATGTAAGCGACGTCACGATGCATGTCAGTTGTCATCGCCTCGTACGGCCTCCTACAGTAAACTACTCCGTTGCATCCCGTTTCTTGGTTTGCAGTTGCTTCACGCAGCTAACATCACTGGTGGAAACATTACGTTTATGTTTTACGACGGTTAAAATGTCTCAATTCGACTCACAAGGTTTCAGCGACACGGTATCGTTCGCAATGTTTACATTCCCACAATGCAATCGTGGAATGTCGCTTGACTACTCAGCTTCATCTGGATGTACTGATCTAAACTTTTGGTAGTAGAAATGCGACGTTCATATTGCCCCATATGGTTTACTTTAATCACAGATGTAATTAAAATAATTTAAGGAAGATATTTAATCCGAACGTAAACCGTCATCAAACTGTTATCATTTGTTTTTTCTGGTAACGTTCGTCTTAACGTAGGTGGGCAGACACATCAATAGAACAGCGCGCCAGTTAGCCCTGTGCGAGGATTCTTATCTTAATTTAGGTCACCGACACCGTCGTTTGTTTTCTGCCTTAGATTAATCGTAATTATCCTTAGAAAGTATTAAATTTGGCATCTTAGAAAAGAAATACAGTTCGCTCTACCACCATGTATAGTGTAATAAAGCAAGCGTCCTCGTGCTTTAACTATAATAGTTCAGGGCGAAAGTGTGCTTTATTACACTATACATGTACATGGTAGTACAGCGAAGTGTATTTCTTAATTAACATCAGTATCAGCCTGTACATCAACTGTATAAACATAACTTTACTAATGTATACAAATGCTTTACCTACAGAACTGCACATTACTTGATTGGTAACGGTATTTGTATCTAAACCGAAATAAATATCATATATTACAATACAGAAATTGTATATCCACAGAACTATCCCCTCAATAATCTGAACACATATTACACTGAATGCTTCTGGCAAAGGTATTGGATGGCTATCTAACATTGAAATCAACGGACGCCATCTTAATGGAATTACGTTAATCTCCATGAGGAAAATCTTCAAATAACAATTTTGGCCATACCTACTAAACCACGCAGTATATATTTCGAGACAGTTATACATTATGAACGCGATCTGCAAACCAACTAACAATCCTTCCAAATGTCAAATACCATGATAAATGTTTCTCTATATCTAGCATGGCGAAGTGTGGTAACGGTCTCAGATAACGAATCTTAAATGTCTCCACGTCAAAACTTAAACTACAACCTACAGTATCATATGTGCGAAATTGAAAACTGTCATGGCAAATATATGGAATCCTGGAAGGGACATTGTCCCTTCTCGGATTCCATACAAATATGACGAGGACACTCTCACAATGTTAACTCTCGAAAAGGCACCGTAGATTACTATGATACGTCAGCGTGATGAGCGAAGGCTTTAACCACTAGGCTACCCCACTGTTCCCGGATTGGTATGACGTATATATGAGTTTGGATACAAGGAAATACAGTTTAGGTTTAGTACCTAATACCCTGGTATATTTACAACGATAGTTGGGCATGATGTAGCCAAGTGCGCTAACCGTTAACTCGTCACGCCGGAGGATCGGGTTCTATTCAACACAAAGGTACCATTTGTCAAATCCATATCTGGTTCGATTCCTTCGACACAGATTTAATTATGTTCACTATAACAACAGATGCAGATTCCAACATTACGTTTTGATTCCTATTTCCCAAGCATTAATATTGTTTAACACACATAGCCAATCAGAGTGATGCTTGTACATCTGAATGAAATAAATATCATAGTATTACCGTCATTGATTGAGAACTACGTGTTTTCACATGGGACAATTATCAACAATAGCCCGCGGTCTGGTTACTAGTAGAAAGATTACAGAAAATTAGACGGTACGTTTGTAAAATGACGATGTATTTTAACGGCCTAAAATGATCAGAGTTATGGCAGATAAACAAAAAAACAACTTTCTTAAAACATGTAAACGTGTGAATGTTTGGAAAGTCCTTTAGTAATATCCATCGAATATACAACAAACAGATTATTTTGTTATCAACTACCCTCAGTAAACTACCATCGGTAGCTACTCTTCAATCAGCTATAATGTCAGTACTTTGTTAGACATCGATGTCGAACACATGAAGCCAAAATGGTCAACAGGGCTCTAAAAAATACATCAATGTTTTTCAGTGTGTGTAAACATTAAAGTGCCCAGATCAGAAAAACGCATCTGAACTTTAATATGCCTGACCCTGTGAATGCGTCGTTCATACCCTGTTGTTTGTCAGTTTCACGTTGACGGTCAATCGGAAATACGTGCCATGTACAATCCAAATGAAATATATACATCAATATGATATTTGATTACTTTGTTTAAGGGCACGTGTATGACGAAATGCATGGATAACTTAACTTTTCTGTATGCTGTATATATATATATATATATATATATATATGTGTGTGCAAACGTTTGAAATGGATCTTTTAAATGACAATGATTGTTTATCTTTAAGTGTGTTTGGCTGTGCTTTCTATTGATGGTGAAGTTCTTTGAAAAACTTACCATAAAGCACCATCATTGATTCAGAATTGCTCTCTTACATCTGACACAGACATGAAGCAATTTTATTGAGGTTTTAGAAAAGAAGGCGGAATTTGCAAGGTGAGTAGTGCTGGCAAGACATGAGGGACAAAAGGGTCTTCTGGGTCAAATCTATAACTAATGTAACTTATTCTGTCGAGTCAGGGATAAATAGTCGATGTCACAGGACACTGCAACCATCAAAACGTATGTCACTTCAGTGAGAATATCGAATAAAAGCTAGTCAGTGAAGTAACCATAAACAACTGTTTTAATGTTTGCCCCAGCAGGTGTTTGCGTGGGGAGGGGTACTCTCACCTTTTTGGGAACAACTTGTATCAAAACTATTTCATAATGAGTCATAAACAAATGCTTGAACACGTACTATTGACTGCTTTAAGCCGCGATGTTTCGTGAATGCCGAACGGATTCTGTCGTTTTAATTGAAGTGTACTTCTATCTGGTAACTGACACGTTTCCTCAAACGGGCAGTCATACATCAGTAGTTGCCCATGACTTACCTCGAATTTCTCTAACTCTTTCTTAAAGAGCATAAAATTGAAGCGTTGACGTAGCGGAGAAGGTTGTGTTGACGATTGCCTTTAAAGAATTTTTATATGTGCTCTTTACCTCATGTCCCCATTTCCTTTAATTTAGTTTACACTGGGCCAAAAAGGTCAACCGTATTTAACCTCTTAAATTCCGTGCAAGGCGACTTTTCCCTTGACATACTTGCATTAAGCATATTTAGATAGGAAGTGAAATATGAGTATGCTCTAAGATTCCATATTTTCAAAGACAACCATATTAGTCTTTTCGATATTTTAACACAATATGATCTCAGAATATTCAAATGATTCTGAGTGAGTGAGTGAGTTTTGTTTGACGAAGGAAACAGCAAAACAGCGTTCCTCTATCAGCAATCTTCGTACAGATAATTAACTACATATACAACCATTCACCTTTCAAAGACGAGCATGTTAAAATTAGAACTCAGCCCAGTCACATAAAGATTTATTTGTTGTTTAACGCCGCACGCAGCAATATTCCAGCTATATGGCGGCGGTCTCATTCGTTCATTCATTTATTTCAGTAATAAGGCCTCAGGCCCACGTAGATATTATATGCAAATATTTACAATTGGTGCTGCATTTCCTAAATTTTAAAGATATGACGATCGTAGACTGACAGCGTCTTTCACAAAATTTGCCAGGTTTTTTAACAATAAAACATCAGAGGACTGTATCATTCTTACAAGATTCTCTCTGTGACTGATAGTGTCCACGTGTAAGTAAGGAAAATATTTAAGACGTATATCATGATAAACAGGACAAACAAAAATAAAATGAATTTCATTTTCAATAGCATTTAAACTACATAGTGGGCAAAAACGAACGTTTTTGTCCATACCCTTCCTTTTAAATAATCGAGTCTGGACCAGACAATCCAGTGGTCAACAGCACGAGCATCGATCTGCGCAATTGGGAACCGATGACATGTGTCAACCAAGTCAGCGAGCCTGACCACCCGATCCCGTTAGTCGCCTCTTACGACAAGCATAGTCGCCTTTTATGGCAAGCATGGGTTGCTGAAGACCTATTCTACCCCGGATCTTCACGGGTCCAAATGATTCTGAAGACCGAATACGGTATCTGAGATACGTCGTACATAAGCATCTGCAAGCAATAATACTATGAGATCTGGGTATTGCTGCGTTTCTCCATCAGCTCTTTAGATTAATTTCGTGTGTTAATTGATTAATATAAATGGGAAATAACTGTTGATACAGCCCTTTCTAAATCAGTTTTACAAAACATTGAAATTACAGAAAAAAGTTATCTATTTCAACTTTGCATTTTATACCGTCTTAAAATCCACGAAAAGCATAATGTGTTCTAAGAGAATGACCGATTTGCTTAAGTAGGGCAACCAGACGTTTTCTATCGACAGTGAAGGCTACATAAAATCTCCCTTTGTGGTAAGATAAATATTTGTGGGTAACGATATTGTCTTTGTGTAGTTTCCTGGTCTAATTACAACTTTCCCCTTAGATATATTTTTGTATACATTCGCTATCACATGTAGATAATCTACCATTTAAAACTGAGGCATATAGCTTATTCCTTACACTCAACAGTGTCAAACCTCCATGATTATCAGGATTATTTCTGTCTCATATTTTATATATTGGAAAGATTTTTTTCCAAAATCCACTGCAGAGGAAACAACCGACCATTGTTTAATATTTTTCATAAGTATTTTATAAAAACAATCCTTTCAAATTCCAAATTGTCTACAACCTTTTAAATATTTGACAGTGAAGGATACTTAAATTCCTTTAAAGAATAACACATCAAGATGAAAGCATTGGTTACTGTTCCCTTAACATTATCCAATTACTAATTATCAGTGATATAGATTTTAAATTCAATGATAAATATTTCTCTATATCTAGCATGGCGAAGTGGCATTTATGCCCTTAGGTACCGAATCTTAAATGTCTCCACGTCAAAACGTAAACTACAACCTGCGGTATCATATGTGCAAAAACGAAAACTGTCTTGGCAAGTATGACACCTTAGGATGATGAAACCCTCACAATGTTACCTCTCGAAAAGGCACCGTAGATTAGTTTGATACGTCTTCGGTGCGACGAGCGACTTTTTTCGTAAGTATTTTATGAAAACAGTTCCCTCCCTTGCTCCTTGTGAATGGCGGCTGCTACCGGTAATGCAGGACATGCTTACCTTTTTCACGAACACCTGGTGTCATCACTAATTTTCAGTGATCGATTCACATAATTTCCAGAGATAGTTTATCCCTCAACAGCAAACGGAATTAGTTTCTCGGGATAGTCAAGACTTGGTATTCTTTTTTGCTTACTTTCCATATTCAACAATTCACTTATCATTTTGCCATGTTCTGGTCCCTGTCTTACTTTCAGCTCATCGGTTTCTTCAAGTAAATTCCTCAACTGTTACATAAGAATACAGTTTCTCTATAATATACTGCGTTTCCTCGCGTACTATGGAAAATATACCTATACTATCTTCATGTGATTGATTTCAAGAGCACAGAAATGAGTAACATATGACTCCAGAGAACCTGAGCAAGAAATGTGACAAGAATTGTCAAAACTTTGTTAAATTTACAATGAAATGTTTATCTAAATATGTAGTTGAATTGTTTTGTAACTTGCGTGTTTCTTTCTTCTTAATGCATTAAGTTATTAGCTATTTGTAACGTTTTTGAAAATTCTGTAATTGTCTAATTAATTTTTTTAAACACTCCTCTCAAAACTGTTTTCACGTACCCCTTCTCCCTTCCCTTTCATTCACTCAGTACCCGTGAAGATCCGGGTAAGAATTGATCTTCAGTAACCCATGCTTGTCGTAAGAGATGCCAAACGGCATCGGGAGTTCAGGCTCGCTGACTAGGTTGACACATGTCATCGTATCCCAATTGCGTAGATCGATGCTCATGCTGCTGATCACTGGATCGTCTGGTCCAGACTGGACCATAGAGCTAGAATATTGCTGAGTGTGGCGTAAAGCTAAACTCACTAACTCACTCACTCACTCAGATGCCGAGCCCTGGCAACAGTAGAGCTGGAACACTCATTTATGGTCAACTGAATTACCTTTGATGTGCATGCGTGCGGGGACAATGCAGGAAAGAAGAAACGTTCAGGATTTCTGTCAACAAGGATCCGCAATGATGTGCAACCATTAACATCTCAGGGTTATGGTATTTTGATGCTTCATCATTTACAGAAGTAAACACATTAGTAATCCAAATCCATTTCGCTTGTAAATATGAACCATATGATGCAGGGAGGACATTAATACAAACATTTGCATCATAAGCGCTACTTCAAAGGGAGAACATACCATTTAACATTACCTTACACTGCCAGTGATTTAATACTTTTTGACTACTGGCATTTTGACGACTAGTCAGCTGATATGTTACTCACATTTTACTGTGTTAATAATGCAGAGTATCAATTTCAAATGTCAATTTCACGAGTATGTAGTTTCGTCAACTTGATGATTTATAAGACATTTTGTATTTTTAAAAAAAGAGAGACAAATCAGACAAGAGGGAGCTTTGTAGTAGCAGCTGCATTGTTCCCAAGCAATTTAACCTCCTTCCTTTACACCATTGCTCTGTCATTTTCATTTGTTAGGTGTAATGGTAGTTCATTACAAAAACATGTTCAGGGGGACTTCATTAGTTGGGAGATTTTATGAAAACAGATCCTCTGCAAATTCTAACTGGACCTTAGCAATTCCATTTAAGAATATGTGTTCTCAGCAGCCTATACTTGTCGCGAGAGAAGACTAAATTTATCGCTCTCGACAAACTTTATGGATAACAACTTCTGTTATTTCGTGAAAGAGACGTTCCGATTAAAATGCTTGAACCGTTGTCAAGCAGGAAATGGCAACAGTACAAGAATCTGTATCGAAACATCGTACTCACGAAATTAAAGACATTGTTATCCTTAAGGCTTGTCAGTTTGGTACTTCTCAGCTTCTAAAATGACAATCAAAGAAGTCAAATGAATCGGAATCAGCATCATGACATCAGGTGTGCCAGCAGAAGTGAGTGAGTGAGTTAATATGTATAGTCACTTTGGCAATATTTCAACCATATCGTGTCTAAAAAGGATCATATTAAAAAAATAAGTTGTAATGTTATATCTTCAAATATGTCTGCGAAGGACTGTAAAAGCACTAGAATATCACAGTTAGAGATTTAAAGCTAGTAGGTGACTTAAAACTATATAGTGTTTAGGACATTAGAATATAAAAACAGGCTTATAGATCACCAGCAACTGAAGGTAGATCACCATACTATGGACCATGGGGACTTACAGTACCTTCGCTACCTGCATGGACGTGCCTCCAGGATGCTGTCACTGTAATTCTGCCAAGTGAGACGTCCGCGAAAAACATGTACAGTGTTCTGCCAATCATAATGGTCCCACCCCACATCATCACTGAGCCTTCCTCAAGACGATCGTTCTGTCTGACGTTAACGGCATAAAAACGCTCATTTCGTCAACGCCACACACTGTGGTTTTGCTAAAAGCGGCGTAAAATCATATTCACTAACTCACTCTTACAACGTTACGTTTACCAACTCCTAATGTTTAAAGAAACGATTCATTCTTATAAATCTAAACGATTCTTATGACTACATTAATCAAAGCTATTATATTTATATAAATTGCCTTTTCAAAAGCAGAACACGTTTTTAAGACCCACCCACTCACTGAATATTTGAAAGAAGAGATTCGTGTGTGTGTGTGTGTGTGTGTGTGTGTGTGTGTGTGTGTGTGTGTGTGTGTGTGTGTGTGTGTGTATGTCTGTGTGTGTCTGTGTGTCTGTCTGTGTGTGTCTGTGTGTCTGTCTGTGTGTGTCTGTGTCTGTGTGTGTTTTCCAGCTATATGACGGTGTTCTGTAAATAATTGAGCCTGGACCGGTGATTGAGCCTGGACCTATCAGGTGATGAACGGCATAAGCTATCATTTACGCAAATGAATAGTATTTAGAATAGTATTACGATGACATGTCACCCCATCACCCGATCACGACAAGCATGGGTTGCTGAAAACTATATATCATCATCACCACCTACAACATTCTCTCACCAGAGGTGTTTTCACTTTTACCATTACCCTCTGACACTATACACACAATATCCCCATAATGGTTACTGACATTTTCGCTTATCTTCCGTCGTGTTCCTGTCTGGTTCAGACAGCTGATTGTTTACAAGCAGGCGTGGTATTATTGTCCGTGACTTCAAACAACAACCACTCATCTGTAACGTTTGAAATTTCATGCCACTCAAATCCACACAACTCCCCAACCCCCCTCCTCCCCATCTGCCTGTGTTTCCGTCATCGTGTAAAGCTCTAGGCGATATATGAGAAGCACAAAAACATAAGCATCTCTTGTCGATTGTATCTGACCACTCTCATGGTCTGACTTACTTTGCTCAGTCAATTAGATTGTCGGGCCCCTTACATGAAGCGATCCCATTTCTTGACGGACTAGTGGCTCTAGAGAATTCCATGTTGTATATTTATGATTGCATAATGTGGAATAATTATCTTGTTTTCGTTTGTCCCAAATATAAGTGATATACTCGTGATTGGGAGGTCTGCCAGTGGTTGCTGCCCGTAATTGACTGCACATGGAACGTGTTCCCTCGATACGTTCGGAGAGAGTGGATGTGTAATTACGTTACTGCCTTGACATTTGGTTGCGTTGAAATCGGTAAGGGAGACGTACTATAGGGGGAGATTGGTGGTTGGTGTGGTTGAGAGACAGGGGGATTGAAATGAAGATATGGATATGGGCATAGGTCATGTTAGAAAATGTTACCAACATATCCCGAGCGACTTAAATGTTGCACATTATTGAAGTGTCTAGCTATTAGTGGTGTGACGATTCAACGACACGTATCGATGCATCGATCCATGGGCCGCCGATACAGTGAATTGATACAAAGTTTTACATTGTCGTATATCCCGATACGATACTTCAAATGGGCAACGATACATCGATGTTTTACTTTGAATATTGCCGAATCGCGATATCTGTAAAATAAAACTTACTTTTGTTTGATGATTAAAATATATGCATACTTATTTTCCCTTCTTGCGTCAAGCTGTGTCAAAAATAGCGCTTGCATTTTATTAACATTCACAAAGTCCGTGTATGAACTTAATGCTCTCATTTCCGAATGAACATTGAAAAACGCTGGCAGAATTTGAGGAAATACTTTAAAATGGTTTTGTTTTGATCTTGAGGTGTTTTATAGTTTTATAGAATTAAAGACTTTGGTACCGTGATACGTATTGTATCACCACCCTTGTATCGGAATTCGTATTGCATCGCAGCTTCAGTGCACAATACTTTGGCAATATATCGTCGTGACTAAAATGTTAGTATCGTGATGTACCGTATCGCAGGTTGTATGCCAATACTAGCTATACCGTCTTAAAGTGTAGCATTTGAAGAACGGTGATGGTGTTCTGTGTTATCATATTGTTTCATTGAAGGCATTTTAACAAATTCGCAATTCAAGTGGGGGGAGGGAGAGTTTTGCTATTCTCAGGTGTAATTGTTGTAAAATCCTGTTTATTAACTGGGGTGATAATGCTAAGATACATAGATGGATTGTTATGAGGTATTCTGATAACATATGTCAAGATATTCAGATATCTTCATGAGGTATTGTTTAATGATGAGGTTAGAACTGATCAGCAACCCATCCAGGGCGACACCAGTCTAGTATCAGTCTCTAGAAGCCCATGCATGTCGTAAGAGGCGTTGATGTCTATCTATCAATGGTGCATGTGATGCCAATCACAGGATTGTCTGGTATATACTCGATTACACCCCGTCATATAGCTGGAATTTGCGTTAAAACACATTATGGCAACTACCATTATATTCAAGTCAGTTTTCAAAGGCAGGAGGACTTGACATATTTCAATTTAAGAAACACAAAAGTGGTATTAACGTATTTGTCTCAAATCCTGTTAGTTCTCACCTTCACTGACATTAATATACATAGTATAATATGTATTTGAAAGAATGATGTAAGTCCCAGTAAAGACTCGGAATTAACACTCTTCATTCCTCAAAGTTCACTATACATTCTTTAATTGAAAATGGGTTTCCATGACGACAGTTGAGTCAAAGACGTAGGAACCAAAGTTCGAAACACACATTAGAAAGAAGAGCCATCAATCGTTCGACAAATTATCATGAGACATATGAGAATGTTTTCCCTTGACATTTATTCCAAAGCCTGGTGAAATAGCTGATGTGTATCATAAATACACGTTGTGGTTTGTTATATAAATGGTGAAATGTCACCGCTATAATTATGTAAATGTTCTTATGAGAATTCCAATACGAAATACGATCAGTTACCTCCTGGAAATTACAGATCAAAGAAAAAACATATTAGCATTTTCCTAATTCGTTTAAAAGATAGTAAAAGAAAGTATTTCGAAACTTGACTCTAAAGGCTGAGATTAATTTCAGTATATTTGCATTATTTAACACATCATCTATCTTGTTTCGTTTCTTTTACCTCTAACGTTTCAATTTTCTACGTGTCACATCTGAGCTCAATGTAATCAGTTTTACGGTGTCAGACCAGTTTGGTATGGAAGCTTCAAAGGAACAAAAACACAATTTGTATTTTAAGCTAAGTAAAATGTAGAAAATACGAACATGACTTGATATTTTGACAAGCGGCTGCTTTATGTTGTTTGAGCTGAATACATCATCGTGACAAATTGTGATAATTTTAAAGTAGAATATCATATTTGTGACGATCTGTCCTCTACAGAGCTGCGTACATTCTAAACACGTACACATGAGTGAAGCGCTCAACTAATGCCGGACATCGCGTTGAGAGTATGAATGAGATCGGATGTGTTTGGTTCTTGACTTTCATAGGATGGCGTAGGTTTTGATGGAATTGTGAAACTTTACAAACATGATTTTCTCTGACGGTATCC
Organism: Haliotis rubra; assembly: GCF_003918875.1. NCBI lineage: Eukaryota > Metazoa > Mollusca > Gastropoda > Lepetellida > Haliotidae > Haliotis > Haliotis rubra. The sequence goes on from NW_025767532.1 coordinate 63,702, forward strand.
TTTTACTGAAAGCGTCAACATTATCAGACCTATTTAAAGGATATTATTTTCACCCTGGCAAGTTTAAAAGTGAGTTAACACTGAAGTTTAAATTAATTTTAATGGTGTATTCTTCACAAGAAAACCTAACAATTAGGAGATCTGTGCCCCCGGTTGATCTTTATGGCACATGCTTGAACAAAATCCCTCAGCATCTCAGAAATTGAACTTAGGTCAATGTCTGGTTCATGTTTTAGATTATAAGAGATGTGTTTACCGAGCCTTTTCGACACATTTTAGCATGACCTGCACATTTAGTTTGGTTAAAAAGTCACTGATTGCAAACGTTTAGATGTTCAAAGGTAAATTCACATGTATTTCTCATTCAGATGCATGCCTGAGAAGCTTAACTAGTTATTTGAATTATGCCGATCCGACTGGTCAAAACAGGCTTTTATCACACACTGACCTGTGTATTAACAGTTGTAATTAAAATTAAATTGAGTGAGTGTGGTTTTACGCAGCTTTCAGCAATATTCTATCAATATCATGGCGGGGCACAAGAAATGGGCTTCACACATTGTACCCATGTGGGGAATCAAACCTGGGTCTTCGGCGTGACGAGCGAAAGCTTAAACCACAAGGCTACCCCACCTCCCCTGTAATTAAGAGAATACCTATTTGGGATGTAACAATTTATCGAACTATCAATGAATCGTGACCGTCTATTTATATCGATCACCGGTTGACCGGAACTATATCATTTACAGACCGCCGTTGAATATTACGGAGCGGGACTCCAGAAGCGCAAACATAAAAGTCCTCTTGTAAGAACACACTAAAACACAAACATAAATTAAAGACTATATACAAACATGTACATTATATTTTTGTTTTTATTGTGTCTCCCGGAATTGATGGAATATTGTCAAAATCGGTGTAAAACTAAACTCACTCACTCACTATTGTGTCCAGCACGGCGTTTTTTTAAGAGAGTCCAGGGCGTAACAGCCCTCTGACGTGTATACGTCACGTGATACATAAGGTCTTCCTGCCTTTCAGTATCAATCGATGTCTACCTTCAAGTAATGCTCTCACCACAATATAACACTTTTCCAGGTGAACGCATAATAACACTCGGTATAAAGTTGTCTGTTTTGTCAGTCCTTGCAAGGAGAGAACATTAAGTCATTGACCGGAAGCTTCCTAATGTCCTGTTCAGGTCATTAAGAGGAATCGAATTAGAATTTATGTGGAGGAGCTATCCCAATGACCGGTGACCCTACGATAATCTAATTAGTTCCGTCAGCACCGACCTTCATTAGTCTTCTGCATACATGCTTATTTTTAGGATATATTGTTTCGAACCGTAGAACAGCGGTTTCGACAGACCCTAAAGACACTAAGAACATGACAAGAAATATAACCACAAGAAAGGAAAACACAGAAATATCATTAATCAAAATGCTTCCGTTCTAAGTCCAAGGATGCTTAAGCTGCATAGTTAACACTGGTCTGTTTGACTGGCATTGTAGAAGGTTTTGAGTCATAAGAAAGTACGATACTTTATGGACACCAACTTATATTTTACTTTCTATAATCTCACTGCGCTCGCACTGTAAAACCAACATCAGCATTCACTCACTCACTCACTCACCAGGCACATCCATCCACTCTCTCACTCACTCACTATAGTCAAAATATTATAATGTTATAATAATAATAATGTTAAAATTTGTATAGCGCCTGAATCCAAGGTTTGCTCTAAGGCGCTTGGTCGAATGCTCTGTGGAAAAGAACTGTTTTTAGTTCTTTTTTGAATGGAATTATGTCTGACAAGTTTTTCAAGTTTTCAGGTAGTTGGTTCCATAACAGAGGACCTGCTTTGGCGAAAGCTCTATCGCCATAACTCGCTCTGCGGGTAGAGGGCACTACTGCTTGTTTTAAAGAGGCTGATCTCAGGGTTCGTGATGGCTGATACCATGACACTAGTTCAGTCAGGTATTCTGGAGCTTGGTTGTGAAGGGCCTTGTGCACAAACACCAACACCTTGAAGACAATTCTTTGTCTGATTGGCAGCCAATGCAGTGTACGTAATGTTGGCGTTATGTGTTCATATTTGCCTGCACCAGTGATGAGTCTTGCTGCTGCATTTTGAACTCTGGTGAGTTTGTTGAGAGTTTGCTCCGATATGCCAAACATCAGGGAGTTGCAATAGTCCAATCGTGAGATAACCAGTGCTTGGACTAATGACTGGATAGCTGATCTGTCAATGAAGTGCTTGATTTGGCTGATGTTTCTCAGATGGAAAAAGGCGGATTTACAGACAGTGTCTGCATGCCGATCCATACTCAGGGAGGAGTCAAAGATAACTCCGAGGTTTCGAGCTTGATCACTTGGTGATATTGTGCTGTCTCCTATCTTTAAGGTTGGGAAATCCATTTTCCCTGATAGAGACCTTGGCCTCAGGATCAAAAGTTCTGTCTTGTCATTGTTCAACTTCAGATAGTTGGTAGACATCCAACATCTTATGTCGTCGATATCTTTACTCATTAATGCAAATGTCGACTCAGCAGATGATATTTGCAGAGGCTTGAAGCCTAGGTACAACTGTGTGTCTCCTCAATTATGCCTCCTCAAACACTGCACTGGATGACAATATTGCACCTCATCAAACACTGCACTGGATGACAAACCTTTGATCGGCTCCCCTCTAAAAGAAGCAAGTGACAGCGATTTGTGGTGACTTAACCTCAGAGATTATTATATGCCCTATGTGCAGAATAACACTGGAAAGCAGTTACGTTAAATTTAATCCATATTCATACACATATATCACATGTTTTATCATGTCTTAACAGCCAGACTAACCGAGATAAGAAATAGTAGCATTTAAATTCTATTTGAAAATGTATTCAGTGCAAACACAAGGGAGTGGTGATCAGAAAGCCTTATTAAAAGATAACAGAGTACAGACGGAATGAAGGTTGAAATCTCAAAGAAATGCTTAATTTTGCTGCATAATTCATGAAACTAATCCCATCTTCACCTTGATCCTCCCAGATGATCATCAGAGCCGTTGACACGAAACAGACAAACAGCCAAGATAAAAGACATCTGCCTGTCAACAGAATTCTGTTTTGGAACCACAAACTTTTAATCAGTGGTTTATTGGGATATTTTCAGGACAATTCCTTGTCAGTTTTAGGACATTTTCGGATTTTTCTGTCACTTTCTAAATACACTGGAGAGCATAAGAGGATCGTGCAAGGCAACCCGGAGCTCTTTCTGGGCGCCAGACCTGCTTAATGAGCTGCTTATCGCTAACGACGCCATTAGAACCATGGCGCAGATATGACCTTTCAGAAGACTTCCGTTGTCTCTGCAACGTGAACCTAATAATATTTTTTCATGTATTTTGAATTTGTGTTGGGATGTTGTTGCTTTGACAATCTTAATGAATTAAGTGGTGAAGGGAATGAATGGTTTGATAGTTATTTTCGTGAATGATGAATTTACATCTTATTGAATTTGGGCAACCTGTAGAATCTGACATCTGAATAGTGGCATTGTACATCATGAGGATAGTTTTACTAAATACAACGAACATATATATATATAATAGCCACAAAGGTTTATTAAAAGACATTGACTATACTAAATTTTGTTTTGAAATTATAGGCTAATGGTTACTACATTCCCTCTTTATGTTAAAAGTCTGGGTTCGAATCCGCGCAGGGATATAGTATATGAAGCACCTTCCTGGTATAGCTAAAGCGGCTTAAACATGCTCATTCAAGGAATAGTCTGAAGATATCTCATTACATTTTTTATTTTCACCTTCTCTGACATGAACATCTACTGTGCCTGCCGTCTGTGTCTTTAATGTGATCAGTGGCACACAGCATAACGGGTAATAATGTTCGCCCTCTTCGATTGTATAGCCGTTTATCCTAACATCTTGTAATAGCTCCAGTTTGTCGTTAGAAACTTAATAGCCGTTTTATACAATGTGAAGTGAGGCTGGAATTGTCACATTGATGGACACACCCGTTATGACTATGGTAGTATGTCGTGATGTTTGTTTCAAATATGAATTATATGAAAAGAAACATTGAAAGTACAGAAAGCACGGTTGTCATAGAAGCTTTGTCCCCTGTCATAATTGTGAACCTCGGTTAGGTCGAAGTAGCTAGGTCTCTTCAACTTCGACACAACGAGATATGACTGTACCCAAATATGTTAAACAAATTGTAATGTTCTAAAATATACATGTTCTAAAAAATACATTGTACATAAATGTATCCTGAATTAGGTTTTACACCACTTTTATCAGTATTCCAGAAATATCTCCACGGGAAACAAACAGAAAAGGAAAGAAAGTATACATTTCTTTACTCTTGGTTAATTCCAAGTATTTAGATCCATTCAACTTTTATGTCTAGACGTCGCAGGGACATATAAATTTCATTAATCGTGTGTTAATAGAGAGCAATCGGGACATCACTTGAAATGGCATAACTCCTTTTACAGAAGGACTTGACTTTTTATGCGCAGCCCTAGACTAATCAGTATCTAACTCAGAGAAGACAATTAGTTTCAGGAGACCATCACTCCGCTGAATTGTAAATGTTAAGAACACCAGTTCCTTGTTTTTACACATAATACAAAATGTTTAATTCCCATCATCAAATGACAGTCACTGTTTGTGCAAGCGCCCTCATGGTAGTCTGAGCTGAGAAACCAATGTTCGTGTAGCGTTCACGGAGAGCATGGTGTCGGTGATGTTGAGGACTTGCTGGAGGCATTACGGAATGGCGACAGACAAAGGACAATTTGTTACTTGTCAAATTTTAGGAACAACTTTCCGACAAATGCCGTCAAAAGGATGGATAGATTTCTGTTCTCTTTCGATACTGGCGCGTTGTCTTGTCGTTGTGATAACTTTTTAACATTTTAGGACAGTTATTTCCTGTCAACGAGACTACAGTCAGACACTGTAGAATCGAAGTTGAAGGGACCTAACTACTTCGAATTAACCAAGTTTCGACACAAAGGCACAATAATGACATAAGAAGGAATAAGGAGGGACCAAGAAAACCGTAATTTCAACACATGAAAGTTGGAAATGATTTGTCCCTGTTTTGAAAGAAACATGGAAATTTAGATTTTGTACCTACTGTAAACAAGGAAACGTTAATGACAGAAAATAACCGGTGTCGATTGTATGCCAATTCTAAAGTGGATCCCCTTTGGCGTCAAAGACAAAGTAATTGTGTACAAGTTATGAACAGCTCGCTGAAGATCAGTGATGACAACAGGTGTGCGAGGAAATCACTCGTTAGGGACTAGCAAATTATGGATCGAACCAAATTAAGAAAACCCATTGTAAACACCAGTAGAATTGTGCTATTTGTCATTGTATGTAAGTATATGCATGTTTTATGAGTGGGTGAGTGAGTGAGTTTAGCTTTACGCCGCACTCAGCAATATCCCAGCTATATGGCGGCGGTCTGTAAATAATCGAGTCTGGACCAGACAATCCAGTGATCAACAGCTAAGCATCGATCTGCGCAATTGGTAACCGATGACATGTGTCAACCAAGTCAGCAAAACTGACCACACGATCCCGGCATGTTTTATGTCACAGGTAAGTTTGCGAGGGTATGTTGTTTTCCAAAATATACTACCCATCAAAAGTTTAGAGTCACTTACTATATGTTATGTATACATGTATATGTATGGTTACATCGAAGATGAATTTCTTCACTAATTTGGGGGAACCAACTGAAAACAGATGCAGATGAATTGCACGAGGATCATGCATTAAATTGTTGTAAAGCATGTGCAAATATCATGCATGTGAACAGCTGCGTTTTGGTGGAAAGTTTTGTTACGAATTCGTCAATTTTCACTGAGTTTCATCATTTATTGAACTCATGACAATAATCTTTTCAACGTTACAAATGCGTTTTACAATACATCAGTTCACGTGTAAACAGTACCTTTAAACAGTATGGAAAGTTTTCAAAATGTATTTTAGAACAGTTGACTTAAGTAAATGGCTTCATTTACACTAGTGAGTCTAAATCTTTGATGGGGAGTATATTATTATTATATTATTGGGAACATTTTGGTAGAAATGGTACAATATAGTTAGGAGAACGTTGTGATGGACCTAGTGATGGAATATCACAATTGGGCAAAGGAATGATTTGATGGAACATCACGATAGGATTAGAAAAGGTTTTGATGGAACATCTCGATAGGACCAGGGAACGTTTTGAAGGAACATATCGTTAAGGTAAGACCTTTTAGTGGACCTGTTTTGTGTAGATACTGCGTTAGGCGAAGGGGTGTAGTAGAGGTAATACGGTATGTTTAATTGTGGTTGGTAGAATTATTTCAGTATGGCAAAGGACGTGATTTGTAGAGATATTCCTGTGTGCCAAGTAGCGAGGTTTGTTGAGTTATTATGTCAGTCCAAGATGTGTGTTTGGATGTAGTATTGTATGCCATGAACGCGGATTGTTGACAGAACTAACACGTTGTGTCAAGTGGCATGGGATTTAGAGCTATTACGGTATGCCAAGGGACCATGATTGTGGAAAAAATACGGTATGCTAAATGCCGTGGTTAGCTTATCCATTAAAGTGTGCGAATGTTCATAGTTTGTAGAGATATTATGGTATGTAAAGGGACATATAGAGATATTACGGTATGCGATGGACATAGTTTGTAGAGATATTACGGTATGCGAAGGGACATAGTTTGTAAAGATATTACGGTATGTAAAGGGACATATAGAGATATTACGGTATGCGATGGACATAGTTTGTAGAGATATTACAGTATGCGAATGCACCTAGTTTGTAGAGGTATTACGGTATGCGATGGGACGTAGTTTGTAGAGATATTACGGTATGCCAAGGAAAGGACACCACAGAAACCGACCGTGGCTGGAGGACCTGTCAAGATAGGTAAAAATTACTTAAACCTGATTGACCAACTGATGAGAGTTCAGGAAGGGGAATCCTAATCGTTATATTATTGAAACCTGATTATGTGACGTATCTCCAGCGAAAGTCTAGACCTATCAGTGAAACATCCCCACTGTATAATTCATGTGGAATGGACACTGTGTGCAAGGTCCTGCGTGGACGATGATATAGATTATGATTCACTGTCACTCGGGCTTATATCTGATTGATAGGTCTTGAGAGTAATCACCTCGGAGTGAATTATGGAAGCATACACAAGTTTTAAGATGAGACTGTGCGCTTGTAATGGTAAGTAGGGGCTTGTTATATGACCATTACCGGCACCATCTGGCAGTATCGCGTGCCCTCGGAGCGACTGATCTGAGCGTTCATTTACATGAGAAAGAATTACAAATAATCAAATTGGGCACAGATTAGAGGTTATAAAAGTGGGCGGTGTAAATACTGAATGACGCCTCTGGTGGAGTTGCTATCGGCTGTGTCGTTGTGTGGATAGTTGTTTATTGTTTGTGAATTTTTTAATGATTTTGATTTTGACGATGTGGAGATCTTATCGGTTTAAACATAAAGTAATATGTAATAGAAAGGAATTAAACGTACCGTACTGTAAATTTTGGCATAGTTCAACTGAAGTTATGATGGCTCCGACTTTTATTTTGAAGCGAGCGCTATTTAAAACTTCCGAAAAAAGGTAGAGGTAACACTTATTACTTAAGATTAGAACACGATTCTAATTCTCGGTTTTAAGTGGAAACAGCGCCAATAAATCCAGCAATACGCATGTGTTTTGTGAGTGGCTTTCAGCCCTCTCATTTTCCATTGCGAATCGTCCTCACAGAGAAATATTCATGTGCAAAGTTTTCTTATAACATTAGTGAAATGAATCGAACAGTACTCTAATACTGGTTGCCTTAAAGTCATTTCTACTTGAAGGAGGCGATTTATCTAGAACTACTGACACCACCAGCACATCATACAGACATACAGACATATTATTTGTATATGTGGCCCTGAGGCCAATAGTACATGTGTACAATAATAACAGTGCATTTATGCGCAACCTGTAAATACGCGAGTTATAGGAACATCAATAAATCCATAAATTCATAATTTACATTTTTTTCTCTCAACATAAGTATGTGGTACAACACAAGGGCTACCTTAAACAACAAGTCAATATTTTCTGTGCGAAGTGGCATACAGAATTTTTGTCTCGACGGTTAGTTATAGAAATACGGCAAATATGTTTCTCTTATTTCTAAATATTTCGGGCATATAAGTAATACATGGTACTCATCTTCTTGCGATAAATTGCAGAATGGACATTGGATATCTATTGCATTTGAAGTTTTGGCAAATCTACAACTATTATTACAATTATTACAATTATTACAATGGTGTTAATACCTTCTTGTATGTATTCCAGCCTATTTCTACAGCCCACCTTCAATTGTCAAATTCCGAGCCCTTACGAAGATAGACAGTGTCACTGTTCTTAAAGGAATATGTATATTCCTGAAGCAAAACCTACGTTAAAATAATTGTATTATGAATTATATTTCAACTCTACACACCATGACAATGTTGTATTACCTGTTGTACTCAGGCCACATGGCCTTCAATTCTGAATAAAGTGATCAGTGAATACCTTCTTCATCCCCCGTGTTTCTCCTGCTGCTGCTACCACTAAAACAATGGGTCACATCCACCATTATGACAGTTCTCTACGTGTCTATATATACATCTCAGCATAATGTTTTGTCGATCACATGTCTGTTCCAGTTAGCGGGCTTTAATATTATAAATACACGCACAATGTCCATTGGAAGCCAAATTCTACAACATCCCTTTGATTGTGACCACGCATTCAATCCTTTAACAGAGAGAAAAAAACGACTGATGGTGCAAATGAATATTAAAACGTATTTCTTCTTCAGTTTGGCGCTCCCTGTATTTTTTTCCGAAGATTATGAAATTGCATGCGTTACATATTTATGCTGTACGCGATCTGGGCGTTGTCATGAAATCATCGCATTGAAGTCATTTAATGTGCACTCTGAGAACTTGCTCGTATTTGTATCTTATTCATCATTTTTCTTCGTGGGGCAAATTATTTCGACATCACAAATCCATGACCTCACAACACTGTGTCACTGTGTCATCGTATCACTGAGTCACTGCATCATCGTAACACCGAGCCACTGTATCACTGCATCATCGTAACACCGAGTCACTGCATCACTGTATCATTTTAACACTGAGTCACTGCATCACTGTATCATCGTATCACTGACTCACTCATCACTGTATCATCGTAAACTCAGTCACTGCATCACTGCATCATCGTAACACCGAGTCACTGTATCACTGCATCATCGTAACACTGAATCACTGCATCACTGCATCATTTTAACACTGAGTCACTGCATCACTGTATCATCGTATCACTGACTCACTCATCACTGTATCATCGTATCACTGAGTCACTGCATCACTGTTTCATTGTATCACTGAGTCACTGCATCACTGCAACATCGTGTCACTGAGTCACTGCATCATAATAACCCTGAGTCACTGCATCACTGTGTCATCGTATCATGAATCACTGCATCACTGCATCATTTTAACACTGAGTCACTGCATCACTGTATCATCGTATCACTGACTCACTCATCACTGTATCATCGTATCAATGAGTCACTGAGTCACTGCATCATTGTAACACTGAGTCATTGTGTCACTGCATCATCGTAACACTGAGTCACTGCATCTCTGTATCATCGTAACACTGCATCACTGTTTCATCGTATATGTGTGTCACTGTGTCATTGTGTCACCGTATCGCTAATTCAGGGTGTCACCAGGCAATCCAAAGACATTACAGAAACTTCGAGTTTTCATTTCGCGCGCTAAGGCGTCTGGCGTCTTGTTCCAAGCGTATGTATTTAAGAATAAAAGTAATATTTGCCTAAAACGATTCTAAATGATGTATTGTGGCCAAACAGAATTAGGATAAACTATATATGTCCAGATCGCAGCTCTCCTGTAAAACACACCGACTCTATCGTAATGATACACATATAGCTCTGGGAATTGATCACATTACTGTATGTGGTGGCGCGTGGTCCTGTGCTCAAAGCTCAGGTCACAAATCGGTGAAGTTAAGCAGCGTCGAGCTCGGAGAGTCCTTGGATGGGCGACCGTGTTTGGCAGCTTGACCCCTGAGAGTTTCTAGGACTTGAGTCCTGCCCCACAACGAAGCACATGTGACACATGTGGTCTCACCTTCGGCAAGTGAGTTTGTTCAAAATTGTCTCTGTTCACCCAGCAGGAAAATGGGTACCCGGTGGAAAAAAGTCATATGACTAACAGGTAGCTTGGGTTATCTGTTGGCTAAGAGTTAGGTGTTCCTTAAAGGAGTCGTTGTAAATACAACCGTTCAGCAGGCAGATATTTGTAAAGTGTGTAACTTTCTCACAGAATGTCATAGAAAATAACATGTAAAGTGTTTTACAAATATTTGTCAGTTGATCTCATATCTCAGTGTCGTATACATATTTCACACAGTATTCACAACTGTTCGCTTACGTTTAAGGCATACATGTATCTCATACAAACAGCATTTTTCTTTTCATTCTCTTCTGATATCGGTTTTCAAATACTACACTTGCCTATTCGTCCGAGAGACTGGTCTTGGGAATCAATACCCTTGGTGGAGGAGGTATCGTGGCACAGGGAGGAATTAAGGACGAAAGGAGGACAAGTATTAAATGGCATACGCGGCAACCTGGTTCACGGTTTCTCGGATGGAGTGCTTTGCTCTGTGACGGTACAATTCCTTCCTCGTTTGCCCAATGATTATTCAAACTTATCTTTCAGTTTCAACATATCACATCGTATCAGTGATATCAAATCCGCCGCTGCGACAACTGTCCCTTTTGTCATAAAAAAACTCTTTCTGATTTCACAGTAACCTTTGAAGATTTTGCAAAGCATTTACAACTAGAGAAACACTCGTAGAAAACAACTTTGGACTGATGCATTAGTCTAAAAATCTCCTGCCTACTGCTTTTCAAAGATAGTGCTCGATGCTTAAGACAGACAAGAGGGAAACCGATGAAAAATGTTAGCTTGGATGTATATATAAGCTAATTTGTTGAAGAGAAATGAAACCCTTTTTATTGTCAGCTTCTTATCAAACGTCCTGCTCATCACTTTCATGATAAACTTGACAACAGGAAATAGGCCGAGCCTTCCATCGGAAGAAGTCTTCATCAATACAAACATGGAATCCATTGGGAGAAAAGACAGTGTCGACCATGAAAACATACATCATAAGCCAGTAATCGTTGATAATCAAGTTATGTGGAGAGGCGAAGAAGAGGGTTTTGTGCAGCTGAGGTCGACAGATTGGTCGACCCAGGGACTCTGACTGATGTTCAGTATGCAATTTAATAAGGAACATGGTGTTGATTATTTAGGTAAGGTTTCAGGTGGGAGTGAATCAGTGCGACAGCACTGAGGTCTTTTTTTGAGGCATTAAATGGATGTTTTTTACAAGATGACACCATGAAACTGTTTATGACCTATTGACATCTACTTATGGTCATCTGGCTTAGGGTCTTGAGAGATAACTGTAACCATTGGAAATAATATAATTGTCTTTTAAAGCATATCTCATTGGTGTGAATATGTAAATGTATAGGTTGCAGTGTGGTTTCGGGTCAGTCTTGTTTTGACTCGTGATTGATAAATAACATAACTAATATTCCTTAAATGTGTATTATCTTTACTTAAACGTTCCTAAGTTAAAACACAGTTTTCGCTCCACTCTGTGTTGAATGCACCATGTCGTGTACATTTTCCTGTTGTAACTGTCCTTGAATAAGAATATGCTCGGATTCTCTACAGGAAAGTGTCCATGAAAAGAACCAGTACACAATATTGCGTACACGTATCTAAATGTTTTCATGTGCAGGACAACTTCAATCTGACCCAAACACTATCTCTTCCAAGTTGTTCAGGAACGTGTCACAGAATGTGAACTTCTCAGCTCATGGATTAAATGCCACTATTTGTAACTACCTTCGCCAAGGGAATGAAAAAAGCAATTGTCATCGAGATCGTCTAAAGTTGCTTGCAGATTGTTTCAAATTATATCGATAAAAGTTGTAAAGATAGTATAATCAAATGATGAGTTTTTTCCACTGTAAGTTGGTCGCACAACTTCACCTCTACACCACCCGAAAAAAACGAAAAATGCAAGTTGTTCCTGAGGTCGTCTGAAACTGTTTTCAGATAGGTTCACTTTATACCAATAAACGTCTTAAAGATAGTAGTGCCTGGCCAATGTAAAACAGGCGATTAACGTATTTCGTCTGAGACGATAGCGTCTTCAAAGATTACCTCGCAATCAATCTCGTCTTTCACATCGTAACGATCTCTCAAACGGAGTAAACCAATGAAAAACTGTTGGTAAAACAACTGATTACTAGATCTGCAGCGCTCTACGTCGGAACTTGAGTGGTTGCATCAATGTATATCAGATTACATCGTTTAACTACTTGTTTATTGTTTCCTTGAAAACATTTAATTTGAAAGGTTGCAATAATTAAGGTGACGAGTTAGCACATTCGGCATCCCATACAAAACATTTGCCTCATCCTAATTAACGAGAATATAAGATGTTTTTACAACCCCATTACACGTCACCAAATTAAAAGTAAACCCCGAGGGCGCATGATGAATTAAAAGGTCAACTCCTACAGTGATACATATCTTCAAAGATACTGCAAAGCATTTACAGGAACGAGAAAGGTCCGAAACAGCTCTTACTGTAACTTTGGGCAAAAACATTCTGTTCTGTTAATCAGCAGAGATAGTTCCACGAGTTTGTAACAAGTATTTATCACAATTCCTAAATTTGTTAGCCACAGAATGTTTTCGGCAAATTGACTCTTGAATGTGTTTTTGGCATCACCGTGAATCACATTACAGCTTCAACTCTCACACTTTGATCTTTAACTAAACTTATTGACTCGAACTCTCAGACAATAAAATTTCATTTGCGTACATGGACTTTATAGGACATCTGTCTCTTTTTGGTCGTGGATGTCACCAAACAGCAAACAGGCGTGTGTGTTAGGGCAATGAAACTATTAATAAGGTGTGTTTCCGTGTTGTAAATACACGTTTGTAATGCTTAGTCACATTGCTTTCGAGGCGTTACACAATCCCAATGTACGCAATACTTTTCAGATGGCGTTTCAGATTTTGGCGTTATGTTGCGGTTGACTTTTCGTCTTTGAAAACGTTAGGTTTTCAAAATTGACAAACTTTATGAATAACAACTTCTTCGCGTCGTTTCGATATAGATTGTTGTACTGGTCTCAAGCAAGTACCGGACAACGGTACAAGAATCTGTATCGAAAAGTCGCACTCTCGAAATAAAGAAATTGTTATCCATAAAGTTTGTCAATTTTGTACTTCCCAACTTCTGAAAAGATCACCCAAAGAAGTTACGTTTTCAGTAAGCTGCTATACACATGTTAACTTCATAGTGCTGTTGTTCTCGTTTAAAAGCCTGAAGAAGTTCTGGTGATAAATAACAATTACATATATGTTGAATATATAATACACTGGAGAAGTATTCTGAGTATAGTTTTACGCCGTAGCAAAATTCCAGCTATATCACGGCGGGGGGACACCAGAAATGGGCTTCACATATTGTACCCATGTGAGGAATCGAACCCGGGTCTTCGGTGTGACGAACGAACGCTTTAACCACTACGCTACCCCACCGCCCCAGAAGTATTCTGAACGTCAATTAACGATAGGCTAAGCTTTCAAATGAAATATATTTCTTAGTGCGCGAAAAGCCATTTCCGATGATTCGAATCCCAGATTTGATTTTGTGATGTCCACACCATACCCCTGATCGTCAGTTTAGCTTCTTACTGAAACTGGTGGCATCATAGATTTCCATTGATCCACATTTGAGTTTTCGTCAGACCTTTACCTTATACTCCCTATGGAATCTTTTTCGACAGATATTCGTTACTAACTGTTATCTGCGGTAAAGTATAAAATGTAAACTTTAACACTGAGTCTTTAACTGAATGTAGTCCGTAGTGTCTCAATATAATATCATGATAAATGTAATGTAATGAAATCCATCTCTTATAAGGCCTTCGGTGAGAATACATCCTCCAAAGCAACCGAAAAACAACATCACAGCTTCCCCCATCATGTCAAGAATGATCAGAAGTCACAAAATTAAACTTGATTTGATCTTGCAATAAGAACGGGCTGTTCCATGTTTTTATTTGATTTAAATAATCTATTTCGCGCTATTTACACAGTTCTCTAAATCCGTTTTTGCTTAAGCCGTTTGGATCAAGGGTTCCCGACTGAATACCTTCAATTTTGCAAGAGCAATCAGAATTAGAAGCCACGTTCCTCCTACAAAGCCAACTGAATCGAATTTCTCCCTTAATTTCAAAGATAGCATTGTAAGAATCCATTGATTATTTGCTTTTAATTCGGATCCCGATTTTTGTAGGACCCTTCACATATTAACAGGATCTGATCTCGGGAAACGAAACAAACCTCGTCTCCCGGACGTAAAAATAGACAAACTTCACCGACATCATTTGGGGCTTTCAGCCAAACAATTATTGGACAATTGCAAGACAAGAGGGCAAAATCATGGAACGTATTGATTATAACATTGTCGGGTTATGTTAGAAGCCAGAGTCATTACGATGTCTTGTCTCATCAACAAAAGAAGAATGGGATGTCAATATATTAGGCCTGCAGTGGATTTATGCACATATTTTTTTGTGTGTACAGTCTTATCTCAGGCATTACTGCGTCATTTCTATTATTGAACTGGCAGTCCATAAAACATGATTAAAGTTATTAAAACTCACATGTGTTTGCTTCTACTCTCAAATGTCATGAAGCTCATGTGGGCAGCACTTCATGCTGACAAAATTACATGCACAGAATGCATGTTGGAGAAAATTCACTAACTACGTGCACACAGGGTTTTACCAGCTATTTAACTTGGACTTTGTGCAATGTATATATATATATATATTATTAATAAAAGGTGTGTGTTAAAATGTGCATGTACGGTTGAATGAATCTGCATGTGGTTAGAAACCGAGCGTGTCCATGAGTGAGTGAATCCGTATGGGGTGAGGATCTGTGCGTGAAGCAATTCTTGGGTGTATAGGTGTACACAGGTGAATGTGTGTGTGGTGGCATGGGAGGGTGTGGGTGGTGGTGGTAGTGGTTTGTGTGTGTGTGTGTGTGGGTGGGGGTAAGAGAGGAGTGTGCTATTTATGCTGTATGTAAATCTTACTGTTTCGAATTTTCAATATCAATTTGTTTGGCCTGCACCTGCATAGGATTTATGCCCATATTTTTGTGTACTTGTACAGCGTTATCTAATGGATTTCTGCGTCATTTTGTTTATTCAACTTTCAGTCCAACTGTCTTGTTGGACACAATTCACCAGTTATGTGCGTGCACACGATGCTTGTGGGACACAATTCACTAACTACGTGAACACAGTGTTTTCTAGCATATGACGGATTGGATAAAAGATCTGTCTTATACTAGCCAGAGGATTTCATAATACACTTTATGTTATAAACATATGATTTCTTAAGATACCAAAGCATCATATGTTTCATTTGGGATTATACTTTCTTAGCAAAGTACAAATTCCAGTACTTTTTGGGGTTGGTTCCATCCGGGATTCGAACCCACACCCTCAGAGTCAGGCACCTTATCGCCAGCAGTCAGCTGCCTAACCCGTTCAGCCACCGCGACTTCCACAAAATCGGGTTAGGCAGCTGACTGTAGGTGCTGGCGATAAGGTGCTTGACTCTGAGGGTGTGGGTTCGAATCCCGGATGGGACTCAACACAAAGAAGTACTGGAATTTGTACTTTGCTAAGAAAGTGTAATCCAAAATATAACATATGTTGCATTTGACCACTTTCTAAATGGAATTGTGTAATTAAGGCAATGATCCCAAATGAACGTTTATTGCCTGGGAGTGGGAGTCGATGAGGTTGTTTAAAGATCAAAGTGAGGGGGTTGAAGTTGTAGCTTAATCACTGTGCTGCTACAAACACATTTTGCTGGACACATGTTTATTTTGCAGGCTATTTACATTTAGCAACTGGGATAAATACGTGTTACAAACTCGTGGAACAATCTCGGCAGATTAGCAGAAAAGTCCGATTACAGGTAACATTGTTTTAGAGGTTTGATTTGGGGGATAAACGTAACTGAACATTTCCCAAAAGAAATTTCATCTGTTGTTAGGTTGCAGCTTTCTAAACCATAATTTTGCACTTCCCTAATATATGTACTGTTAAGTAGGTTCCCCACTATCTGTCGACTTTATTACATGACATGTATTCTTATGATGCATATAAAGTCAACAAACAAACACACAACAAATAATAATCATGTTATTTACGAATCATAATCAAAAAGTGATAACACCAAGTCTTCGTCATGAAGTTAGTATGTCCTGTCACACCGTTAGCACCAGTTACAAACAGCAAAGGTAAGTCACTAAGTTTTTGCTTTCTTAAAAATGACAACACGGACAACAACCCAATGATTTAACCCTTTTGACCAAAATCATGACATAAGATATGACAGAATGTACAATAAATTTAATAATTTTATTCATGACATTACTATCCATATTTAACTAACTCACAAAGGTTGCTATCAGACTGGTTTAATTACCAAGGTTCACCAAAAGGATGCTTACAGTCTTGGTAGTTACAAATAGTAGCATTTAAACCTTCAGTTGAGAAGTTCATGTTCTGGAACACATTCCTGGAACTGAACAGCTCGGATGAGATGGTGTTTGTACCGGTCAGATGGTACTCGGTAGTTGTCCTGACAAAGAATACCGAAACAGCTTCCCTCATCAGATTTGTATACCCAGTATGGTGTATTCCCAGAGTGGCCCCCTTGTTTATTGTACTGGTGCATTTAATGGTCACTATCATATACTGGTGAATAGAATCCGTCATGCATATATTTACTGAGCGAGGAAAACGTACACGACATGGTGCATTCAACAGTGAGAAGAGCGAAACACTTTAACTTAAGAAAGTTTCAGAAAGGTTTGTGCACATTAAATGATATAAATTGCTTAATTCATAAGTTGAATTTGCATTTTTGATGATTTGTATCTGTAAGTCTATACCGAAAGGTATCAGAATCTGCAAAGTTGTGTTTTACGTTGCATGTTACCTTTAAATATTAGTTATATATCAGTCCTAACTCGACACAAGAGTGACCCGAAACTGCAATGTAACCTCTCGATATATTTACAATGATATAATGTTCTCCCAGAAAGAACGGCTGAACAGATCATTTTCCAATGATCACAATATATTGTTGTCAATTAGTCAATCCTAAAGACATATATGCTTGCAATGTACATCGAGGAAGCAGATTATTTACAAACAAATTGAGAGTTTTCTTAAAGTTCCAATTGATAGGATATTCAATATATTTGGTCTAATTGTCAATTTTTCTAGTCTAATTCTAATTTGGGACATATAAATAAACGGTAGGTTCAACATATACAAACATGATGACACCATGGAACTATTTATGATTTATTGGCGTCAATTTATTGCCTATTGCCCATTTAAAAAATAAGACCTCAGCCCTGTTACACTCCATCACTCATACCTGATTCATGACCTTCTGAACATCTGCTGCAGATCTTGTGTCATCGAATCTGTCGACCTCAGCTGCACAAACCCGGCCACCTCTCCACATAATCTGATTGTCATGATCAGTGATTACTGTTTTCACATGGTCGAGGTAGTATTTTCTGACAGTGGAATCCATGTTTGTATAAATAGAGATTTGCTTCCGGTAGAAGGCTGGGCCTGTATCCTGTTGTCAAGTTTATCTTGAAAATTGATGAGGTGGACCTTTGATAAGAAGCTGACAATAAACACTGTCTCATCTCACTTCAATAAATTAGCTTCTATTTGCATCCAAGCTAACATTTTCCTTTGGTTGTTTTCTTGTCTGTCTTAAGCACTGAGCACTTTCTTTGAAGAGAAGTAGGGGTGGGCTTTTAATACCTCTGTGGAATGTATTTGCCCAAAGTAAAAGAAGAAGGTTTGGATTTTGCTCATCTTTGTAAATACTTTTCAATAGCTTCAAAGATATGTAACACAGAAGGGGTTGAACGTATAATATCATGCGCCGTCGAGAGGTTAATATTAGTTGTGTGAAGTGTAATGAAGTTCTACCTACATCTTATTATCCTGATAATTAGGATTAGGCAAATGTTTTGTATGGGACGTTAAGTATACCTACTCGTGACCTTAATTTTGCAGCCTACACGCAATGAAATAATTTCAAAGAAACAATGCACGTGTATGTTTGTAAGATATATTCCAGGCCTGCTTGGCCATGCAATGTGACATGCATTCATGTAATATAACCACTCAAGTACTGATGGAGAGCGCTACAGATGTAATAATCAGTTGCCAACATTAGTTTTTCATTGTTTTATTACGTTATAGGGACCAGTTTGAATTGAAAGTCGTGTTATCGTGTCTGGCCTAATGCGTTTATCGCCTGTGTTACATTGGGCAGACACTACTATCTTTACGACGTTTATTGGTATACAGTATACAGTGACCCTATCTGCAAGCAGCCTTAGACGACCTCGGGAACAAATTTCCATTCAACTGGCGAGATCTGAATTGGATAATCGGCATTTATACATCTCAAGACTAACGTTCGTTGCAACTGTGGAGATGATAATGATCAACGGGGTGGTTAAGATGTAAAGTTATACGACCAACTTATGAGGAAACACCTACCTCCTTTGATAGACACAATCACAATCACACAATCAATATGATTGATGAAGACCTCAAGAGGAACTAAGACCATCACTTATTTTTCATGAACAAGTATACACAACACCCATCAAGTAATAATTTAGCTTCTACTGCAAAAAAGTGTTAAGATAATTTTCGTAAAACCTCGGCTCTGAATGATTTGTTTGAGGTTTTATATTGATATGCTCGATAGGAGTGACTGGATTCTGGTTGAGTGTTCTGTCTAAGTGATTTGGTGGCGGCTGTGAGTGAGTGAGTGAGTGAGTGAGTGAGTGAGTGAGTGTTTTAAGTCACATCGGCAATATTTCAGCCATATCGTGACTAAATCAAGTTATAAATATATTAACAATTTAAAGGTAAATTATAAAATTCTGTCAACGAAGGACAGTAAAACAACTAGATTATCACAGATATAAATATATAACTAGTAACTAATCTAAAACATTTGCACTATACAAGACAATACAATATAAAAACAGGCTATAGATTGCTAACAACTAAAGGTAGATCACCATACTAGGGACCATGGGGACTTACAGTACATTTGCTTCCTGCATGGACCCTAGCTGGATTTACACCATCCCTTCAGCCGAAGCAATTTAGAAAAATCTAGCCATACAATAAAAGAACAGGAGTAGTTATATAATGGGGGTTCTATTACAGGGTACCTTATAGGCTTATTTCTACGTAATTCCGCTCTCAGCGCCTAGTATAAAATAGTGATTTTCGAGCAGAGACATCATTCGATGTACAGCCGAGCTCGCCAGCCTAGACTCATTTTCGCTAGGGCTACCCATTTTTTTCAGCAACTACAGATCAACTACTGACTAGACCACGACATGCCGAGTAGAGTTTCCTTTATTGGGGGTCTCGGAAACTCCCAACGCGTCGAGGTCTAGTCAGTGGTTTTATGCGCGTGTGTCCGTACGCGTAAGTCCACCGTTTGGTATCCATGGGCGACAAGGAGGTTTTATTCAGGGTGATTCCATAGATGTTGTGTTTGTCGCTTCTCAACGCATTCACATGGTGTTTGAACGTTTTGTTCTTGAATAGAGCTTGTTTGAAGAGGGCGTGCTTGGTGTGTTGTTTCACCACGTATTTCTTGAACCCTTTCACCTTTCGGATCTCACCGTTGTCGGCTTTCAGGATGGAATACATCTTTGGTCTCAATCCGACGTCTTCGGCGATGGGTGTGCCGCGCATTCGTCCTTCATCTTGCCGAGGACCTATTTATTGGTCGTGCTGTGTAGGGCGTGGTCTTGGGGGTAATCACTGGTGTCGTACAGGTGCATGTGTTTTGCCATGTCCTCGTACACGTCCTCGGTGCGTATATTCAACAACAAGGAATCGGTGTCGGTGTATGGCAGCTCGCATCGATCTCCTTATTGCTTCTTGAGTTGGTTGTAGAAGAAAAAGTACATGAGATGTTTGGAGAGGTCGAGAATGCTCATCCCCACGTAAACGGGCCGGTTGAGCTTGATGGGGCTTTTGTTCATGTGCAGTGCTGCCAAGTCGTTATCTAATAGCTTGTTTCGGTTGAATGCCGCGCTGGCGATCAGTTTTCTGAGTTTTTCCTCCTGGTGCGATCGCACGATTTTCACGTTGACGCGTTTCCCATGGTTTTCATGGCTTTGTCCAATACCGAATTGTTCATGAGTTTGAAGAGGTTTTCTCGAAGTCGCTCGTGGCTCGTTTTCTCAATTCGGTGTTCAACAGAATGTACGGTTCCATCCAGGGGTTTTGATCAAATTTGAGTACTCAGTGTATTTTGGTCAGCTTGATATCCAGCGACCATGTACAGCTGCAGGTTGCGATAGTGCACGACGTACTTGGTTTTGTTCATCAAGTTCGGGACGAGTTTTTCCACCTGAGCCAGTGTGTTGCTGATAGTCAGACATCCAGTTTCGATTCACCATTAATCGTTCGGGAGCCAGCGGATAACTGTTGTGCGATTCATGCAATGCTTCAGGGTACTCCAAATCCACTTCGAACAGGTAGCCTATCTCGAAGTTGTTGGTGATGGCCATAATGTTCTTCGGATTAAAATGCTCGCTATCCATCCACTCGAATCCGCCCGTAGGCAAATACTGACTCATAGCCCAGCCGTACAGGTTGTTGGCGTCGATATGCAGGAGATGGTTGGTGGGCTTTTTCGAATCGTAGTTTTTCACGTACGGGTTGTTGGCCCCCGTGTATCGTTTGGAGACCAGGGAAATCCCGCCGCACATGCCTTTCTCGACGAACAGGTGCATGTCGTAATCGGTGAACAATTCCAGTTTGACGACCGTTCTCTTTAGCAGCGCATCCCACGAGTGACCGGGGCTGGTGTCATACCACACGGGGTCGAGTTTCTCCCACATGTTCTGGGCGTGGTTGTAATCGTCCTGGGAGATATTGGTGTGGTTAAGTTGCTGTAAAATTGGTCGAGGGGAGGTAATCGCGTCTCGTCGAACTTCGACCAATCGTCCATGTACTCCTACGGCTACACGCCCTTTTTGAGCAGCAGAGGTCGAGTCGCTGCATCGGTGTATCGATGGGTGATGGCGAAGGTATCGTTGTCGAGCGACGACAGGAGGAACTGAGCTCTATCAATAAATCTCAGACCATTGAGCAAGAACGAGATGTATTTTTCCTTGTTGTTGGAGATACACTTGATATCACCGCCGACCTTCGAGATGGCCTGCATGATCAGGTGGGCATCGTACCCTCTCAAATTGTGGAAGACCACGGGGCTATTGATTTTTTTGGGATCGATTCTAAGTTTTAAGTTGCACGCGTTGTGAGCAGCGCCTCGGTATCGACCGGTGATGTAACAATGATCTCTCACCGAATCACCGTTCAGGGGTCCTTGACATCACTGACAATATCTAGCTTGTCGATGATCGAACTCATCCTCTGGCGTCATATCCATGGAGGCATGATGCAACAAAGCTTACCCATTGTTTCTCTCTTCGCGTTGTAAGAACGTGAGAAACGTTTCGGGTGCGCCGGGAACTCGAAAAATCACCGGTGGTTCCGTTTTTCCATCGCACCAGACGACCACTTACCCGAACCCGCAAGCTTGGTGTTCTTGCGTTTTGTACGTGAAACTTTTTTCCGGGGATGGCGCGACGGTGTTCACCTGTTTGATTAGAGCTTCGAAGTCGGCATAGATGACGTAGGGCACGGGCATTTGATGTTTGTGGTTGATGAGTTTTAGGATGTTTTTTATTTTCTCGAGGCATATCCATTCCCCCCGGTGCGATTCTAATAAATCAGCGCTAGAATACCCATGCAGGCACCGTTCGCAGAAATGTTTCTTTTCTCTATGCGTCGATTGATCGTACAACCGTCGATTCAGGGATCGGCATGACCAGCCGATTGGTTGAACCGGGCCCATTCAACCACCCGGCTAGGTGAAGTAGGGGGCGAAGTGGTGTGTTGGGCAAAGGAACACTGTTCCTGGAACCAATGCCCTCAACCACCAGATTCCCCGTCCTCCACCGACACAGATGCGCAACCCACAGCAAACGGGTTGGTGGACCAAATATACCCCAGGGTCCTCAACGGGGGCTTGAAGAGCTCTTAGCGTTACCCAGCACCCACCACGAGGAGGTGGCTCTTCACGGGTGCCGAGTGAGTGAGTGAGTGAGTGAGTGAGGAGTGAGTGAGTGAGTATGTCCGTAAATTGGGGCGTGGGCTAGTGTTAGTCAGTAATTCTACACTGACACCAGCTGTCTCTGTGATGCTAAATCAAGACCCGGGGTCCCTGTAAGTCTATACTAGTACTTAACACTTAATTTAAACTGATACCGGCTGTCTGTGTGTGGCTAACCTGATATTTGCTGTCCATTTTGCTCCCTGTTGAATACTTACCTAAGTTCAGAAGTTCTCCTGAGAAAGGACACTATTGATTTGGTAGTAATGGGTGCTGTTTAAGTTGCAGTCAGCAATGCTTCGTTTATACCATATCGACGTGTCAATTAGACTACCTGTATGGACCAAAACGGTTCATAATTTGCTCTTGAATTCAGGTAGTGCTTAATTAATGCTCACATGCCTGTACCATGGATAATCACAGTATGAGACGTGATTCACGCCAGTGACACAAATCAACCATGGCACACATTGTGCCCATCCGATCTTCACCTTTATCTGTTTCAAAATATCAAAAGGTGGCAATACAAACGCAGCTGTTTAGTGTTCAGGTGTTGAGTATTTGATGCTGGGCGTTCATCTTTCCCCAGAATCCCCAACAATTACAATGGTGTAAAGGTTACAAATCTGCCAGCTAAAGTAATAAAACGAACTGTACATTAACAGATGACATATTCCATTCGTCGACGCAAATCCCAATCTGCACCTTTCTTGCAATCCCTATTTGCAACACACAAAGCCTTACATCATTAGTTGATGTTAACCACATGAACATCAAAGCTGTTGTAATGATAGTATTGCATGTGTTCTGCCAAATCAATGTCATGTGCCTTCAGGTTTATATTAAAATTCTGCCCTTGAAGAAAACATTGATTTAACCTTCAAGAAAACTGAAATTACCAAGTAATAGAAGGGCAAGCCGAAATCATCTGGTGCACCAAGGTAACATGTCACGAGTCACGACTGTATAATCGAAACTGTGAGTCTACTGCATCACTGTATCACTGACCCAGTGCATCATCACCGCATCATGGTGTCAGTCACTGCATCACTGTATCATCGTATCACTGTGTCACTGTATCATCGTATCACTGTGTCACTGTATCACTGTATCACTGACCCACTGCATCACCGCATCATGGTGTCAGTCACTGCATCACTGTATCATCGTATCACTGTGTCACTGTATCATCGTATCACTGCCCACTGCATCACCGCATCATGGTATCAGTCACTGCTTTACTGTATCATCGTATCACTGAGTCACCGTATCACTGTATCACTGAGTCACTGTATCATCGTATCACTGAGTCACTGCATCACTATATCATCGTATCACTGAGTCACTGTATCATCGTATCACTGAGTCACCGTATCACTGTGCCACTGAGTCACTGTATCATCGTATCACTGAGTCACTGTATCATCGTATCACTGCGTCACCGTATCACTGTATCATTGAGTCACTGTATCATCGTATCACTGAGTCACTGCATCACTGTATCATCGTATCACTGAGTCACTGTATCATCGTATCACTGAGTCACTGTATCACTGTGCCACTGAGTCACTGTATCATCGTATCACTGAGTCCCTGTATCATCGTATCACTGAGTCACCGTATCACTGTATCATCGTATCATTGAGTCGCCGTATCAATGTGTCACTGAGTCACTGTATCATCGTATCACTGAGACACTGCATCACTGTATCATCGTATCACTGAGTCACTGCATCACTGAGTCACCGTATCACTGAGTCACTGCATCACTGTTTCATCGTATCACTGAGACACTGTATCATCGTATCACTGAGTCCCTGTATCATCGTATCACTGAGTCACCGTATCACTGTATCATCGTATCACTGAGTCACCGTATCACTGAGTCACTGCATCACTGTATCATCGTATCACTGAGTCACTGTATCATCGTATCACTGAGTCACCGTATCACTGTGCCACTGAGTCACTGTATCATCGTATCACTGAGTCACCGTATCACTGTATCATCGTATCATTGAGTCGCCGTATCAATGTATCATCGAGTCGAGTCACTGTATCATCGTATCACTGAGACACTGCATCACTGTATCATCGTATCACTGAGTCACTGCATCACTGAGTCACTGCATCACTGTATCATCGTATCACTGAGTCACCGTATCACTGAGTCACCGTATCACTGTATCATCGTATCACTGAGTCACCGTATCACTGAGTCACTGCATCACTGTATCATCGTATCACTGAGTCACCGTATCACTGAGTCACCGTATCACTGTATCATCGTATCACTGAGTCACCGTATCACTGAGTCACTGCATCACTGTATCATCGTATCACTGAGTCAGTGTATCATCGTATCACTGAGTCACTGCATCACTGTATCATCGTATCACTGAGTCACTGTATCATCGTATCACTGAGTCACCGTATCACTGTATCACCGAGTCACTGTATCATCGTATCACTGAGTCACCGTATCACTGTATCATCGTATCATTGAGTCGCCGTATCAATGTGTCACTGAGTCACTGTATCATCGTATCACTGAGACACTGCATCACTGTATCATCGTATCACTGAGTCACCGTATCACTGTATCATCGTATCATTGAGTCGCCGTATCAATGTGTCACTGAGTCACTGTATCATCGTATCACTGAGACACTGCATCACTGTATCATCGTATCACTGAGTCACTGCATCACTGAGTCACCGTATCACTGAGTCACTGCATCACTGAGTCACTGCATCACTGTATCATCGTATCACTGAGTCACTGCATCACTGAGTCACTGCATCACTGTATCATCGTATCACTGAGTCACTGCATCACTGAGTCACCGTATCACTGAGTCACCGTATCACTGAGTCACTGCATCACTGTATCATCGTATCACTGAGTCACTGCATCACTGTATCATCGTATCACTGAGTCACTGCATCACTGAGTCACCGTATCACTGAGTCACTGCATCACTGTATCATCGTATCACTGAGTCACTGCATCACTGTATCATCGTATCACTGAGTCACTGCATCACTGTCAGCATCACTGCGCATCACTGAGTCACTGCATCACTGTATCACTGGAGTCACCGTATCACTGAGTCACTGCATCACTGAGTCACCGTATCACTGAGTCACTGCATCACTGTATCATCGTATCACTGAGTCACTGCATCACTGTATCATCGTATCACTGAGTCACTGCATCACTGAGTCACTGCATCACTGTATCATCGTATCACTGAGTCACTGCATCACTGAGTCACCGTATCACTGAGTCACCGTATCACTGAGTCACCGTATCACTGAGTCACTGCATCACTGAGTCACCGTATCACTGAGTCACTGCATCACTGAGTCACCGTATCACTGAGTCACTGCATCACTGTATCATCGTATCACTGAGTCACCGTATCACTGAGTCACTGCATCACTGTATCATCGTATCACTGAGTCACGTATCACTGAGTCACTGCATCACTGTATCATCGTATCACTGAGTCACTGCATCACTGAGTCACCGTATCACTGAGTCACCGTATCACTGAGTCACTGCATCACTGTATCATCGTATCACTGAGTCACTGCATCACTGAGTCACTGCATCACTGTATCATCGTATCACTGAGTCACTGCATCACTGAGTCACCGTATCACTGAGTCACCGTATCACTGAGTCACCGTATCACTGAGTCACTGCATCACTGAGTCACCGTATCACTGAGTCACTGCATCACTGAGTCACCGTATCACTGAGTCACTGCATCACTGTATCATCGTATCACTGAGTCACCGTATCACTGAGTGCATCACTCGTATCACTGAGTCACTGTATCACTGAGTCACCGTATCACTGAGTCACTGCATCACTGAGTCACCGTATCACTGAGTCACTGCATCACTGTGAGTCATCGCATCACTGAGTCACCGTATCACTGAGTCACCGTATCATCGACTGAGTCACTGCATCACTGAGTCACCGTATCACTGAGTCACCGCATCACTGTATCATCGTATCACTGAGTCACCGTATCACTGAGTCACTGCATCACTGTATCATCGTATCACTGAGTCACCGTATCACTGAGTCACTGCATCACTGTATCATCGTATCACTGAGTCACTACATCACTGTATCATCGTATCACTGAGTCACTGCATCACTGTATCATTGCATCACTGAGTCACTGCATCACTGTATCATCGTATCACTGAGTCACTGCATCACTGTATCATCGTATCACTGAGTCACCGTATCACTGAGTCACTGCATCACTGTATCATCGTATCACTGAGTCACTGCATCACTGTATCATCGTATCACTGAGTCACTGCATCACTGTATCATCGTATCACTGACTCACCGTATCACCGTGTCACTGAGTCAACGCTGACTAAGAGTTAGGTGTTCCTTATATGGGTTGCTGAAAACACAAACGCACAGCAAGCGGATGTTTCATTAAGTGTGTGGTTTTCTCAAACAAGGTCATAGATGATAATATGTAAGGTGTTACAATTATTTGTCTGTTGATGTCATGTCGACTACATATTTCTCACAGTATTCTCAGCTGTTCACTTTCGTTGATGACATATCTCCGTTGAAAAACAGGAACATGTATCTGTCTGGGGCATCTTTTCCACGGATGTAACAATCTTTATCGAATCTGATTAGGGTTTGCAAAGATTACAATTGCCCAATCTGCATACTGATTATTCGTAATTGAGGATACCAAAGGTAAACGTTCATTATGAGAAGAAATTGATGGTGAAAGTCGCTTCAATTTTATCCATCCTGATGGGTGACTTCGAGTGTATTCGACTAAGAGGCGAGATACAGGCACTAAATTGCAGTATGGAAATGAAGACCCTTGGTGGACATGTCTTCGATTATCGGACGTAACCTGCACGCCTTCCTGTTCAGGGAGGGGTTCTTTGCTCTGTTGGGGTACAATGTCTTCCTCACCTGCCCAAAGATGATTAGAAACCAAGCTTCAAGTTTCAACATATGACACTATATCAGTGTAACCTTACAACTTACAAATCCCTTGCTGCCACAACTGTCACGTTTGTCATTAAAACTCCTGTCTGATTTCACAGTACATCTTTGAAGATGTTGCAAAGCATTTACAGCAATGAAAAAATAAGCATCCCTATAAGCAACTTTGAGCTGATACATTCGTCGGAAAATCTCTCGCCTCCTTCCTTTCAAAGATAATACAGACAAGAGGAAAACCAATGACAAGCTAACCATTTGTACATTTGGCTACTTCATGACCCACTATCGTTGTAAATATTCCATGGTATTAGGTACTAAACCTAAACTCTATTTCTTTGCATACAAACTCAATTTAACGTCATACTAATATACGTGCCTTTCAAATAAGGTGTCATATTTGAAATCTGTATCTCTGATGATTAGTAATTGTATAATGTTAAGGGAACAGTAACCATTGCTTTCATCTTGATATGTTATTCTTTAAAGGAATTTAAGTATTCATCACTGTCAATTATTTAAAAGGTTGTAGACGATTTGGCATTTGAAAGGATTGTTAGTTAGTTTATAGATGGCGTTCATAATGTATAACTGTCTCGAAATATATATTGCGTGGTTTAGTAGGTATCGTCAAAAGTGTCATGTAAAAATATTTCCTCTTGCAGACACCCATAATTCCATTAAGATAGCGTCCGTTAACTTCAATGTTAAATAGTCATTTGATACCTTTGCCAGAAGTATTCAGTGGAATAAATGTGATCAGATGTAACTATTATTGAGGAGATAGTTCTTTGGATATACAACTTCTATATTACAATATATAATATAATACATTTCGGTTTAGATGCAAACGCCATTATCAAACAATTGATGTGCAGCTCTGTAGTTAAAACATCACCAGATGAGCATGAGTATGAGTTAATACAGTTGATGTACAGGCTGATACTGATGTTGATGGTGTTTACACAATACACTAGATTGATGTACAAATTGTCATGGTTATCTCAAAATGGATAATGTTAACACATATCAACACCAAGCCAACACTGATTCCAGAGAGGCAAAACCATACAGAACATTCTCAAAGCCAACCAGACCAGCCCCTACAACCATGAAAACCCCACAGGTGCATTTTACTAGGTCCATCCTTCACCTCGGAGAAGAACAAATACGGCACCAAATCCAAGCTTATCCAGACCACAACTCAGGTAGCATGCCATCATCGGCCCGACGTCGGCTGATAGTCGGCACCGTCGGCTAATATCGGCATCGTTGAACAGCGCTGGGCCGACAGTGGGCCAATGTAACCCAGCAAACACATAACATATTCCAAACATGTTCATAAGGTTTCAAACTGATTTATCCAAAATATTTTCGTCAAAACACAGTCACAATCTTAAAACAATTCTCTCAACTATTTAAAAGCATTAATTATTCAAAAGTTTTTTTCAAAAGTTGTTCATGAAGAAAGAAATGTTACCGCGGGAAAGGACGTCGGAATGACGTCACACGTTCACGTCATATTTTCGCACCCGTCATCTTAGTTGAGGTTTATTGAGGACGGTACAACAATGTCATTGTGCAGCAACAAATGGAACTGTATCATCGATCTGACCTCGGTTGCGGTAAGTTAACTTTACAGTCACTACACGGTTGTTGTTATGTTTATGTATATTTTAATATTCACTCGATCGTGCTACTCAGAAAATCGAAGTTTTGAGCAGCCGTAAACGATTTCTTAGATTCGGTGTTGTTAGGCTTCCAACAGAGAATATTATGTATGTTGTTGTGAAGGAGACCTAAGGGAGTTTGCACCATATTGATTTTATGTTGGATACAAAATTTTATTCAGCTATCAATGGCAAGCAGTATGTTCTTAACCAGAGTTCATGTCAGGCGGACATTTGTCGCTATTACGTTCGGTTTTCGATCTAGTAAGCGTATGCACAGCTCACAGCCAGTGACACTTATCGTCATTAATTTTGTTCCCTGTTATTTCTGAAATATGTATTTTTTAATTTAACATTACAACGTACTATCAAATTTTTAAGCTATGAAAAGTTCGCTCACTTCAGTAGGTGGAAAAGGTTGCATCAAACTTATAACCCGAAAATGGGGAATCAAATACTTTCTGGTCGACCTAACTGTGGGCTATTAGTTACTGTCATAGTCTAAGTATGTTATTTAAAAGGAATGTTCAGTCAGAAATGACCGAAGCATACTTGGTAAGTTACTGTAACACTGACTAAACTAAATGTTGATCATCCCCATGGTAGTTGTGGTTTTGCTTGTCTAACATTCGATCCACGTTATTTTCAGTAAAAGGCTAGTTCTATATTATCAAAGTAAAGTGTTTACATTGTGTATTCTTCAATTTTCTCCAAACGAATCAATTTATCATTTTCGGATATGTGTATTTCTGTTCTAAACGAGAGCCAGAATTTCTAAACAAGAGCCAGAAATAAACATTGTTTCCCGCGCTATAAAGGGGCGTTGGCGATGACTGGTCCTCGGCAATGTTTATTTGGTTTTCGATCACCATGTTTTTTCATGATACAGTATTAATTATTCAAATTTACTTAGTCTTTGTTCAGGAAATGTAGACCAAATAAATTTCTTATGGTTTACTTGGTTCACCGAAACATTTTGCCAATGAGAAATAAATATAGTGAAAACTGAACGAATCTGGTTACAATGCTCGCAACGAAATCATACTGCAGCAGTAACTGTTCCGTGTGTAAGACGAGAATCATGTAGCTAGTTACAATAGCTATTTAATATATCAATTCAAGTTTGTATTCCAGCTTAGAATGTATAGAAGCGCTGTCCAGTAGTCCATGTTTGTTGTAAAGGGGCAGAGTTATTTCCAATCCAACTTTATACACGTTGGTGTTAAATCACGTTGACCCCCAAAAACTTTAGGCAATAATTATTACACAATATATTTCAGTATATGCTTGGGGAATCTAGTTCAGTTTGTAACTTGTTATAATGTGGAACATTGTCTTTTTGTTGCAGCAAGGGCGAAAATGAGACACAAGAATTCCGGCAAATACAAACGTGATGGATTTATTGAGGATTACATCAAATAATCCAGGAGCTGTGAATCCGTAAACGTAAGTGCATCTGTTAAATGTCATTGTCTATATACTTGTTGGTGACGTTTTGGCTTTTTATTGCAGAAATTGGGATTTGTACCTGCACCCAACCTCCGACCAACAAGAGTGATGGGGTAGTGGTTGCTATTCAGTGTGATTTGATACTATTACCAAATTAGGCATTCAAGGACTTCCATTATTTTCCATTGTGTGCTGGTGTCCATCAAATACTTGCATATACATAGGTGCTGGAAGACTTCATTAACTGATTATTGTCTCTTGATTTTACTTAATACACTTACTATACAATTGTTCTCTGTATTTCAGAAAAATGGATAAAGTCGAAACCAAAGAAGATTCTGAAATAATCTCGAAAAGTGTACGCGTCTTCTGAAAGAAATTAATACAGAGTGTTGATTACATGTCTGCCATTCTGTTTTTTATGTTCCTTGTTAAGAGTAACAATGTCTATTTTCCATAGACATGTAACCTTATTGTTAACAGTTAGTGTTTTACTGAAAAGTTAAAACCATATCTCGACAGAAAATGTTATTACAACGTTTCCTGAGCCATAAACATTCACATGGATAAAACGTTTTCAGAAGCATTTTAGGTGGTTACTGAATTTTATAACCAAACGTTCATAGAACAAACTGTTTCTGGAACCATACAAATTCATATGAATAAATCGATTTAAAAACATGATATGTTTAGGGAATGTTTCTTAACATTTATATACATGTTATGATACACATATAAAATAGTATGCATTTATAAATTGTGGTACATGCTATCAAATATGTATTCACCGTATATGTATTCACAACTAAACTAACGGGCAAAAGAAAACGATACTAAGTCGAAATCACTGATATTACAAAACGACAAACCACCATTGTGTAAAAGGAAAGTGAATTTTAATAACAGGTGTATGCGCATGCATGTTACCCATGTCACCAAAATTCACTTTCCTTTAACACAATGGTAGTTTGTCGTTTTGTAATATCAGTGGTTTCGACTTGGTATCGTTTCTTTTGCCCGTGACCGCCTCCGTGGTGTAGTAGAGCGTCCGCCCGGAGAGCGGAAGGTCGCGGGTTCCATCCCTGACCGCGTCATACCAAAAGACGTCAAAATATGGTACTTGTTGGTCCCTGCCTGGCGCTCGGCATTAATGGGTACAACAAGGACTGGTCGGCTTGGAGTCAGTATAATGTGTCTGAGTGGGTATTCATGCTTCACTACGGCATGGTATCTCAGTGGGCTAGCACTATAAAACCAGCTTCAGTCTGGGCTAGTACAAGCAGCCGCACATACACATACACACGCATGCACGTCGTCATATGAGCGAAATATTCTCAAGCACGACGTTAAACCCAATTTCACCTTACCTTCTTTTGCCCGTTAGTTTAATATTGCAGTGCCTATAAAGTGACGACGTTGGGCCGATGCAGTGCCAAGAAAGTATGCCGACGCTGGGCCGATGCAGGGCCGATACAGGGCCATTGAAGATTCCCAACGTTGGGCCGACGTCTATACGATTAGCAAAACTTCATCGGCCCGATGAAGTTTGCTGACGTCGGGCCGATAATGCACACGACGTCGGGCCGATGTCAGGCCGGTGATGGCATGCTACCTGGGAAGATACTTTGGAACAGCACCAACGTGTTCACCAGCAACAAGACCCACTATAAGAGCAGGAAACTACTAGGAGCCTTCACACCAAGGGACTCCAACCGGCCACTAACTGACACCAAGGTTAATACACCCCTATTGCCTACCATCAACTCATCACTATCAATCTTAATCGCATTATTCCCATTATCCATCACATAACTGGCTTCATCTTTCAGCTTTTGTCAATTCTGCAATGTGTAGGATGTACACTGTGTACACTAACCTTGTCTATTGTTTATACGTCAACATTATCAGCCTGTACAACAACTGTATGAACATGACTTTACCCATGTATACAAATGCATCACTTGCTTGATAACAGTGTCAGAATCTACACTGAAATACTTTATAAAATAGAAGTTATCGCTCCATAGAACTATCTCCACTGCTCACTCCATAAGTCGCTGACCCGTAGGTCTACTCACCTGTCATAAAAAAAAAAATTCCAAAGAAGGAAACAGCAAAACAGCGTTCCTCTATCAGTAATCTTTGTACAGATAAATAAGTACATATACAACTATTCACCTTTCAAAGCTGACCATGTTAAAAGTAGAACTCGCCTGACTTCAGCCCAGTAACACAAAGATTTGTTTGTTTTGTTGTTTAACGCCGCACTCAAGAATATTCCAGCTATATTGTTACGAGAGTGTTTTGTTTTGTAATTTGCTGCTAAGAAAAATTTAGGAAAAAATCAGACGTATCATACTGAACAATGACGATTCTCTCACGCAAAGGTGCGCGACGAAAGGCCAAATGGGCCTCGCAAAATGCACAGTCATTTATGCATATGTTGAAATTATTTGACAAATGAGATAAGACAAACAGATAATTTTAAGGCAATGAAATAAAGTTAAATACTTTTAAACACAACAGTCATCTTTCAGAAAAAAGTATTAGTTAGCATGTAGACATTGGTTTCAACACCTAGAAATGCCAGAAGTGTTAAAAAAACGAACTATTTTAGATACAGAGAAAAAAACATGAAAGGTTCTGGAAGGTCTAATCAGAAATCATCTTTCTTTTCCATTTTTGCTCGCCTGACAGAAAATATTAGAAAAACGCGCAGCTGTGCCTAGCCCCATACCTTAATCTTTTGAAACAAAAAACCGAAGCTTGTTGGTGCAATATCATTGTTTTCATATCAAGTCGACCGCTTAATACAACATTCATGCTCTCACGCCTTCATAAGGAATTTTGGAAATGAGAAATCTTTTTCATGGTCCTTTGAGAGTGTTTTCTTACTTCTGTTGATCATGACGTCGAAATTCATTTGTTCTTGTGTCTAGTGGATGACGGAAAGACCTTGGTTACTTACGCCAGGTCTTTGGCGCAGTACTGGAAACGTCTACTTCAAACGATGAGATGTTTCTCAAGTTGCAAGTGTCAGGTCATGGCAAATGTGTAGATATGACTGTAAAGAAAAGATTCTACTGTTACCATATATACAGGTTTCGGTCATGTGTGAGATGCATTTATGACATATGTATTTCTGAGCGTCTGTGCTTAGTTTGCACATTGGTTTGTTGTTTTATCACTCTGCCTTTTAAATAAGTGACAACTGTCAATTTGAAGGAAAATGGAATGTATTTTACCTAACCTCTTTTCCTAGTAATATATAAAATACATTATCGCTCGCACTCTGACTCTCACTGTCACCCATCACTCATTCTCTCTCCCAACATTGGCCCAATCACATACAGTACTACCCATCACGAGTTTAGACTCACTAATATATATTTAGCTACATACTTCAGTCAACTGTTCTAAACATGATTTTGCAAAATATTCCATGTTGTTTAAAGGTACTATTCACACATGCATTAATGTATTGTAAAACAAATTCGTAACGTTAAAAAGATTATTGTCATGAGTTCAATAAATGATGAATCGCAGTGAAAATTGGCGAATTCTTAACAATTGACTTTACACCAAAACGCAATTGTTCACATGCACGACATTTGCACATGTTTTTCAGCAATTTGATGCATGATCCTCGTGCAATTCATCTGTATAAGGTTTGCAGTTGGTTACCCTAAATTAGAGGAGAAATTCCTCTTCTATGTAACCATATAAATATACAAAATATATAGTGAGTGTTTTAAGTGAGTCTGAACTTTTGATGGGTGATATATGATACCTACCATTCACATGCACTCGCCCAAACAATCTGAATACTACAACTGAATGAGTAAGTGAGTGAGTGAGCGGGTGAATGCATCGTGGTATAACGAGAAACCTCACTCACTCACTCACTTACGCACGCACGCACTCC
This sequence comes from Haliotis rubra, assembly GCF_003918875.1. Lineage (NCBI taxonomy): Eukaryota > Metazoa > Mollusca > Gastropoda > Lepetellida > Haliotidae > Haliotis > Haliotis rubra. The sequence goes on from NW_025767532.1 coordinate 98,282, forward strand.
ACTAACTCACTCACTCTGCCCTGGGTCGGGTCCACTTAAAGACATATCTGGGCAATTTATTCATTGAATGTATTGCTCCTGAATCAATTGGCTACAAGACTTCTGATTCTTCTAAGAATGCTAAAACATCGAAACAGTCTTTAAAATCCATGCCTAATGCAGCTAGTCAATAATCTCCTTAACCATTTGGACACAAGTGTGGCCGATTTTCCACGAATCCTAGACATGCATAAAAGCGAATACCATCTTTAGAATTATCACCCATTGCATGTACCATCTTTTACCGTCATTAATTGTACTGTGACAGGAATGCTTCATTGCTGTGTACACCTTCATATATAAATACACTTTAATTTCGTAATGAAAGACTAAATCTTGTTTGCATCATGCTGTTCAGGGAGTCTGAAATACGGAATCAAAAATCTAATTACTTCTGTGCAAGATTTACGACATTTGGAGCCAATATCCGTCACAGGTTCCGATCCAGATAATCATTTAACCCCAGATAGCTGCCTTGCTTCCGGCTCATTTGACCAACACAGTCTTTTTGTCACGCATGACGAGGAGCCAGTCTAATGAACCTCGATCTGGCATCACTCACTTCCTGCTAGAGCTAACATCATGTCGTATTTAGTTTTGTATCCGAAGATTAGGGAAGGATGCGAATGAGTCGGTGGCGCCTCTGATCACAGGATATTATAGTCTGCAGTGATCCCTTTGCTTTGGTAAATTATTCACAGATCCTAAAACCGGATCCATTAAATACACTCCCTTTCGAATGGGGGTGTTTGTTCTTCTCCTAAGGTTTAATAAGAGAGTATTTTGGGTGTAGATCCCCTGGACAATAGACCTACTTGATTACCAGACCTTGGTTGTGAAGGGTCAGAGCTGTATAATTAGAATGTCTGGATAGCGGATATAATAGGGAAATAGATTCCGAAGCCAAATGACTCCGTTACATGTGGACAGAGTTTCAATAGAGTTTGAGATTATTTAAAAACGGTGTTTTTGTTTTTATTCTATGTTTAATTAAGATGATCATAGATAGAAAGGGTTGTTCTTCATGTCATGAGGCCAATGACTATCATGTTCAGTTTTGGCACAAACGTCAATTTTCATTGTTTCGTATCGCTACTTCGTTCATATATAATACCTCTAATTATTAATAATTATTTTTTGGTAATAGCCAATTTTATTTCCTGTTTCCCCTGTTACCAGGGGACTCTAGGGCCTTTTTGCAAGAAAACGTTGACAACTGAAAAACAACACAAGACTAATTTAGAATTTAGCTAACAACAATATTAACTCAAACACATCATCAGTATATACATGTGTTCTCATCATTCCAAACACAGTAAGCTCCCCAACCCCTACCCCCATGTGTGTAAGTGATGAAGAGAAGAAGCTACAAACAAACCAAACTAAAGAAAACAAAAACAAAACAAAAAAACGTAACATTACAAAAAGAATCAAACAAACAAACATAAAAACGAACCAAAGAACCCGCCAAAAAAAAAACAGATAGCAACAAAGATTTTTAAAAAGACCCCATACCCTCATTGAAGGTTTAGATTGTGTGTCCCCACTTTGAATTATATCGGATCCGCCGAGCCATACTGAACAGAAACAATAAAGTCAAAATATTACATTTTCCACCCAATGCCTTTAATCTTCTGGCTCACACACAGGGCAGCCCACACATGCAAGCCGTCTCTGACACCATAACATCCGCTTCACCTCCCTTGCCACTCCACCGAACTGCCAAATTTTCATAATCCTACCCCGAATCAATAATTCACTCGCAGAGGGTTTCCCACAACCTCATCAGGTTCTCTGGGACGGCCTCAGCCTGCTGCCATGCTCGGAGGGGCTATACGGGAGAGCAGATCACAAGCTAATTTAATTTTGGCTAATTTCTAACAACAGCCAGCTTAATTTTGAATTCATTTGTTTTTCCCATTGTGACAGCTGTCTACTGTACTTTGCATTCAAGTTTAGGTCTTCGTGTAACCCTATAAAAGACAAAAACAAGGATGAAAATTGCTTACAAAATGTTTTGGGACTTTGCACAGAAAGTCATGGCAGGCACAAAAGGAATTTATTTTAAGCCTCAGTGTGTCATTAAATGGATATACGGGTTGTTGTCTTAGATAAGACAAAAACTAGGATGAAAAATTGCTCACAAAATGTTTTGTTTTTAATGTGAGACTTTGCACAGAACGTCGTGACATTTTAAGCATCAGTGTGTTATTGAATGGACCAGGATATACGGATTGCTGTGGTTACCGTTTTAACTTAATTACGACGTCGTTTGTTACAAGCCAGCACTGCTTCTCGTTAAAAAATGTGTGATCATCTAAGATTGGGTACAAATCATTACAAACTATAAAACCATGTTTGATCTTTCCATTACTTACCGTTAACAATAAGCATTATATTCCATGGAGGTGAACGCAGACGTGACCTGGGGACACTGGTTACAATGAATCATTAGGGACATCTACACTGGTATTACAATGAATCACTATGGACATGCACTTCAGTATTATATCAATCACCAGGTATAGGTACACTGGTATTACAATGAATCACCATGGATATGTACTGGTATTCCAATGAATCACCGTGGATAGGTACGCTGGTATTACAATGAATCGCCGTGGATAGGTACACTGGTATTACAATGAATCACCATGGATAGGAACACTGGTATTCCAATGAATCACCATGCACTTCAGATAGGATTCGGTATTCCCAAATGAATCCTTGCGGATGTACTGGTATTACAATGAACACTGGTATTCCAATGAATCACCATGGATAGAAACACTGGTATTCCAATGAATCATGGATACCACACTGGATTCAATGAATCACCATGGATGGTACACTGGTATTACAATGAATCACCATGGATAGGAACACTGGTATTCCAATGAATCATCACGGATAATGCGCTGGTATTCCAATGAATCACCATGGATAGAAACACTGGTATTCCAATGAATCACCATGGATAGGTACACTGGTATTACAATGAATCACCATGGATAGGAACACTGGTATTCCAATGAATCATCACGGATAGGAACACTGGTATTCCAATGAATCACCATGGATAGGTACGCTGGTATTCCGATGAATCACCATGGATAGGTACGCTGGTATTACAATGAATCACCTTGAATACATGCTCATAATAAAGTAGGGACCGTACAATCGACCCTGCTTTTAACAGAGGTTTATTATGGATGTGGTTTGTTGCTTATAATATTTGAAAGAAGTATTGATGGCGTTGGGATAGCCAAGTGTTTACATCGTTCGCTCTGCACGCCGAAGAACCGGGTTCGATTCCCCACATGAGTACAATGTTTGAATCCTATTTCTGGTGTTCTTGGTGTAATCCTATATTGCTCGAATATTGCTAAACGGCTAAAACCATATTCATACATACATACATACAAATACTTCTATAGCGCCAGAATCCGATGTAATCGCCCAAAGGCGCTCTGACTCCACGCTGGAGCTAAAGGTAAGCTTTGGTAAAAATATGAGTCTTTAACTGGCTTATGAAAGATGCAAGTTCAGTCAGTGATCGAAGTTCTTGTGGTAGATTTTTCCAGAGTTTTGCACCATTTGAAGAGAATGCTCGGTCACCAAAAGACTTTGTTCTTGTACATTGAATTTGCAGAAGAGATTGGTCACTGGAGCGAAGAGATCGGGTTGGCACATAGGGTTTTACAAGTTGTGAAAGATACCCTGGAGCCAGTCCATGGATGCATTTAAAATCAAGAAGCAATACTTTGTACTTTGTACTTTCTGAATTTGATTGGGAGCCAATGGAGATTTTTCATGACAGGGGTAATGTGGTCAATTTTCTTTGTTCTGCTGACCAATGTTGCCGCTGAATTCTGGACTCTCTGTAGCTTGTGTAGCACATGATTTGGAATACCACTGAGCAACGAGTTGCAGTAATCAATGCGTGATGTTACATACGCCTGCACCAGAGAACTCGTTGTTTTCTCGTCAAGGTACCTGCGGATGAGACCGATATTCCGAATGTGGAAAGAAGCGCAGCGACAAACAATGTTGACATGTGGTTCCATGCAGAGAGATGAGTCAAATACTACACCAAGATTCCGGACTTGAGAACTTGGTGTGATTTCACAGTGCCCAGTAGAGAAAGTGGGAGGATCAAGTTTTGCCCGGAGCCGCTGGGGTCTGAAAACGATGAGCTCGGTTTTGTCGTCATTTAATTTCAACCACTACACCACATTTTTATATTCACTCACTATAACAATTCTTAGATTCATGCAGTCCGACTTGAGCTCACATATCCCGTGTAATAAACGTCCAGTATTTGCACGTGTTCATGTCAGCTATTCATTATGCTGATTCGATATGACGCTTCATCATTCAAAACATTACATCTATTTTTGAGATGATATCAAACTAAGAACATTAGGTGTAATAGTATTATGTATTATATTAATAGGTATTGTTTAATGATCAGGTTAGAACTGATCAGCACACTATCCAGGTCGACACCAGTTTAGTATCAGTCTTTAGAAGTCCATGCGTGTTGTAAAAGGCGTTGATGTCTATCATAGTAGAATGGTGCTCGTGATTCCAATCACAGGATTTTCTGGTATATACTCGATTACACCCCGCTGGAATAGCGGTACGTTTTGAGTTAAAAAACATTATGGCAACTACCATTTTACTCAAGTCAGCTTTCAAAGGCAGAAGGAATTGACATATTTCAATTTAAGAAACACGAAAAAGGTATTAACGTCAAATCCTGTTAGTTCTCGCCGTCACTAACATTTCCTAAACATTAATTTGAAAAAGTTAAAGGAGTACCTCAGACTGATGATGATGTAGTTTTACAAAGTGGAAGATGTTATCAAAACATCGTTTTCCTATATCTATTGCCCAATCAATCTAATAACTAGAAAACAGATGAAGTGATTACTCCAAAATCAACAGTGGAAACGTTTAGGCTTTTGAGGTTCCTCTCCAAAATGGAAAAGTGTGTATATCTTGGATTTCCGCCAGAAAAAAGTATTTTCATCTTCTTCAAATGCCGAGCATAAATGCGAGTAATCTCCCCTTGATTGCTTTCACTTGCTATGATATGTTTCATGTCGGAACGAAGACTGATCCATTATATAATTTCAAAAGATTGCTGTCCCCTGCCAAAACGCCACACAAAATATCTACCAAGTTGTACCGATATTGCAGTCAGTAAAGTGTAACAGTACTTGAGACACTAATTTATAATAATTTTAGCAACGTTACGTATGGGTGATATGGATCCTCTGGAAGCCAAGTGTTTGGTGGTACTCTACAATCGAGATGGAACAGCTAGAGTGACTGAAGAACCCACTGCTTATTGTGAGAGAAATGTGTTTGTCACTGTATTCGTTGAACTTGTGACGCATAGATCAAAATCGTTTTGAACAAACCACAACTTCAGTCTTCAAACTTGCAGACCTTGCACATCCCTATGCATCCATATTGCGATATTTTGGGATTGACCCTGTCACAAAATACCACAGAAAGGAACGTTTGCTCAGTTTAGTTTTCAGATTTACAAACCGTTAACAAGGATCGCAAGCTTCTCCTTGATCTTGACAAAGATATTAGCCAAGCTTCGGTAAACGTTTGTGATCGCTGATGCTGTTCACTTGGTAAGACCGCCTCCGTGGTGTAGTGGTTAGAGCGTCCGCCCGGAGAGCGGAAGGTCGCGGGTTCGATCCCCGACCGCATCATACCAAAAGACCTTAAAATATGGTACTTGTTGATCCGTGCCTGGCGCTCGGCATTAATGGGTACAACAAGGACTGGTCGGCTCGGAGTCAGTATAATGTCTCTGAGTGGGGTATTCATGCTTCACTGCGGCATGGTATCTCAGTGGGCTGGCACTATAAAACCAGCTTCAGTCTGGGCTAGTACAAGCAGCCGCACATACACATACACACGCATGCACGTCGTCATATGAGCGAAATATTCTCAAGCACGACTTAAAACCCAATTTCACCTCACCTCACCTCACCTCACCTCACCTCACCTCACTTGGTAAGAGCTGCACATATAGTACGCAAACAGTAGGCAACTGATGTCAGCATTTAATGGATCATTCCAAGAATCAATCAAGCAGATTCCGCACTGCTGATTGTAGAAAGCAATTATTTCATGACGTAATCATGAACCTGTACTGTTGGCTGTAAGGCATTGTGCTCTTGTGTGGCACGTCTTCTCACGGACACGCTTGTATTTTCATATTGTACCTGCAATCTTATCCCAATACTCAATACTTACCCGATGAAGAGCAAGTTGCGAGGTTCAGCTCCCTCGCAACATTGTGACAAATCCTATAAAAGCTGATATTTATAAACGTTTCATATCTTCAGGTATTTGTTGTGTTCGAAATGAATTAAAAAATCCAGGCAACTTTACTTCCATTAACTGTTCAACTCCCAGCACTCCTTCTTTGTATATAGAATTTCCACAAATCCATTAGACATGCTGTTTGATTTTATATAATAATGTGCACATAAATATCACTCAAGAACGCATGTTCATAGTGCTACATTATTAAATGGGACAGTGGATCAGTGTGCTCACAAACTGCATTCTACAAAAGGAGCATACACGCCAAATTGTTCTTATGAGAGCGTGGAAGGAACAGTAATTCCATACTACCGGGTACCAATTTAATGCTATATGTACAGAGGTATGTGAATTTTCAAAAACGGTCATTTGTCTAAGATCACACCACACAGGGCCCCCATCCGCCATCTATCCGCCGCTGAAACAAGTTCACGGAACTAAGTGCCACCACAACATGATAATCACGATTTATCCTGTCAATAAGGATTTGGTGATGACATTACTCTATCCGATCATTTTACACCTTACATCTTCACACACAGACAAAACAGTCCTGTCTCTCCTGCTACAACTGAACCAACATTTATCATTCTCGACCACGTCCTTTGTAAGTCGCTATGAAAGATGACTCTCAAAAATAGAGATCCTCTCCATCTTCTGCCTGACATGCTGTACTGAATTGAAACATCACCAATCATGCTCATCTAACTGCCATACTGAACTTGCTCATTAGATTTTCTCCTTAAATTAATTACATTCAAATCCATATTCCCAAGGTCTATACTCATACGAAAACATGCCTCTCCATCCCTAATGTACGGAACTCCCATGATTCAATTGCCAGCGTTCTAAAGTCATTACACCTACACATTCTCATCGTGCATCCAGGAAACAAGGTTTAAACGAACTCAGTCAATATCGTGAATGCACAACAGAAGCAAGGTCGCGTGTTTGATCAACGTCACTAATTCACGACAATATTTTGATAATATGAGGGATGGTATACACCGTCAACTATGAAAAGACAGAAAATCATGATCAGTTCATAAAACCTGAACGTCTTACTAGTCAATTCTAAAAACAAGATGGAGACCTTTAGAGCTTGTATAAACTGTTTGAAACGTGCAAATACATGAAGAGCTGAGTCGCCTTTAAACTTATAAATATTGGATGACAATAATCAGCGGCATAATGGCTTCCTTTGAAGTTGTAATTCTGAAATAATACACAGTATTATGGAGACAAAAATACGATTTGTCCGTTGTGCCCTTCATATCTTCAGACTCTAATGCGTCATTAGTGTAGTTCACAAAATTCATAAGTTCTTAATTGTTTCTTTGTGTTTGTTTGTTGTTTAGGGGCGGTGGGGTAGCCTAATGGTTGAACCGTTGGCTCGTCACGCCGAAGACCCGGGTTCGAATCCCCACATGGGTACAATGTGTGAAGCCCATTTCTGGTGTCCCCCGCCGTGATGTTGCTGGAATATTGCTAAAAGCGGCGTAAAACCAAACTCAGTCAGTCAGTCAGTTTGTTGTTTAACACCGCACTCAGCAATATTCCAGCTATGTGACGGCGATCTTAAATAACCGGATCTGGACCAGACAATCCAATAATGAACAATGCAATTGGGACACGATGACATGTGCCAACAGAGTCAGAGAGTCTGACCAGCTGATCCAGTCAGTCGCCTCATACTATAAGCTTTGATTGCTGAAGACCAAATGTAACCGTTCACGTGTTCGCAATAAAGTAAGTTAATTGAGCATGATTATTGTTCATTGTAATATTTTGTTTGAAATATTGTTTCATATATACATGCGCATGCCTGCAATGCATAAACATGTAAGTAGTGGCTACATAAAAATTAAGGTGACGTATATTTTCTTGATATAATTGACTCAGGCCTTGTCCCTGACCTTTTATCAAAGAGTGAGTGAGTGAGTTTGGTTTTACGCCGCGTTTTGCAATATTCCAGCAATATCACGGCGCGGGACACCATAAATGGGCTTCACACATTGTACCCATATGGGGAATCGAACCCGGGTCTTCGGCGTGACGAGCTAACGCTTTAACCACTAGGCTACCCCACCGCCCCTTTTATCAAAGAAGTGTGAAGTAAAACGTGCTTGCAGGTTTTGGCATTTAGATTAATTCAAAGTCGTACACTAAACACTTAGAGTGTCAAGAGTCGGTGTATAACATATACATATAATCTTAGTCATACATAGCTCCAGGGTGCACATTTCAGTGCTTCCTTTGAACGCATGACGAAGTTAAATGTCCCAGTTGGCTATTTATACGTTCAGCAAACTATACCCATTAACAATAATATATTTCTCAATGTATGAGAAACATAAAGTGTGTATGCGTATGAACATAAACGTATATATACTTTTTTTAATTTCCCATGTTTAACGTTGTTTAATGGCACTTGCCCAATAACAGGACTTTGTTATCGTTAGCACCAAAAACATGTAATTCTCACACGTTATGCGTAATTGAATGTGAGAACTTCAAAATTGCCTTCCAGTTTGTCTTTGGAACCAAACGTTAAAGACTATAATTGTTGAATGATTGTTAGCTTGAAAGCGTGAAAATACGATTCGTCACAGCGGCAGCTCTGCTAGCGGTTTATGGCTGGACTACGTTCTTTGTACACGTTATAGGGACTTCGTATCTCATTACAAGCTGAGGAACCACAAGGTATGTCCCCGTTGTTTGACAAGCTGACTGTGTCTCACCCTGAATCATCATTGCTCACCACTGTACCCCAACCTGTGAAATCTCCCAAGCGGATTGTTTATTTATTTGCTTGTTGTTTAACGCCACACTCAGCCGGAGAGCGGAAGGTCGCGGGTTCGATCCCCGGCCGCGTCATACCAAAAGACGTTAAAATATGGTACTTGTTGGTCCCTGCCTGGCGCTCGGCATTAATGGGTACAGCAAGGACTGGTCGGCTCGGAGTCAGTATAATGTGTCTGAGTGGGGTATTCATGCTTCACTGCGGGGTGGTATCTCAGTGGGCTAGCACTATAAAACCAGCTTCAGTCTGGGCTAGTACAAGCAGTCGCACATACACATACACACGCATGCACGTCGTCATATGAGCGAAATATTCTCAAGCACGACGTTAAACCTAATTTCACCTCACCTCACCCACACTCAGCAATATCCCAGCGCTATATGACTGTGGTCTGTATACTATCCAGACTAGATAATCCAGTGATTAATAGCATGAGCATCGATCTGTGCAATTGGCATACGATGACTGTCACAACCAAGTTTATTAAAACCCGTAGTCCAGGCGAGAGCAAGCGAACAAGGCTTGCGCGCAGAAAAAGCATGCAGCACGTGCGCGTATCCTACATAGGCTGGTGAGGCGGTTGTCTGGGTGCACAGCGAGTTAAGAGAGCGTCCACGTCGGACCTGTGTTTCTGGTCATATTTGGTCGCTTGGACGTGAGAGCAAATTTATTTATTATCATAAGAATTAATATCGCAGTTAGATTCTATATTTGTGGAACATTTCATGGTTACTTGGGCGTAATATGGAAGTGGTACAGTAGTGTTTATGATTTCTGTTATTTGGTTAGAATGTTTAATTTTGTCATTCTTTGCAGTGAACGTGAGTACGATTTTGTGAATGATTTTTTTTTATGTGAATGCAATGCAGGCTTATGAAATATGAGTATTGGTGGAAATTGTATGATTGGCATTGATGTGTGAATTGAATGACAGCGTTATACTACGATTCGTGTAATTGTTTGCAATAGTCAATTAGGTTATATCACCATAAGAGTGAGTGAGTGAGTTGAGTTTTACGCCGCACTCAGCAATATTCCAGCTATATGGCGGCTGTCTGTAAATAATCGAGTCTGGACCAGACAATCCAGTGATCAACAGCATGAGCATCGATCTGCGCAATTGGGACCGATGACATGTGTCAACCAAGTCATCGAGCCTGACCACCCGATCCCGTTAGTCGCCTTTTACGACAAATATAGTCGCCTTTTATGACAAGAATGGGTTGCTGAAGACCTATTCTACCCCGGATCTTCACGGGTCATCACCATAAGAATCTTGAAGACATACATGTGTTGGTATAGTTTCGGAGTGTAAGCACTTTAGTGTAGTAATATTGTGAAATGTAGTGCTGGGTATTTAGTATTCACTCCAAATGTTACAGCAAAAAGCCTACGGATGGGCGTGTATGTGCGAAGTCGTCACAACGACTCAGTAGAGGGAGCTTCGTACGTGAGCAGACCTAGCCTGTAATGGGTGCATGATGGCGACGTGATGGCGACTTGAAAAATTAGAGGGCGCTTCGTTACGGCGTGAAGACGATGTCCCATGGGAGTCTTGACCTTGGCCAGGTCGTGTGTTCGTAACCCTGGGATGTTCAAGCTGGCTGCCGCCTGAGTCGAATACACTTCTTACACTTGAGTGTGTACCAAACCTGGAGAGGATCCAGCGACAGAGGCTTAGATGACGACGCATCTGTAAGTCCTGTGTGACCTTCATGTGTATGACATGAACGGACACTTAACAGTACCATCCTTTAACTGAACATTGCAATCAGTTTGATATTCATGCATTGGCACAGATAGATACTGTGAATGTGGTTATACGAATCATATAATTCTTGTATGATCTGTTGTCATAGAGGTGAATAAGAAGTACATGTAATTAAAAGTGTAGATATTTGTGTTTAGTTTATTATGTTATGATAAATAAGTTGTGTGTGTTTGTATACACATAGAAGTGTGGGTATGTAAAGTAATTGGTTGTCCGTGTGGGATGATGTGTTATGAAATGGATGTTGGGAAGGTGTTATTGAGAGTCGGGTGAAACTTATTGTAGTGAGTGAGTGAATAGGGTTTACTTGTAGGGATCATGATAGGCGTGTACGGTGAGTGTGAAGATGGATGTTTCATGTGTGAAAATGTGTGTGTGTTGTAATAACTTTTGAATAAACTTATGTTGTTAATCTTCATACTGCGCTGTGCTGTGATGTTGATGATGACGATCTAGGGCTATTCCGTGACAATGACATGTCAATCAAGTCAGTGAGCCTGACGCCTCTTACGGCAAGAATGTGTTGCTGGGGACCAATTCTAACCCGTTTGCCTATGGGTTTACGGCTATGAGTTGAACAGATACAACTATTCACAGAATAATAAATCTGTGTTAATCGAATTCATGATATACTGGCTTACAATTTTGATAATGCGTTTCTGTTTGTGTCTCTGGCCCTGTTGTTTACAACAAAAGGCCATTGTTCAGGCAAGTCCTCTGAGCTGGAAGAAAAATAATATTGAACTGAAGATAACCTACAATTAAAGTTGTAATCAGTTGCAAAAATTATATGAAATCAGTGTACTGCCATGTCAGTGAACTGAAGCTTGGTTGGACGTAAAGTGATTATATATCGTATTACCTCATCAGAGAAAGGTTTCCACAGCAATGACTAGGAGATTAAATTGCATCCACTGCACTGACTGACTGACTGAGTTTGGTTTTACGCCGCTTTTAGCAATATTCCAGCAACATCACGGCGGGGGACACCAGAAATGGGCTTCACACATTGTGCCCATGTGGGGATTCGAACCCGGGTCTTCGGCGTGACGAGCCAACGTTTTAACCATTAGGCTACCCCACCGCCCCTCATCCACTGCAAAGTATATCATTTTTTGTTAATTTTGCAGATACAATACTAGAATGTTCAAACATGATATGGCAATAGATCATTTGACATTAAAATCTATAGATCTTTTCTGATCGACCTGTCTATTGTTGATTAAGCACACTTCATTTCTTACCCAAACTGATCTTATTGTGCGTAAATGGCAAACAGGCGGTTATATTATATGAATGGATGATTGGAAATCAGGGATGACACCATACGACATAACTGCACATACTGGTGGCCAGGTTTGAATTTACTTCCGACGTGTCCCAAATACAAGGAACTATTCATCAAGTTGAGCATTTTTTCTGGTGGCAGTTTGACGGTGTACGTTTTCAAATACCGATTCCATAATGACGGAAAAAATATGTTTCAAATACTATTTAAATGTTTAAAAAATAGTAAAACTCGATTTTCACTTCAACCGAGATATACCTGAAATGTCAAGTTCTGTATACCTTACACTGATTTGACATAATAAATTAAATTAAACTGATATGTCTTTCTTTGAAGATGTGGAGATCAAAACACAATTCTTTATCTGCGTATCATCTTACCCCTGGAAGAGAGTAGATATGGCATATAAATATGTTATGTTTTACGATTAAAAATAACACATGGTATAATTACAGTGTATAATATCATATGTCCTATCCGTTACTTAAAAGATAAAGTATTATTCTGGGAGGGGAGGGGGGGTTGTCTGTTGATACTCACTCACGGTTCCCTCCACGGATTACAGTGTAACGGGGTGATTCACTCTTTACAACAGACCTAAAGGGAAAACTCGGCGGTTGTTTTTCGCGACCTGTCGCGAATACCTGCAAGATGGTTGATGCGGCGATGTGAAATATTCACTCGCTCAATCAGCACAAATTGTATCTCTATCTCAGACGCTGACTTGGAAAATATACCATTGCCTCCAAAGGGGAAACTTCTCAGATGACCATTTCATTGTTAGATATGACAATGAACAATTGACTGATACGCATTCCGTTTCAGTGACTATGACCCAAATTCAGGATTTCGTCAACCATCATTAGATTATTCCTAGCATGATGAATTTGCACGCCTTTAAAAAGACTATCGTGGTTATGGGACAATTGTCTACAATTGTGGTATTCAGCATCAAGAATAACATTTTCGTTACCTTCAAACCAAAGACCCCTGAACGATGGTCTGATTCCAGTGTGTCGCTTCGGACGGCCTCCAGGCTTACAATAACAATACATGTGTATAGGAAAACGTTGCCCATCCATTATGTATCACTGGAGCACAGAACAAATATTACGCGAGATATATTAACCATATCATTGTTTAGGCGAAAGCTTATACTGTCCATGCTACAGCGTTACCAATAAAGATGAGTAAGTGAGTTTAGCTAATTTTTAGCCGATTATAGCAACATTCCAGCAATATCATGACAGCGAACAGTAGACATGGGCTTCACACGTTGTACCCATGTGTTACGTCTGTGGAACGCTCTTAATTAAAATTGTTTCATTATGAGAAAAATCGGTTTTGTAAAACGTAATGAGGAGTTATATTGCTAAAGGTGCCATATGGTAAGTGTGTTAGCACACCAAATGTGCATAACCAAAACGCGAACACAATCGGACATCATCAAAACGCATACCAACCTGAAAATTCATACCCAAAAAACATATACAAAGGTCAAACATCATACCCACAAAACACATACCAACCTCAAATGTCGTGCCCACAGAAATGCACAGACCTCAAACATCATAATCACATGAACATATACAAGCCTCAAACATCATGTATACCAACGAAACATATACCATCATCAAAACATGATGACCACAAAAACAAAAATCTACAACGTTCACCAGTCGAACATTCAGTTATAACACCTTTAACTTCATCGATCACTCTAACCATCTTTGACAAAACGATCGAAATATCCTGCTAAATGAACTACCACAACCACCAACTATTCCTTGAGTTCCTTTCAGCTGCTCTTCGGGGTCCGCATTTCCCTGCTAATCATAACAGACAATATAATGAATTAAACTATAGATACACAAGACACTCTTAAAGTGTTTTGAAGAAAATGTCTCACTGAAGCTTTTCCAGAATAATTTACTTACGTGAGTTATGTTTTATTAAATTGTGTTCCAGTTCATATTTCCTGACGTGACGGGCAGAGATAGAGATATCTCCCTTTCCCAATGGGAACCTCCGTAACAGACTCAATCATTTCAAATGTCAAAGTGGTAACTCAATTTCACCTACATTTTCTCTCCCGGTATCAAGGGAACATGTGTCCCCATTCTAACCAAAAGCAATCCGTGCAACATACAATAGTAGACAGACCAAACACTAGCGAATCCTTTTGATCCAATATTGGATAGAAATAGATGCTTTACTATCTTCGCGATCCACAAAAACATCTCAGAATGCCAGTGAGCGGACAGTAGATTTACTGTCAGAATATTAGATCTTTGAATGTAGAATTATCGGCATAGTTCATTCACTTGTGCAATAACTTTGGGGTTACCATCGGAATGGGTTACTAAACACTTTTTTACTCTTTCATACACAATTTAGATGCGTCTGCAGTGAAACAAAGATGGACTTGCATCTATTTATCACTCTAAAAAATTCTCTATTCGCCTCAATCACCCTCTCAGCTTCAGTATTACATGACACAAGGAACAGAGTTGCAAGACATAAATGCAAAATATGGCTATAGCTTTAAAACATAATACTGAAGCTGGGTGAGTGAGTGAGTAAAACATAAGTACAAAGTGACACCTATGCTAATGATAAGTAATAACAAAATGGCTATCCGAATTGTACGGAACTAATCTCGTGGGTTCCACAAACAATGATTGCAATAAATGAAACTGTAAATAACCACAGACCTTTCCTTAATTACGTGAATGAATTCACTTTGGTGAACTGAAAACAGCCTGTTCTCTGTATAACATCGGCGGAAGTCCCATAACATCGGTGAAAGACTTCCTTTTGAAAACCAACAGAGAAAAGGTTCTCTCTTAGTATAGTCAGTGAAAGAGTTTTCTCTTGACAAGATCAGTGAACGTATATTCTCCTCAAATCAGTGAAGGGCGGTGGGGTAGCCTAATGTTAAAGCATTGGCTCGTCACGCCGAAGACCCGGGTTCGAATCCCCAAATGGGTACAATGTGCGAAGCCCATTTCTGGTGTCCCCCGCCGTGATGATGCTGGAATATTGCTAAAAGCGGCGTAAAACCAAACTCAGTCAGTCAAATCAGTGAAAGGCTTCTCTCTTAAATCCATCGACTAAACTGTTTTTCTTCAAACAGATGTTTACATGTACAAGCTGACTTCTATGCTTATGGTTATCATTGAGGTTCTTTGGATCATGTCAAATATAATATTTTGTCATATTGCTTTATGCAGCACACACATCGCCAGCTGTGATCACACAAATATTTCCTTATATCTCCCTGCCCTGGGACATATACCGATTTCAGACAAAGTGGTAAAGTAATTTCACTCAATTTTCTTTTTGTGCAACAGGAGAACACCTTGCCCCGATCTAGCCTGAAGCAATCCCACAGAAGGAAAGACAGACTCAACAATCAAGAGCGTATCATTGTGATCGGATTTCATAGAACACAGAGTCTTTTCTGGCATTTCAAAACATGAAAATTCTATAATGCCAACCGGAGCTCAGCCAGTCCTGCTGCTAAGACAAGAGATCTTTGAATGATGTGAAGGTGTAGGACCATCCCATTAACTGACGAGGAACAGTCTGGTCTTGGGTCAAGTCAGACAAGATCTAAATAAAGTCTTCAGACGTATCCCCTGGTACAAGGACAACCCTCTCTCGTGAAGGATGAATGGGTCGGGTTCATTTATCTCTAATCAGTTCCTTGCTGCAGTTGCTGCAGGAAGCAATTCAGTTAATGCATTTTAAATTACTTTTCTTGTGTTTATATTTGTTTACTTTTAAGAAGTCATGTCTTTAGTGATCGATGATCGTTTTGATAATGCAGAAACGATAAATGTTCTACACATGTCATCACAGCTCTCATTATGCTTGTGATGATCAACGAACATTACTGGCAATTACATCACCCAGTCTGACTTTCATATCACCACTTTTGCCGTCTCTTGAGAAAAGTAGCAGAATGCTGTGGATCTGTTTCGACCTGATTTCAGTCGGATCGTTTTATTGGGATACAATTTAGAACACGTTTGCGTGTACACAAAGCTGGATAAGTGAGAAAGAACATTGGTAAGTAACTGTGTAAGTGGATATCTGCCTACTGGTAGACGGTTCTACAGATGAATTGAGGGATGTGAACACACGTTGAATTGAAATGAAGTTGTGACTCACTCGTGAACATCATTGACTTTGAGCTCATTAAATCACCAACACTAGAAATAGTAGGAATTTACAGCTGCATTTTTTTATAGATTTTCAAAACCTATTTCCCAACTTTCGCTTTGGAGTATATTTGATGCACATATGTGATAAATAGTACACATATCCCCTCATGTCTTTACGTGCCAGACGTTCTCGATATCAGCTGCAGTACAAGAATAGAAAGGTTACTGCTTTATACAATACACATATATCTGTCTGGCGGAAATCCAAGATACACGCAATGCTATATTTTTTATAATGCACTCAAGATTCTGTCATCGGCTGTCTTCCGACGCAGAAGCGTCAATGTATTCTCTGTCAATACCGGCGTAATATGATAATCCATGTCTGTAGTTATTAGATGTGAAAGGACAATCTGATTAGGGAGGCGATACCTTCAACACTTCACTCACAGCCGTGTTAAGATGTCCAACAGAAAATAATAGCCTGGATATAATACTATTAAGATTATCAGTTTGTTCATATGTCACATTCCATGAAGTTTGACACATCTGAGAAATGTTTACTGTTTAACAAAGGGCCAGAGATCGTCAGCAAAAGGAACGAAACTTTTGTAACTGTTATCCATAGATTTCCAGTGGAGAAATGCGCTATTTTTCATGTTCTGTAAAAGTACTTCAGCTTTAAAATACCCTGCTTAAAACCTGATATTGTACAGGAAATTCCAAGAACCTCTTTCTTCAGTACATTTGGTGAAGACGTGATTTCTCAATTTCAACTCTATGTTTTGATGTTTAGATGTATGGTTATGTCTTGATAAATACATGTTATCTCCGTGAAGCACAAAAGGAGTTAAATTCACAGGAAACACGAAAAAGACTTCCACATTTTTGAAAAAATCGTAATGTGACTGTGTCTGTTTTGAAAATATTATAAGTAAATCATAAAAGGAAACTTCGAAAAGCTAAGCCTATCAACAGATATACTCCTACAAATTCATTTCATTTGTATGTCCTTTCTTTTGAATTTGTTTTGCCTCCAACTCGCTGTCATAAGATTTAAAATATTCATTTTAGCTATATTTGTCGATTGCTGAGCAATGCCAGGGGTCAGTTGGGTAGTCTGGTGCCTAAATCTTTATTAATATTTTCAATATCCGTTTTTTATGTCCCCATCAACGAATTTTCTAGTCATTAACGTCTCAAAAACAATTGGTCAACATACAAAAAGATGAGTTATTTCTGCTCGAAGTACTCATCTACACTACAGCAACAAGAACTCAACGAGATCCTAAAACTCAGATCCCCAGATCATAGTCATTTGAACCATCTGGTCAGCTGTATAAGGTAAACACTACGCAATTCTATCCAAATGTTTCATGCGTACAAAACACCTCCATAAAGACCCATTAAACCAGTCAATATCGCTGTCAACCTGTAGTCTTGGTGAAGTTATTGGGATGATTGCACTTGCTTTGAAAGAACATCCTACTTGAAAGATCCACAGTTACTGTAAATAGAATTGTTCAGAATGTGAGGGTGTAAACACTCAACAAATCACTTTTCTTTGAATTTGATTTTTACGTCAGATTCAGTTTACACAACACAGGGAGGGATGAATGTACAAAGAAAGAAATACAATAGCAAAGCCAATCAGATTAACAGGAGGGATTCACTTATTTTCAATATAAAGTAAAAATGTGATGACACGGAGCTGGCTATTGTGACATAAGCGAGAAGCCAGCTATTAACAAAATCCAAGGTAACTACTCATCCAATGTGTACTGCTCTAATTGTTTGATCGGCATTCTAGAAGTTGGTGAGTTAAAAAATGAAACTTACACCACTTATTATGGAGACAACTTATTATTTATTGCATCGAGCTATGACGTTTCGATGTCAAACTGCAGATGTGGTATTAATGACATTATCGATCACTATGCACGTGTTGTCAGTAAACTATTTCAAAGTTTAAGATCATATCATGACTCAATTCACAGATGATGTCAATATCAGTAGATGTCAATACAGTAGAATCTACACATGGTGAGATTGTAACCCAGTTCTTAGGCTGCAAAAGGAAATAAACATCGCCTATACATGTTTCTCCTCATGTTCTTGGTTCAGGACCCGAACCGGAAACACGATGAAGGCTCTTCTCCCCATAAACCTTTTATCGACTGTTTCCAAATTGCTTCTACACCATATCCTGATTACGTCCCAAAGTATAGAAGTCATGCACTGTCCTGCAATATTGGACAACTGTCAACAGAAATGCCATTATCCTAATTTCTCAAAGGCCAAGCATCTGACGCGAATCGCACCTAAAAGGGACTAGTGTACCATTGTTTTAGATATCAAAATAAAACAGCTAAATGCCTTTGAAGTCCAATTAGTCTTTCAACGTTTTCATGGTAGTGCGAAATAATTCATAACATGTTGAGAAACCCCTTTAAACCCCAAACAAGGCTGGACAACTGCTAGGAGAAACATTTAGGAGACTCTCATCAGATAACGGACACATCCATATCTTTTTTACAGCTGGCAACAAATCAACCTAAAATTGATTTACTATACTTTTGGGGGAGGCGAGAGAAAACAATAGTTAATAACGCACATGATTTATTGAATACCAAATCCGCAGAGAGTTCAATCGGTAAGAGGGACTATATTGCTATCATGGTATTTGCAATGACATCGTCCGAATAGGGTATTGTTTACGGTCAGCATACGCATTTGATTTCGCGATCCGTTCTGAGATGGACTTTCAATTTTTCGTTTCCTTTGCATTGAAATCAATGATAACTGTCAGTTTTGAAATTGAAATCTTAAAGGTTCAACAGATTCATTATAAAGACGTGTTGGATGAAGGTTTGGGAGAAAGATGTGAGTTTAGATGTGAGTGAATTTAGTTCTTTCGAGGTTGACGGCGTTCTTTTTCTGTTTGGAGGCGGTGGGGAAGCCTAGTGGTTAAAGCATTCACTTGTCACGCCGAAGACCCGGGTTCGATTCCCCACATGGGTGCAATGTTAGGGGTGGTGGGGTACTCAGGTAGTCTAGTGGTAAAAGCGTTTGCTCGTCACGTCGAAGGCCCGGGTTCTATTCCCCATATGGGCACAATGTGTAAAGACTCTTTTGTGTTTAGTATGTCCATGAACATGAATATGAAGTTATTTACACGTCAATAGATATCTGCAGTGGGTGATTGGTGAGACACTACAACAGCGGACAGAGACAATTTATCTTGCCTTGTGTTAACAAAGGTACATAAGTCATTACTGAGCAGTGGTGAGTGAGTGAGGGAGAGACGATGTGAGTTGGTGAATCCTCATTTTTCATTATCACTGTGTTCCATCATTTCACCTCTGCATTTATTTCAGTAATTTCATTATTGTATGTAACACGACAGGTAGCCAAACACGCTACACTTGCGTAACATCCATTTATCGTGGCAGGGAATATTGAAGTTGTTTGAATGAACGCAGTGTAATCCAATACATGAGAAGGTTGTGACGCATTATCACAATTCTCTTTAGAAAAATAACGCAGGTTGGTCATTTGGACGAGTGTTCATTTTTACTGCATGCTGATTCCACACAACTTTTTATTGTTCACTCGTGCAAGTAATGCCTGTTAAACTGAAATAACACAGACACACGGTCTGTGACTTGTGGTGTTTTGGACAAACATGTCGCCAGTGAGAATGGTGGTGTGTTAACATTTTGTGAATGAGCATTTAATGTTACACCGTTTTTAGCAATATTTAAGTACTGAGGGACACTCGGGCTTTTCACATTTTGCACCTATGATGGGTTGAGTGACTGTTTTAACCACTAACCTTAACGCATCACTATATCAATATATCAAACACAAGAGTGAGTGAGTAAGTGAGTTTAGTTTTACGCCGCACTCAGCACTATTCCAGCTATATGGCAGCGGTCTGTAAATAATCGAGTCTGGACCAGACAATCCAATGACCATTTGTGGATACACTAGTCTAACTAAGACATACAGCATAGTGTATGTATTTAATAGACTACCTAAAGCATATATTGAATATAATACATGTGTGGATACACTAGTCTAACTAAGACATACAGAATAATGTATGCATTTAATAGACTACCTAAAGCATATATTGAATATACTACATAAATTTATAGTGTACTGAATATGCAACATTAGTGTATATATGACATAAATAAATAAACTGAGTATACTACATAAACTTATAAAGGCTATACTTCATATCTAGACACATTAGATAGTCAAAACTGTACACGAAAAAACTGCATAAATGTATATAGTATCACCAAAAAAACCTATTCCCGGACAATATAATTATACTATAAACGATTGTAAGCAATGTATATGGAATACTAATGAGCATGCGATAAATATTTATCACGTGATGGTGATGAAGTGGTGATGAAAGTTTTATCAATTCAAGTCCCATCCTGTACACTGTATTCACTTCTGAGCAGCTAAATACCATCCGGGATGCCGATTGCCATCTTGTTATGCATTCTGACCTCTGCCGGTCAATATCATGTTATCCAACCAAGTTTCAACATGTCTCTATCAATCTCTTCGCTCTAGTTCCAAGTTGTTAGTGACAGGTGCGTTGTTAGGGGAATCGTTGTCATTCGAGGATTGCATTTGGATGTCCTCCAATAAGACATCTCACACCAAACCCCCTCAACCTAAATAAGAATGAACTTAAGGTTAAACAGATTCTCTATCGACTACAGAGCACCAGTGATTTTCCTAAGCTGTGTGTGTTTTGACGAGGTCCCTCAGAGATCCGGTCAGGGCTCATCACCGGCATCAACTCTTCAGACAAAAGCGTCAAAACATTCCTCGAAATTCTATGTATGATAATTTTAAATCAAGTAAAATGCATATTAAAATTAAGAGCATTCAGTAGAATCACTACAACAAGGCTACTGACGAAATGAAGTAACTGGTTGAAAAGGTCTTTATGATTGATGTTCATGTCCATGAACGATTATAACAGATATGTAAGGTTCTAAGTGCATAAGTCTGCACAGATAGTTCTTATGTTTCTGAATCGGAGATCCATGGTTGAGGGTCCCATCGAGTTCCTGTAGTTACATAAAAGTGGAGCACATCGAGTACGAATTTTGAGCCGTGATAACCATTGGTTGTAAAAGTCATTTCTCTGAACAAAATCAATAGATTGTCTGTAACAAAATTCGCTTACCTCCAGTCAAACAATGTTTTGTATAAATCTTACTGGTATATTCGAAGAATGACAGAAAGATTGCATTTGCATGTTCTTACAGTGGAGTAGTCGCTGAGGAAACCAGGGTTCTTAATAATATTACATCCAGGCTTTTATTTTCCAGTAAACATCTTAACACGGCTGTGAAAGAAACATTGAAGGTAACGCCTCCCTAATCAGATTGTCCTATCAGATTGAAGAACTTCAGACATGGATTTTTACATTACAGCAGCATCAGAGAATTCATTCACACTTGGGCGACGAAAGGCAAAAGCCAGACTCTCGGTACATTTTCATAAATACAACATTGTGTGCATCGTGGATTTCTACCAGAAACTATACTGTATACAATAAGCAATAATTTGTATTACAGCGATGATATGGAACTTCTACTCATTTCCTTTATCAGAATAAGAAAGCAACAGTCATGCGCACTTCAAGGTCGTGTGCAATAAAGTAGTGTGTCCTGTCAACACCATCTTTCCAATGATTGGAATTAATTGACATTTATATTAAATCGACTTCAAACTCTCAAGTTCAAATTCTGTAGTGTTCTTTCAGGTTATTTTCTCCCTTGAGTGTTTGGGAATGACAATTTGATTGATGATTGATGAACTACATCAAACCATTTCGGTCTGCAGTTTTTACATATCTTTACATGATGTTACATGTATGTAGTCTCATAAGCATATTTTCAAAATATCTATTTCTCTGAACATGAGTAACTGTTCATTTCTTTCTGAAAATCAGTTGTGTGAACGTGATTCCTATGAATCTTACACGATGACAAACTGTTTGTTATACTATACTATCTCCATAGCGTGTGCCATAGCTCATTGATTATCAACAGGCGACCACGATATAGTTAGAATATTGCAGCTCGTAGCTTTAAACAAGCTAATCAACAGGCAAGTCAATGGGAAGCATAGTTTCTTCATTCAACCCTAAATACTTTAGCTGAATGAGCATCTCGAATGTGATTTATGATGAACGAACTAATCTTTCATGTGCTAGGCGATGTCATTGCAGAAAGAAATATGTTTGAGCGTTCTATTTCCATCGTATCTAACCTTGATTTAGACAGACCCGTTCTTGCTCACTCAATGTAATAGTCTCACACCTTCACGTTCAAAGACCCATGTCTTGGCGGTAGATTAACTGAGCTCTCAATAGCATTCTGAGGTGTTTATCTTCGACTGTAAAGCCCACAATGGCTTCGGTTTCTGCAAAATCTGATCGCAGTGATGCGCTCTCGATTGGTGAGCCAGTCTCTGCTTGCTCTGTGAAATTGCTTCCAGGTTGATGGGGGCGTTGAGCCCTTTGATACAGGAAGATATATTTTCATTGAAATAATATCATTGTATTGGTTGGAGTCTGTTGGAGTGGACACCCACGAAGGAGGGGAAGACATGTCTACGTTTGTGTGATCACAGTGCGGTTAAAACTATTGGTTAATGGAAATGTCTTAAAGAATCTCAGAGTTACTCTTAACGTTTAGTTTAGTTTCTTTTCTGATTAACGCCGCACCTAGCTATATTGCTGCTGTATGGTGGTGGTGCCCATGAAGATCCGGGATAGAACTGCTCTTCAACAATTCATGACTCAGGATGACTTCGTTGACACATGTCATCGTATCCCAAATGCGTAGGTCGATGTTCTTGCTGTTGATCACTGGAGTACAATTGCATTATCGTTTTAGATGCGTTTGATCAGCCCCGAGGGGATCGTCTCAAAACACTCAAAACAGGGAGAGTCATTGGTGCTCTCTGGACGCTGGAGGATCTCTAAAACTTTACTTCAAGTTACAATACAACCAGAAATTATTGAGAATTTAAAGATTGTAATTCTTTTTTTTACACTTATTACTCACGTATAAAATGTGAATATTAGCAGTTAGTATTTTGTCAAGTCACCATGGGCAGCAATGCAGGCTTCAGTGCGGCGGGGCATACTACTGATCAAAGAAGTAAGAAAGTCGTGGTCTAACCTGTCCCAATATCGGACCACCTCTTCTTTCATTTCAGCAATATTTGTCAGATTTTTCTTATTGACACTTTCCTTCATAAGTCAACAAACATTTTCTATTGGATTTAGGTCAGGGCTATAGCTTCGCCAATCTAATAATGTCATATTTTGGGTCCAAAACCAGGCCTGTGAATGCTTTGAACGATGTTTTGGGTCGTTGTCCTGCTGGAAAATCCAAACAAATTCATAGAACACGTGAGCAGATGGAAGTAAATGTCCCTCGAGAATATCTGTGTACCACTCACTGTTCATATTCCCTTCAAATACACAGAGGGGCGTTGCTCCTTACACAGATATGCCACCCCACACGTTAAATTTCGGACTGTACTTTGGGCGCTGATACAAAGTTTGTTCAGTTTGTTTGGTCCAGAATTACAGTGTATTAGGAAACAGCAACACAGAACTTTCATCTGAGAAAATTGTCCCAGTTAAAATTTCTGTGCTGTAGGCACCAGTTCAACCTTCGCCCCTTTTGTTCAGGTTTCATGATCGGTGATGGAATTCCTCGACTTTTCTGCCAACCCATTGCATGCTGCTCAGTTCTAATTGTCTCCTTACAGACAGCCACAGTTCCTCTATCAATCATATCCAGCCTTACGTTTTCTAAACT
Organism: Haliotis rubra; assembly: GCF_003918875.1. Taxonomy (NCBI): domain Eukaryota; kingdom Metazoa; phylum Mollusca; class Gastropoda; order Lepetellida; family Haliotidae; genus Haliotis; species Haliotis rubra. The sequence goes on from NW_025767532.1 coordinate 122,586, forward strand.
CCTTCGTTTGTTTTTAGAAACAAGAATACCAAGCCGCCTCCTGTCACCGACAGTCAATTTTCTGGGCCTACCTGCGCCTCCCTGGTGCTCAATGCCATATCCATTTGCAATATTTTTCAAAACACAATAAACAGTGGACAAAGGGATGCCTGTTCTACTTGAAATCACTTTAGCTGATCTGATGTCCTTGTTATTATACTCTAAAATCAACTTCCTCTTCTCTAAATCATCCATACTGAGGATCACTGAAAATGTCGTCTGCTAGCAAGTAAACAGAGGGGATAACTCTTCACAAACTAATGAAAAAGGATTAACGGAGTTGTTTCTCTTGAATGAAACCAAGCACTTGAAAGCTGGTCAAGGTTGTTTATACTAGAAATCCAATTAAACATATTCCTAAAATTCTCAATAATTTCTGGTCATGCCATAATTCTGTTCTTGGTTGAGGATGTTCGGTGTGATATGCGTTATCGGAGGACATATTCAGTGTGATATATGGAGTGTGAAGAATGAGACTTCCGTGACCACTTCCAGGTGTATAAAAAGTTGCGATTACTTTGTAGTGTCTGATAATTATATGAAACGTCACTTGTGTTTAAAACCTCTTGTAGTATTTTCTGTTTTTCCAGGAATGAAATGTGTATAGTAAACTGATGTACATCTATCATATGCATCCAATGTATCTAGTAATGAAGTATATCCACTGTAACCTTATGTGGCATGCTCAGAGTGTATCCATTTAAGTAATTAATTCAACACATAAATTATGCAGGGAGTGGATTGGGGTAATTATATAAATGATAATGCTATGACAGTGCTTCAAGCACCTACAAGAAATAACACAAAATGGCTATCCAGATTGCAAGGAACTAAACTACTGGATAAAAAAAGTTGTAATGATTGCAGTAAAGCGTTTGCTAGAATGTGTGAGCGCAGAGCAGCAAGAAGTCACTTGGGCAAGCTGAATTGTGTGCGGTGAACACTCTTTGCTGTAACATCTTGAAAACAGCCAAAACATCACGACAGATACCTACAGGTAAGGCGGACATTGGGTATTCTCTTAATGACATCAGTGAAAGGCTTTTTTCTTGACTACATCAGTGAATGTCTGTTCTCTAAATAAAGAAAGTCTAAACTGTTTAATATGTTTCTTACAACCCTTCACTGAGAGGCATCAAGCGATATTATCACAACTATTCAGAGCATAGAACTGAACTGTTTTTCTTCAAACGTTACAGCTGTTTACATGTACCATTGACATTTAAGCTTATGATTATATTATTGAGGCTGTTTGCATCGTGTAAAACATTTCTCAGTTATTGTATTATGCAGAACACACACATTGCCTGTCATGATCACACAGGTATGTCCGTCTCTCTACCCCTGGACAAACCGAATTCAGACAAAGCGGTAACGTAATTTCACTCAAATTATCTTTTCGTGCAACAGGAGAACACTGGACCCCAATCTAGCTACAAGCAATCCCACAAAGCAAGCAAATACAGACCCAACAATCAAGACCGTATCATTGTGATCGGATTTCACAGAAAAGATATCATCTTTTGTGGCCTTTAAAATCATGAATAAACATTACATAATGTCAGCGAGTACTCAGCCAGTCTTACTGCCAAAACCTGGGATCTTTGAATGATTAACTGACCATGATCTGGTCTTGAGCACGGTCAGATGTCATCGAAATAAGTCTCCCCTGGTACAAGGACAACCCTCTCTCGTAAAGGATGAATGGGTCTGGGTTCATTTATCTCAAATCAGTTCCTTGCTTCAGTTGCTGCAGTAAGCAATTCAGTTAATGCATTTTAAATTACTTTTCTTGTGTTTATATTTGTTTACTTTTACGAAGTCATGTCTTTAGTGATCGATGACCAGTTTTGATAATACAGAAATGATAAATGTTCTACACATGTAATCACATCTCTTAATATGCTTGTGATGATCAACGAACACTACTGGCAAATACATCACCCAGTCTGACTTTATGTCACCAATTTTGTCTCTTAAGGCCAGCAGTTGAATGTTGAGGATCTGTTTTAACCCTATTTCAGTCGGATTGTTTTATCGGTATAACATGTAGAACACGTGTGTCTTTTCACAAAGCTGGATAAGTGGGAAAGAAGATGGGTAAGTAACTGAGTAAGTGGATATCTGACTGTCTTCTGGTAGGTGGTTTGACAGATGAATTGACAGTTATGATTCACTTGTGTATCGCATTGATTTTGAGCTCAGCACTCAATCTAAGAAATAATAGGAATTTACAGTTAGAGTTTGTTTTAGATATCTTTCAAAACCTATTTCCCAAATTTTGCTTTTGAGTATATTTGATACGCATATGTAATAAATAGTACACACATCCTCTCTTGCAATTATGTGTCAGATGTGCTCGATATCAGCTGCGGTACAAAAATAGTAAGGTTATTGCTTTATACAATGCAATATATCTGTCTGGCAGAAATCCAAGATACACACAGTGCCATATATTTTATAATGCACTCTATCATCGGCTGTGTTCCGACGCAGTAGCTTCAAATTATTCTCTGTCGATACTGGCGTAATACTGTCTGTAGTTATTAGATGTGATAGGACAATCTGATTTGGGAGACAATAGTGAGTGAGTGAGTTTAGTTTTATGCCGCACTCAGCAATATTCCAGCTATATGGCGGCGGTCTGTAAATAATCGAGTCTGGACCAGACAATCCAGTGATCAACAGCATGAGCATCGATCTGCGCAATTGGGAACCGATGACATGTGTCAACCAAGTCAGCGAGCCTGGCCTTCCGATCCCGTTAGTCGCCTCTTACGACAAGCATAGTCGCCTTTTGTGGCAAGCAGGGGTTGCTGAAGACCTATTCTACCCCCGTATCTTCACGGGTCTCAAGAGACAATAATAGCCTAGACATAATACTATTAAGAATGTCGGTTTATTCATGTATTACTTTACATGAAGTTTGACACATCTGAGAAATGTTTACTGTTTTTTCGAAGGGCCAGAAATCGTCAGCAAAAGGAACGAAATTTCCGTGACTTATCCATAGTTTTCCAGTTTAGAAATGTGCTATTTTTCATGTTCAGCTTAAAATTACCCTACAGGGTTTCCAAGAACCTTTTTCTTCAGTCCATTTGGTCCATTTTTCTCAGTTTGAGATGTATGTTTTGACTGAACTATGTTTATGTCTTGTTGTTGATAAATATATGTTATGCCCGTAACAAATTTGGGTCCAATAAAGCACAATAGCTGTAAAAAATGCGTCCATCCATGAACGAAATAGACTTCCACATCTATGAAAGAAAATCGTAATGTAACTGTGTCTGGAAACATTATAAATAGATCAGAAAAGACCTATTTGACTAGCTAATTATATCAAATCATTGTCAGAAACACATATATTCGTACAAAATCATTTTCTTGGTAAATGTTTTCTTTCAAAACAGCATTGAATTTCGTTTTTGCCTCCACCTCGCTATCGTAAGATTTAAAATATTCATTTTACCTATATTTATCTATTGCTGAGCAATGTCAGGGGTCAGTCGGGTAGCCTGGTGCCTAAATCTTTCTTGATCTTTCCAATGTCCGTTTCTTATGTCTCTATTGGTATAACACTTAATCAAGACATTCTCAGTAGTCATTAACGTCTTCAAAACAATTGGTCAACGTGAACAGGATTTGGAAGTGATTTAGTTGTACTCAAAGTACTCCTCTATAGTATTGCGACAAGAACTCAACGAGATCCTAACACTCTGATCCCCAGACCGTAATCATTTGAATTATCAGGGCAGGTATAGAAGATGAAAACTATGCAATCCAAATATTTCATGCGTACAAAAACACCTTCCATAAAGACCCTTTAAACCAGTTACTCATTTTCGCTTTTACGCTGTAGCCTTGTTGAGTTTATTAATATGATTGCACTTGCTTTGAAAGAACATCCTATGTGAAATATCGAAGTTATTGTAAACAGACCAAGCTGTGCCAAACTGTAGAAAGTAAAAAAAACTACATTTCTTTGAATTTGATCTCACATCATACTGAAAATGTAGTGATAGCAAGCATGAAGCCAGCCATTAACAGAGACCATGAAATGTCTGTACTGCAGTGTGTACTGCACTGTGCTATAATCGCATCATCTACCACAATGCATTTGTTGATTGTAAAGGGTTTAAGGTAAACCTACATAATTCACAGATTATCTAAATTGCAGGAGATACTAAATCTTCAAAGGATAAGCGTGTCACCCACTTATAATGTGTCCATTTATATAGCGGCATACTCCACACTAGGTATGCTCATAGCGCTAACAATCAAGGCACAGCACATTATTACCCCGGATAACCCAAGCTGCCTGTTAGGCGCTAGAAGGTTATAGTCATATGACTTTTTCCACTGGGTAACCATTTCCTGCTGGGTGAACAGAGACAATTTTGAACAAACTCACTTGCCTAAGGTGAGACCACATGTGTCACATGTGCTTATATGTGGGGCAGGACTCAAGTCTTGTGGGGCAGGACTCAAGTCCTAGAAACTCTCAGGAGTCAAGCTGCCAAACACGGTCACCCATCCAAGGACTCTCCGAGCTCAACGCTGCTTAACTTCACCGATTTGTGACCTGAGCTTTGAGCACAGGACCACGCAACGCCACTTACTTATCAGTAACCCAGGGCTGTAGAAGGAAGTTAGCATCAACTGCACATGTTCCTCCGCATGTTCCATGTTAAGAACCCAACTGGAATCACGATCAAGGCTCTACAACTCATAAACCTTTTATCGATTGTTTCCAAATTGTTTCTACAACATTTCCTGATTACGTCCCAAAAGTATAGAAGTCACGCAGTGGCTTGTAATGTCAGACAACTGTCGATATAAATGACATTATCCTAATTTCTCAAAGGCATCGTTTAACGACATCTCACATGAAAGGGAATATTTTCCCTTGTTTTAGATATGAATATAAAACAACTTCGCGTTAAATGCCTTTGAAATACAATTAGATTTGCAAAGCTTTCATGGTAATGCGAAAGTACATCATAATATGCAAAATCGTGTTAAACCCCAAACAAGGTTGGGAAGGTTTTAGGAGAAACATTTAGGTGAGCTGTTTACTTGCAGTCTCTCGGCGTGTTACGAACGCATCCAAATAGATTTCCAACTGGACACAAATCAACCTAAAATTAATTCACTGTACTTTGTGGGGACACGAAAGAAAACAATAGTAAATAACACGCATCATTTATTGAATACCAAACGCCTATAGTGTTAAGCCGTTAAGATGGAATTTCAATTTTTCGTTTGCTTGGCATTGAAATCAATGATAACTGTCAATTCTTGAAATAGAAATCTTCAGGTTCACAAGATTCATTATAAAGCCGTGTCGGACGAAGGTTGGGAGATAGAAAGATAAGAGCTTAAATGAATTTAGGTTTTACGATGCTGTAGGCGTTCTTTTGGGTTTGTACCCGTGAAGGTCCTGGTTAGAATGAACCTTCAGTAACCCATGCTTGTCGTAAGAGGCGACTAACGGGATCGGGTGGTCAGGCTCGCTGACTTGGTTGAAACATGTCATCGGTTCCCAAATGCGCAGATCGATGCTCATGCTGTTGATCACTGGATAGTCTGGTCCAGACTCGATTGTTTACAGACCGCCGCCATATAGCTGGAATATTGCTGAGTGCGGCATAAAACTAAACTCACTCACTTACTCTTTTGTGTTTGATTTTAAGTACGGCCAGGAACAAGAATATGAAGCAAATATCATGTGTATGGATATCTACTTTGTGGGTCTGATGATGATACTGACAATTTATCTTGCCTTGTGTTAAGGTACATCAGTCATACGGGACAGTGGTGAGTGAGTGAGTGAGTGAGTCAAGGAAGAAGTGGGTGGGGGAGTCCTCAGTTTGCATTATCTCATTATTTCTCGTCTCTATTTCTTACATTAGCTGTCTATTGTGCGGAACAGGACACGGCGCCAAACAATCTACACTTACGTAGCATCCATTTTTCTCGGCAGGGAATATTTCATTTGTTTGAGGTCTACATCCGATGCTTGGAGAAGGTTGTTATGTATTTTCACCATTCTCCTCAGGAACAACACAGGGTAGACATTTGGATGAGTGTTAATTGTACGGCATGCTGATTCCCGTCAACGTTTAATAGTTCAGTCCTGAAAGTAGACTAGTTAAACTGAAATAACGCAGACACAAGGTCTGTTAATTGTGGTGTTTTGGACAAACATGCCGCCAGTGAGTACGGCTGTGCTTACTACCCAGGAAGGTCCAGGTTAGAATATTGATCATCAGTAACCCATGCTTGTCGTAAGAGGTAACTAACGGGATCGGGTGGTCAGACTCGCTGACTTGGTTGACACATGTCATGAGTGAATATACTGAATGTACAACACATATACAGATGTACTAGATATACAGCATAATGGATGGATTAAATACACTACCTACCGCATGTATGAATATACTACATCAATGGACAATGGACTGAATATGAAAAGATAAATGCATGCAGTGAATAACCTGCATAAATGGATGCAAAGAATTTACCACATTAGGTTATAGAAGCTTTACTTCATAACAAGATACATTACACATACTTTATTACTGTATACGAATAAACTACATAAATGTATATATAAAAAGAACTTCATTCCGGGACAAAGTGAATGTATTATAAGCGATTTTAAGGCCAAATAATGTTCTATTTAATAATCAGACATGGTGAGTGAAAGATAAATATTTATCAACCGGAAAGTGTTCATGGAGGTTTTATCCAGACCATTCCCGCCGTGATGTTGCTGGAATATTGCTAAAAGCGGCGTAAAACCAAATTCAGTCAGTCCAGACCATTACAATACTTCACACTCTGTATCGAACATACACATCTGTGCCGACTGCCATCTTGCAACACATGTCGAACTCTGCTGGTCAATGCCATGTTATCCAGCCAACTTTCCACATGTCTGTATCGATCTCTTTGCTCTATGTGTTATAATTCCAATTTTAAAGTGACAGGTGTGTTCCTTAGGAAATTGTTGTCCATTCCAGAGATTGCCTTTAGGTGTCCTCTGATAAGGCATCTCACACTCAATCCCCTCAACCAAGATCGGAATTAACCTATCTCTATCGACCACAGAGCACTTCTGGCTCTGGCTCTGGCTCTACCTTGCTCTGTGTGTCTTGGCACGGTCCCTCAGAGATAGATCCTCTCTAGGGTGATCAAAGCATCAAACGATAATATACATATATATATATATTCTCCGTAGCAAAATCCATTGGGTAAAATAAGGCCCCACAGCTGTAAAATTGCACGAATCACAGGAAAACAAAACAGACTTCCACATCTTTTAACAAAATCGTGAATTTGGCTGTTTTGAAAATATTATTAATAAATAAGAGAAGGTAACTTATTATTCAAAGAGCTCAATCTATCAACTTATTGTAAGACACACCGACAGATTCTTACAAATTTAATACATTTGGCTGTCTTAAAAGTTAAAGGAATGCGTTATGTATCGATTGCTGAACAAAATCAGATGTCAGTCAGGTAACATAGTATCTTTCTTGCGCTCTGTAAGATCCGTTTTTAGATGTCCCCACTGGATTGTTTAAACTGATGTGAAACCATATGAAGAATTACCGTATATAAAACAACTGGCCAACGTGGAAAAGATTCCAGCATTGGAAGTGATTTATTTGTTCTTGTAGCGCTCCTCTGTAATATTGGGGATCCTAAATCTCGGATTCACAGATCATACTCCTTTGAACCATCAGGGCCGATGCAAACCAAACGTCCATAAAGGCCTTTTACACCATCAACTTAATGGTCAAACGTAGTCTTAAAGTGAAGTTATTACACCAGTAACTTGATTTGAAAGAACATCCTGTCTGAAAGATCAAAAGTTTTGGTAGAAGCATTATTTTGAGGGTTGAAACAGACTGTAGTAGGTTAACAAATGTTTCCTTAAATTTGATTTGCACGTTAGAATCGATTTACACAACACAAAATCGGATGAACAGGAGGGTATCGTTAAGGTGCAGAGATGACACGGAGCTGGCTATTGTGACATAAGCAAGAAGCCAGCCATTAACAGAGACCAAGGCATCTACTCATCCAGTGTGTACAGCACTGTGCTATAATCACATCATCTAATCATCTAAGACCATCCACTTGTTGACTACAAAGTTTTTCAAAGTTTAAGATAAACTTACATAATTCATATTATGTAAATTTGTAGATATTGAATCTTCCCACATGAGCTTGTAACTCAGTTCTTGGGCACATATATGTTCTTCTGCAAGTTCCTTGTCAAGAACACAAACCGGAAAAACATTGAAGGCTCTTCTGCCCATAAACCGTTTATCGATTGTTTCCAAATTGCTTCTACACAATATCCTGATTACGTTCCAAAGTATAAAAGTCACGCACTGTCTTGTACTGTTAGGCAACTGTTATCAGAAATGCCACTATCCAATTTTTCTCAAAGGCACCGTTTAACGGCATCTGACGGAATGGAATATAAAGGGAATGTTTACCATTGTTTCACATATTAAAAAAATCAAACAGCTGCGAGTTAAATGCCTTTGAAGTCCAATTAATTTGTCAGCGCTTTCGTAGCTATGCGAAAATACATCGTAACATGTTGCCAACCCGTGTTGAACACCAAACAAGACTGGAGAATTTTAAGTAGAAACATTAAGAAGGACTGTTGACTTGCATCCTGTACGTGGATTACGAACGCATCCAAATCGATTTCAAATCAACCTATAATTAATTCACTGTACTTTGTGGGGAGACGGGAGAAAAAAAGAAAGTAACGCACATAATTTATTGAATACCAAACCCCTATAGAGTTACACGGCAAGAGGTGTTATCACCATTATGGTATTTGCAATGACAACGTCCGACCTGGGTATTCCTTAGGACAAGCATCCGCATCGAATTTTGCTCAGCGTTCTGAGGTGGAATTTCAATTTGCATTGAGATCATTGATAACTGTCAATTCTTGAAATTGAAATCTTAAAGATTCAAAAAGAATCATTATTAAGACGTGTTGGGAGAAAGTTGGGAGAAAGATATGAGTCACTGTACCTAAAGTGATGCTGGTACGTTACCAGCATCCCAACATGGCGGCAGGTAACATCGCTTGGCGATTATTCCCCTCGAATTACCAGTCTTCCACGTGTATACAATCAACATTATTCAACACACTGATAAACTTTGATAGTGGAAATACATTGAATGTACTGAGTTTGCTTATTAATGTCTATGTGTTGAAAAATAAGAATTTTTTAAAATTGCGCGAGGATGTCGGTAACTCAAAGTCTGGATGTCGGTAACGTGCAATGAATGATGCTGGTAACGCATACTGTCCTGCTTTAGTCGGTAAACAGAAACTGTCGAGTTACGTTTAAACACAAAGGAGATACTAATGTCAGTTCTTATGTTTTACACAGATGTGTACTGCTGCTACATCAACAGAATGAGCGACTTTCTCTGTGCGCCGGAGAGTTGTTGTGGCGTTTCATTGAACTTGAATGGATTAGATGTGTGTGCCCATTGTCCATTACGCTGAGAGCTTTTTCTCTGTCCCTCCTCAATTCGGACATTTGACATGCTGATTTCGTTGCAATATTAAGTTTTAAATACATTTTACATCGTGCATCGATCTTACCTGCCGCCATGTTGGGATGATGGTCACGCACGTAACCAGCATCACCTTAGGTATAGTGATGAGTGGAGTCAATTTAGTTTTCAGGAGGCTCTGTGCGTGAAAACGGTTGTGGCCATGAACAGAATAGGGATGCATGCACAGTGATCTCTGCACACTGGGTTTGACAATGCACTAAAACAGCCACACAGTGACAATTTGTCATGCCTTGTTTTAACAGTTTTCATCGTCTCAGTGTTCGATTATTTTGACGTCTTCGTTTCTTACGATTTTCTCCTGCTTGAGTGGAGCACGACACGGCGCCAAACAGGCTACAGTTACGTAAGATCCATTTATCTCGGCAAGAACATTAAATTTGTTTGAAGGAACGTAGAAAAGCCATCTCAACGAGGAGGTTGTGGCGCATTTTGACCACTGTCGTCAGGAATAACACGGGGTAGACATTTGGACGAGTGTTACTGGTACTCAACGTTTAATAGTTCACTCTTGAACGTAATGCCAGCTAAACTGAAATACCAGACAGAGGTCTGTGAATTATGGTGTTTTGCCGCTAATGAGTATGGTCGTGTGTTAACATTTTGTAGATGAGTATAGTGTTACACCGTTATATTTAAGCACTGGGGGACACTCGGACTTTTTCATTGTCTTACTGAGTGACTGACAGTAGTGAAGCTGTCTGCAGCACCTTGCCCTTGTTCATGTACATAACCAACGAGTAAAGCGTGTGAGGTCTGCAATTTGGGGTTTTTTATAAAACTTGGACATGCTGTGTTTTCTGTTAAAAGCAGCGTAAAATCCAAGTTACAGAGCTCTCTCTCTCTCTCTCTCTCTCTCTCTCTCTCTCTCTCTCTCTCTCTCTCTCTCTCTCTCTCTCTCTCTCTCTCTCTCTCTCTCTCTCTCTCTCTCTCTCTCTCTCTCCGTACATCATGAATTATCATATTTTCTGTGTAGCTAAATGCCATCCATCAGAGCACCAATGGCTCTCAGACAGCACTGTCTCTACGGTCGAGATGAAGTAATAAATTGAAATGGTCTTAGAATGCCGTTCATGCCCATGAACCACTATGCTAGAGATGTAACGTTGTATATAGCTGCATCGATATAATAAAGGAGCACATAGAATACTAACTTTACGCCGTGAGTCACTTTAGCCCGTGAAAGTCATTTTTACATACAGAATAAATATATTTTCTGTGACATAATTCTCTTACGTGCAGTACATGCAATGTTTTGATATGAATTATATTTGCATATGCGAGGGGTGACTCCAGAAAGACTGACTTTAATATCTTTAGGTTCTTTATGTTCTTAAATCCCTTCACATGGAATACATTGGAGTAGTCGCCGAGGAAACCAGGGTCCTTAATAGTGTTATAGCCAGACTTATGTTTTCCAGTGAACAGCTTAACAAGGCTGTGAACGAAACGTTGAAGGTAACGCCTCCCTAATCAGATTGTCCTGTAAGATCGAATGACTACAGACATGGATTATCACATTACACCAATATCAAGGAATACATTCACGCTTCTTGGGCGAAAGGCAAATGCCAGAGTCTGAGTATAGTTTCAAACATAAAACATTGTGTGTATCTTGGATATCTGCCCGAAAATATACTGCATACAATAAGTAATAATTCCTATCACAGCTAAGATCTGGAACACAAGCATTTTATATATTACTTCTACTGATTTCCTTAATCTGAATTAGAAGTCAGGAATCATACAAACTTCAAGCTTCAGAAATGTCATCTCTTCACACCATCGTTCTAATGATTGGAATTTATTTATATTTCAACGACTTCAAACTTTCAAAGCAAATTTTGACGTGCTCTACATGCAAGTCATTTGAGAATGACTGTTTGATTGATGACTTTCCTCAAGGCGGCATCAAGCTACTTTGGTCTGTAATTTTGTCACATCCCTCCATAATGCAGTGGAGCCCTATGAACATATTTACTTTTCAAAATATCTGTTTTTCTGAGGTCGGGTTGTGATTTCAAGGTTTTCTATTTGCAAGTCATATAATAGATGTGTGAGCTTGATTCCTACTAATTGTACATGTTGACATGCTGCTTGTAACAATACCTTCATAGCACAGTACACAGTATAGCCTGTGTTGTAGCAAATTGATTATCAAAAGGCCACTGTGATATAGATGGAATATTGCTGTCTGTAGCGTTAAATGCGCCAACAAACAGGGAAGTCAATGAAAAGTATAGTTTCTTCAATTAAACCTAAATACTTTAGCTGAACAAGCATCTTGAAGTTGATTTGTGATGAAAGAATACAGATCAATTCATACTTCACGTGTATGGAGATGTAATTGCGAAAGAAATATGTCTGAGCGATCTGTCTCGATCGTATCTGACCACGTTCTAGACCAGCCTGTTCTTGCTCACTCAATAGTCTCACACCTTCATATCCCATGTCTTGGCTGTAGATTGACCGAGCACTCACTGGCATTCTATGGTGTTTATCTATGAATGTAAAGCCCACAAACCGCTTTGGCTTCAACGAAATAAATCTTATCACAACGATGGGTTCTTGAGTGGTGAGTCTGTCTTTGTTTGCTCTGTGAGATTGCTTCCAGGTTGATTGGGAGTACTTGGCCCTTTGATGCAGGAAGATATATTTGAATTGAAATTATATCACTGCATTTGTTGGAGTGAGATAGAAGGCCTGGATATCATACCATTAAGTAACATGATTTCTCAGAGACTATTCCAGTGTATTTTAAGTAAAGAGATTTAATACCATGTACTGCAGACAAGCCAATTATGTCAGAGTATATTGATTCTGTTTGGGGGAAATAAAGTCTGTCACAATGTCTCCACATCTCAATATGGTTGAATCCTTAGAGGTCAGAATTTAATAGAGCTAACAGTTTAAAACAAAAAGCGAAAATGCCGATGTGGTTTTGTAGATGAGCATTTAGACACTAAATTGGGGTTAGAGAAATGATTGGACACTTTTCGCTGTGACATTGCTCCTCTTCTTGTTCAAAACAAAAGGGAAAGCCATTAGGAAAGCCATTTCCTGATTATTTTCTCTACAACAAGCTGTTTTCACCATCCATACTTTCTGCTATCTCATTCCGGAGTACATACTTGGCTCAAGAATTAATCCACTTACATAAGTCGAACATATGCTATTCTACCTCCCTGTCATATCAAGTTGATGTTATGGTGCTGCTCCTTGGATATTGTCATGTCTTGGTGAGCCACATATGACATCAGTGAGGTAGTCTGTTAGTTAAACCTTCGGTTCACAATGACGAAAACTCGTTTTCAAGGTCTTTTTTTTACGAACCCCCATGACACTGGGTGTCTTAAAACTGATGAAAAAACCCAAACAATTTTTAAATCATCACTAACGCCATGAAAACCATTTGACAGCATGAAATAGAGTTCGACACAGAGAGTGATTTATTAGTACATGATGTGTTCTGTTATATCTCGACAGGAACTGGACATGAGCCTCAACTAAGAATCATTTCAACCATCAATGCATGAATATAGAACATTACATTATTACCTAAAAGGTTCATGGATACGATCGCCATTGATAAAGACTCCGCCATTGATAAAGCACGTCGTTTCAGTTTGCTCTCAAAATGTAGCCTTGGTGTAGGCACAGGACACTGGACACTACTCTTAATTTTAAAGCAGACCTTACTTGAAAGATCTAAAGTCGTTCTAGAATTACAATGTGACGACCCTGTGCCAGACTGTAAAAGGTCAACATATCACCTTTCTTTGCATTTTAATTGAATTGAAAGTTTCACATCAGAATCAGCTGGAGTACATTGACATTATCGGTTCAGATGCCTCTGATCAGCCTCCAGGGGGCGTGTCAAAACACGCAAAGCAGGGAGTGCCAACGGTGATCTTGGGTCGATAAAGGATCTGTTTCAACTTAAGTTAATGCCGCTTTTGGTTGAGGAGGTTGGGTGTGAGATACCTTATTAGAGGACATCCAAAAGCAATCCGCGGCATGGACAACAATTCCCTTAGGAACCCACCCGTCACTTAGAATTTGGAACTTTAACACATAGAGTAAAGAGATCTATACAGACACATGGAAGGTTGGCTGGATAACATGGCATTGACCACATTCAGCATTCGTTGCAAGATATGGCAATCGGTATTTAGCTGCACAGAAGAGATGTATTCAATACAGAGTGTGATAGATGGCACTTCCAAGGCCACTTCCTGGTAGATAAATACTTGCGATCACTTTGTTGTGTCTGATAATTATGTAAAAGTGAGCTTGGGTTAAAACATTCGGCAGTATATTCTGTTTGTCCAGGAATGAAGTTTATATAGTATATTGATCCACTTTTATTATGTATATCCAATAAGTCTAGTAATGAAGTATATTCACAGTAAATGTAGGTGAGTTATTGGCGGTATGCGGTTGTACGAGTTGCGTCCCCTTTGGGCGGAAGTGAAAAGGGAGCACATGGCATATTGGATGCCGTGCGGTGCGGTGCAAGTTGTGACCTCGGGATGTGTGATTCTCCTTGCGATTGTAGTTCAAATTGACATGTCTGATTTCCAATGTTTCTTCAAATCATCAATTTTTACGAGGCCACGACAGGTCTCCGTAAATAAACTATTGGACACCAAGCTGTGTTGCGATCTATGATCATGGTATATAAGTTTCGTCCAACGACAGACCGTTACATCCACCATCAGATTATGTTCTGTACAGTGTGCAGGACCAGGTAGAGGTGACTTCCAGATTGGTGGTTGTAAGTAACAAGAAAAATCTGTATTACTCTGTCTTGTCAGGATTAAACATTATTTTGTCAGACACAGTAACCCTATGCTGAATAATGCTATGACAGGTTAGGAATTACCTACAAAGATACCTAAAAAGTATTTTCATAAGGAAATACGTGAATGCAGTTTTGACATTCAGTTGTAACTGACTCTCTTTTACATAGTATTTCAGGCAAATCAAGGCATACCCCAGTTTCAACGAATGCTCAACTTGCAGATCTTACGTGTTTAACTCATTGGTTACAGTCATGAGCTAGGTGCTAACAAACCAGCGTGAGCTGGCACGATCAGGGGACGCAACTCTGCCAATCCCTTTAAACGGCTTCACCACTGCATCCACTGAGGAGCGCCATCGACTCCAACCTTGTGCATGCTATTCTGCCACTAGACAATGAATTAAAAAGGCGTTCGACTTAAGCCTTGAATGACTGGTGAAGACTATAATGCCTCAGCTCTGAAACTGAGAAGTCAGTCACTCAGCCAGTTGGAACATGTATAAATGTGGATCGAAAGCCAGAATAACAGATTTCAATAGTTTACATCTTGGGTTAAAGTCAGAAACATCTAAACCTGAAACAAAAGCCAAATGAACTGACGAAATGGAATGGTATGGGAATGGGTCATGAAATTCCTGTACAATATCAGGTTTTTAGCTAAGCATTTCAAGCTCAAGTACTTTACAAAACATACATAAATTTATATCGCATTTCTAAATTGGAAAACTACAGATAACACTCACGAATATTTCGTTTATTTCGCACATTTTCTCTAGCCAGTCGTTAAACAGTAAACATTTCCCAGATGTGTCAAACATTGGATCGTGAAAATGTCA
This sequence comes from Haliotis rubra, assembly GCF_003918875.1. Lineage (NCBI taxonomy): Eukaryota > Metazoa > Mollusca > Gastropoda > Lepetellida > Haliotidae > Haliotis > Haliotis rubra. The sequence continues at coordinate 137,892 of NW_025767532.1, forward strand.
CACAAACTACATACATGTACTGTAATGCATTATTTCATCTGTGATGAATGGAATTCACTGACATTTACTAATAAATATACGAGAAATATAAGAGATTGTCCTCGTCTGAAATGCTCTTCAATCGCTATGTGTAAAATATCATGGAATGTGATACATAAACAAACCGAGATACCTATTAGTATTATATCCAGACTATAATTGTTCTGCTGTCCTACAGACTTGGATTATCATACTACACCAATATCGGAATCGAATACATTCACCCTTTTTCGTCGGAAGACGGCAGATGACAAAGTCCCATTATCAAACATAAAGCAGTGTGTATGTCTTGGATTTCGAGAATGTCAGGCACTCAAAACCGAAAGTCTTGAAATAAGTTTTAAAAAAATAATTGAAATTAAGCTAACCATTCGTCCTGTATCTTAAACTGAGTGCTGGAGAATGATCGGGCTCAAATTCGATGTCATACATAACTGTGTCAGAGCTGTCATTTCAATTATTTGATCCCTTCCCTCAATTCCTTTATCGAAACCACCTACCAGGCAGACAGACATATCCACATCAACATCCTTACTCACCCATTTACTTACTCACCTTCTTTCACACTTACACAGCCTTGTGAAACACGTTTTCTACATGTTATCCCAATAAAAACGACGCCACAGAGACCGGGTTGAAATAGATTCTAAGCATTCAACTACACGTTTGAAGAAATTGGTGATTTAGAAGTCAGATTCGATTATGTTGTTGCCAGCAACGGTTTTTGATTATTCGTGATCAATTACTTAAGTTGATCGAGGAATTACAGACACCCGTAAAAGTAATCGTGTGACACATTTCAAATGTAGCTATGACAATCTTCCTGGTTCTTAAAAACATTTGTTATTTACAACACTTTAAAGACATATTTTTCAAAACATAAACACATCAAATCAAAAACATCGTAGAAAAAAAAGAAAACGTAATTAAAAATGCAAGCTGAAAAATCATCTCCTGGAAGCAAGAAACTGGTTAAAGTTGAATTATTCCAGACCCATTCATCCTCACGAAACTGAAGCATACGTCTGAAGACTGGTATTTTATGAAGTTGTCTTCACATCATTCAAAGATTGAATCTAAAGGCCACAGTTCTATGAAATCGATCAGACCCAAGAAAGGACATTTCATCTGAAATCTTCGGAAAAATCTGTGTGATCACATTTGGCGATGTGTGCGCTGCATAGTGCAATAAAAGAGAAATATTGTTGACATGATCTAAAGAGCCTCAGTGATGAGCATGGGCCAAGATGTCAGTTTGTAATGTTTGTAGTTTAAAGAAAAACAGTTTAGTTCTGAGCTCTGTTTAGTTGTGAGAATAGCCCTTGATGCCTCTCAGTGAAGATTTTAAGATAGAAATTGATTAAGGGTTTGAACTTTCTTTGCGAAGAGCACAGATATTTACTGATGTAGTTAAGAGAAAATCCTATCAAATCTAATAACTACAGACATGTATTATCATATTCCGCCACAAAGAATATATTGACGTGTCTGCATTGGAAGACAGCCGATGACAGAGTCTGAATGCATTATCAAAACTATAGCATTGTGTGTATCTTGAATTTCCACTAGACAAATGTACTATCCCCAAATTGAAACTCATAGGCAGTTTGTATTTTTTTAAACCTATTAATTACATATAGTGTTCAAACAATCGTCAAAAATACGTAACGAAAGTGTTGATAACATGATTTTACACAACAGTACAAGTAAAAAATCGACTTGACCTAAAATGTTGATTTTGATGAGATTTCTTACAAGGATTAAAAAGGCATCGCCACAACGCAACAGAAATCACCTTCCAGTTGAAATTGTGCAGCAAAGAGCATGTACTGTCTGGCTATAAAAATCCAGATTACTTTCGGAAATCGGCATTCGCTTTGAAGGAGTTTCAAGGTCAAATCACTACGCCACGTCTTGATGCTGCGACACGGAACATCGCCATTGAAAGAATGCAAGCTGGTGATTATTAATCTTCTGTTGCCAGATGTTAGTTTGAGCACGATATCACGGCTTGAAGCTCGTTACAAACAAACAGCCCAAGATCGGTACATCCGATCGCTACATTTGCGTGATCGTACTGCCATGGGTGAGAGCACAGTAGCCAGGGTGCCTGGACTTCGGAGGATATCCAGAACAGGTTGAGAGAGGTTGGACTGAGATCCAAGAGATCCGACGCCGAGACCGTGCTACGTCGTCACCATGGCGCTCAGCATCTCCATTATCTAAAATTATCCACTTGGTTGTATAGACATTTCCTTCTTCTAAACTGATGTAAAAATTCATGTATTAAACTAAATTTGTGGACGAGTTATACATGTTTGAAAATACATTTTCGCAACATATTTCTGGGTTATGCGTTTCTTTTTTGGAATAGTATATATTCTATTGTATGAAAAAGCAACATTTCTGTTTTTGTACGTTAGCTGATATGGAGTACGTCTGACACAACATTTTAGGAGGGGATATGTGTACTATTTATTGCATATGTGTATCAATTATACTCAAAACCGAAAGTTTGTTTGTTTTCGAGTGCTGGAGATCTATTGAGCTCATGTTCGACTAACACACACGTGAGTCACAACTGTCACAATTTTGTTCACATCCCTCGATTCCTTCGTCGAACCACCTTCACGACAGAGAGACAGGCACTAACCTGTTGAAATACATCCTTAGTAGTCAGACTCGGTAATGTAGTTGCCGGTGATGTTGCCAGCAATGGTCTTTGATCATCATTGAGAGCATTGTGGACATACCTATACCATATGTTTGCTGTGATGATATAGGGGGAACATTTTGTCGTTTCTACATTATAGACACTGTCATGATCACTGAAGTCGCATATCTCAAACACGTTTAAAATTTATATCACTATAAAGACATAGTTTCCAGTATTTTGTGTCCAGGTAAACATTTGCTGTTCCTTGACCCTTACTAATGTAGGAAATTTTAAAACATATTCGTTCATCACATTTTACCGTTAAGGTATTTTAATATGTGGTGATACTCCATGGCACAGATTTACGGGCATGTTTGAGTCATTTCAACTGATGAGAGATGAAAGAATCCAATAGTAGCGACAAAACACTTTCCACATTCATAGGAAATCTCTGCCAAAAGCGAAGTCGATTGTACAGTTGTGACTATATCGCTGAGCTGATATTTGTTTCAGCAGCATTATTACAGCTGCATGATGTTTGTAAAAAATCAAGTCCTGAACCAGACAATCCAGTGATTGTCACCATGTGATGTCTGATGACAGAGCATGTGTTTATGAATTACTATGAGATAGTGATGATACCAGGTGTTCGCGAAAAAGGTGAGCGTATCCTGCTATTCCCACAAGTGGCACCCGTCATAAACATATGCAAAGTCCAGTCATTTGTTCACCTGAAAAGTAGGGAACGTATGGTATAACGTACCACGTAAAAGTATTGCTCTGTTGTTGACTCGTGTACATCGGCGAAACCTCAAGACCTTCCTGTAAGAATCAAGAACATCAATGATCACTCTGTGAAGAAGAAGACTCTCCAAATCCGCTATATCTGACCACACCCAAAGCTCTGCCTGAGACCACATACACACCTAGTGGAACAGCATCAATGTACTCATACCAGTACACCCACTACAAGATCGAAGAAGCTACTATAAGCCATTCCACATCAAAGAGACTCAAACGGCCATGAACAGAGACCAAGGATATTACATCCCCACTGCCTACAACCAACTAATCACCAAGCAATTTTAATCCCATTATTCTCCTGTCTGTCATTTCACTGGCTTCCTCCCAATTATCCCCCATAGATTACTCTGTTTGTGTAACTATTGCCCTGCTTGTGTAAACATCCTCCAACCTTGTACCTCAACCTCATTAATTGCGCAAACATTAATCACTTACTGTTCAACTTTACTATGTATATATACTGAGTCAAAAAAGAAACTTCACATTCTTTCTTCAGGGCACTATAAAAGAACAAGAGATGGTAAGATGGTTAAATTATTTATTATTTCCTTGCTGAGATCTGTATGATGTACGCGATACACTGACAGTGCCATAATCAGTTCCATTAGGCTACACCACGCCGTTCCAATACATTAGATTTCTACAGAATGTCAAGTCCACAAGGAATAAAAATGCGAAATTTCGCGCCTAGATCGACCACTTCTCTCCATATTCGGAGGTTCCAAATCCTAAGTGACATGCGTTCCTTTGGGAATTGTTGTCCATTCTAGGGACTGTATTCACATGTCCGCCGATAAGGCATATCACACCAAATAGAATTAAGAAAAGCTAGGTTAAACTTGACTTTCTACAGTCTGGCATAAAACCGTCAAAATAATCCGTGAACTACATTTCACAGTAACTTTTAGATCTTTCAAGTAAGATGCCCTTTCAAATTAAGTGTTATCATCCCAATACTTACACCAAGGCTTCAGTTTGAAAGGGAAATGAAATAACTGGTTTATAGGAGGTTCGATTTATTTGATAGAAACATAACGGTCTAAACTTATACTGCTGCATTGACTGTTCAAATGATTCTCAGCCTGGGCTACGAGGTTCAGGGTTCCGTCAAGTTCTTGTCATGATGTGATATAGGAGCACTTCGTGTATCAATGAATTCACTTTTAATGTTGAAATATATATCACGTTTGAAAGTTTGATTTCTTTGTGGGGGTTTTCATCAGCGTTGAAATATCCAGTCTTATCCTGGTGGGTCCGTCAAGAACAGTCTGCACACAATGTTGGGAATTGAACTGGAATCGTCGTCATTGTGAAGCTAAGGTTTCCCCAACAGATTACCTTAGTGAACCCACTTTGTATCACCATGGCATAACAACTTGTGACAAAAAGAATAACACAAATGTAAACTTCATATGACAGGGAAGTTGAGTCTCAGTCTATTGTAAGTAGATTATTGAACCAATAATCTTGAGGGAGCATAAAGCAAGGGTTGGCTTTCACTTTTGTCTTGAACCAAGCAGAAACTGCAATAACAAAGGAAACGAATTTATTTAGGCTTGAGAAGAACAACTGCCCAATAGACAAAGTGTCCAGTCATTCCTCCCACACCGATTTTTCATATTCTCATCTCACCATTATATTCTTATTAGCTGATATCCAGAACGTCTGACACATGATTGCATTCGGTAGGTTTTATTGTATATATGCATCAAATATACTCAAAACCAAAAGTTTCAAAGATCAGGTTTTCAGGCATAAATGAAAGAAAATAGATACGAAACCTACCACGGATTGCAATAATCATAGACAGATACCTCCTCACTTGCATGTTCAGTTACGAAATTCATTCGTTCTGAACGAAAGCAACAGCCTATAAAGTAATGTGCCCTATCGTTTGCTTAGTTCCGATTTTGCATTAGTCTCAAGCATGGACTTATTTAGCATATGTGTTTATAAATGTTTGAAATCTTAATCTTTATGCAGTAAACCATATCACAAAGGATCACATAAGTGTCTAATGTGTTAATGCATAAAACATCAATATACTCTGACTTTATTCGTTTATCTGCAGCACACGCAATGGTTATAAAGATATTTACCATATACGCTGGATGGCTGATTGTCTATGAACTGTTCTTATATCACCAAATACAAAAGGCCTTATTTGCTATAGATCACAATACATTAGTACGAAATAAAGAAGTTGTTATCCATAAAGTTTGTTTATAGTGTTCATCATATTGTGAGCGGATTAATTGTTGAGCTAATTCTGTACTCCGGAATGGGTGGCAGAGAAGAAAATCAAGATATGGCTTTCCTTTTTTCAACAAGAGGAGCACCCATTTTGTATCTTAATGCTTGCCTGCAAATCAAGTGGACATTTTGGCATTTTTGTTTTAAATTGTTTCCAGTTCAGAACTGTAAGCATTCAACCATTTTGAGATTTGAGACACAATAGACTCTGAAAGTGTCTCTTTTTTCAATGCTGAATCAATATACTCTGACATAGTACATCTTGTCTCCAGCACATGCAATGTTTGGGTACAATCGTCTTTGCACACATGACAGATGACTACAGAAAGACTGCCTTTACAACTTTTTAAATACTTTACATAAACTACATTCGAATACTCCCCTGAGCAAATCATGTTTCTTAATGGTATCTAGGCATTTGTTTACCGATGAACATCTTAACACGGCTGTGAGCAAAGCGTGGAAATTATCGCCTTCCACGTCAAATTGTCCTGTCACATCTAATGACTACGGACATTGATTATGATGTTACGCCAATATCGAAAGGGAATACACTGAAACTTCTTAAAGCACATGCAAGAGGCTACAGAATAGTTAGTTTCAAAACTAAAACGTTGTGTGTGTCTTGGATGCTGCCGTCAATACTGGAGTGTGATATATAGACACGATTATAAACCCAACAACATATAACGAGTATCGTTGAGATTCCTTTAGACATTTCAATTAGCCTTATCTTAATAAACATAGACACAGACCCTCCTCGGGTGTCCCGTTCAACAGATTCAAACAAATGCGGCGATAACATTTCAATTCAGATATATTTACCTGCACCAAAAGAACAAGTGCCCCCGATCTATTTGGAAGCAATCACACAGAGCAAGCAAAGACAGACATTAATTTCACCAATACTGAGCGCATCGTTGTGATCAGATTTCGTAGAAACCAAAGCCGTTTGTGGACTTTGCAATCGTAGATAAACACTCATAATGCCATTGAGTGCTCACTCAATCTACAGTCAGGACACGAGACATTTGAATGTGAAGGTGTGAAACTATATTATACTGAGTGAGCAAGAACAGGCTGGTTTAGAGCAAGGTTAGATACGATCGAAATAGAACGCTCAGACAAATTCCTTTCCCATCTACAATTACATCTCCTAACAAGTGAAGGGTAATTGGGCCTATATTCTCTCATCATAAATCAGATCTGAGATGTTCATTCAGCTAAATTATTTATGTTTAAATAATGAAACTATGATTTTGATTGACTTACATGTTGGTTATCTTGTTTAACGACACATTAATCAATATTCCATCTATATCACGGTGATCTGTTGATAATCAATGAGCTCCGTCACACGTTGTGGGGGTAGACGTACAAGCAGCTTGTCATCATGTAAGATAAGTAGGAATGTGTACACATTTATTAACTTATATGCTAATAGAAAAACCTAAAATGAACTCGTCTACAGATAAATAGATATTTTGAAAAGTAACTATGTGTATGAGACGACATAACATTACGGAGAGGTGTGACAAAATTACAGAGCGAAGAAGCTTCATGCCATTTTAAGGAAGGCAATAATCAAATTGTCATTCCCAAGGGATGAAAATAACCTGCAGAATTTGAACTTGATAGCTTGAAGTCATATAAATATAAATGTCAATAAATTGGACTCTTTAGAAAGTAGTGTGGACAGGACACATTTCTTTATTCACCATGGCCTTGAATTGTGCAGGATTCCGATTAAGTTAATCAGGAGAAATAATATATATAAACGCGAGTTGTTCCAGTATGCTTTCTGGCAGAAATCCAAGATACACACAATGTTTTACTTTTTAAACTAAACTCAGACTCTGGCATTTGCCTTACGCCCAAGAAGCGTGAATGTATCCTCTGATATTGGTGTAATGTGATAATCCATGTCTGCAGTAATTCGATCTGATTGGACAATCTGATTAGGAGGCGTTACCTTCAACGTTTCGTTCACAGCCGTGTTATAAGATGTTCACTGGAAAATACATGCCTGGATGTAATATTATTAAGAACCCTGGTTTCCTCAGCGACGGCTATGGAAAGGGATTTAAGAACATGTCATTGCTTGTATACAAAATATTGCATGTACTGCAGGGAAGTGAATTATGTCGCTGAAAGTATATTGATTCTAAATGGAAAAATGACTTACACTACCAATTGTGTCTCACGGATCAAAATTAGTACTCGATGTGCTCCTCTATTATATCACTGCAGGTACTTGACGGGACCCTCGAGCTCAACCTTGGATCGACGACTCAGAAGTATTAGAACTTTCGGTGCAGCCAGATACAATGTACATATAGAACGGTACATTTCTATCATAATGGTCCCAGGGCATTCATAAATCTTCTTTCAACGAGTTACTTCATTTCGTGAGTAGCCTTAGTGTAGTCTTTCAGCCGAATGCTCGTAATTTTAAAGGGCATCTTACTTGACCTTATTATTGTACATAGAATTCACCGATTATTGTGACGGCCCTGTGCCAGACTGTAGAAAGATAATTTACCACTTTACATTTCAATTGAATTGATTTGTTGCCACAAGAATCCCTCTTTTGATATAGCCGTTTGATACCTTTAATCAACTCGACTGGATCTCTTGGGAAAGGTGTCAAAACACACAGCGTTAGGGAGAGCCGTTGGTGCTCTGTGGTCGATAGAGCACCTCTTTAACCTTAAATATATTCCGATCTTGGTTGAGGGAGGTTAGTGTGAGATTCCTTATCAGAGGACATCTAAAGGCAATTCCTTAAATGGACAACGATTCCCTAAAGAACGCACCTGTCACTTAGAATTTGGAACTTTAGCACAATGAACAAAGAGATCGATACAGACACGTGGAAGTTTGTCTGGATGATATGGCATAGACCAGTAGAGGTCCCATGCGTTACACGATACAAGTTGGCATACTTCGCTCATTTCCGTATGATATTAAGCTGCATAGAGGTGATATATTTAATATATAATGACAAGCATGGGACTAGAATAGATACGATTCCATGACAACTTCCTGGTGGATAAATATTTGTTTCTCGCTCGTTTTGTCTGATATTTATGTACAACTTGATTTGGGCTCACAATCGCTTATGGTATGTTCACATTGTTCAGGAATGAAGTTTAGGTAGTATATATGTGTACAGTTGTGAGGTATACTCAAGGTATCTAGTTATGATGTATAGCCACTATAACCTAATGTAGTCAGCTCAGCTGATGTAATTTAAACAGTATCTGCACTTATGTTGCATATTCAATATGGGGGCGGTGGGGTAGCGTAGTGGTTAAAGCGTTGGTTCGTCACGCCGAAGACCCGGGTTGGAATCCCAACATGGGTACAATGTGTGAAGCCCATTTCTGGTGTCCCCCGCCGTGATGTTGCTGGAATATTGCTAAAAGCGGCGTAAAACCAAAACTCAGTCAGCATATTAAATATGATACTCATTTATGTAGCATATTCAGTACATGCTGTAGGTACTGTAATATATTCATTATGCTGTATATCCGTTTGTGCAGTATATTCAACATGTGCAGTAGCCCTGCTACACACTTGTCATTCAAATCAATTTTGATATGGGTTCTATTGTGTGGCTGATTATGTGTCATCATTCGGTGGAGTCAGTACTTATTGCCATCTGAAACAACATTTTCTCAGTCTAAAGAATGTAAATACCTGTCAATTGTCCATGTGTTTCCGTTTTGTGTGATAACCATTCCTACTGTACAGTACTGCAAACAGAAGAAACCTGCACTTACGCCCACATCCGTATTAGGGTGAGTGAGTGAATAAGCTTTTCGGGACCCTTAAGCAATATCCGTCACAGTAATAGGCATTGTACCCAAGTGGAGAATCAAACTTCATGCTTGAAAAAAAAATTTATACTGAGTGAGAGCGTGAGTCAGTCAGTGAGTGAGCCAGTAAGTCTGTGAGTTGGAATGAACTCTGCTTCGAGTAGTATTTCAGTCAAAACAAGTCATTTCACATGTTTAAACGAAAGCCCAGATCTGGCGCACACAGTGATTACATTCATGAGCATGAGCAAGGTGCTGAGACAACAAAAGTATCAGGGATGCAACTCTGCAACTGCTTCATCACTGCATCCACTGAGGACCGCCGTCGACGTTGACTCCTATTATTCATCCTCCCAGTGTCCGACTCAAGTCTTGAATGATTGGTCAAGTGTAGACTGGTTCAGCTCTGAAACTGAGAATTGTTCTGGACTCCTTTTGGGTGAGTGAGTGAGTTAAAATTTAAAGTCGCATCGGCAATATTTCAGCCATATCGTGACTAAAGTCATTCTAAATTCATAATGCATACTTATAAGATATGAAACCCTGCCAACGAAGGACAGTAAAATTACTAGGTTATCACAATTTAGGTAAAACTAGTTAGCATATATCTTTATAAGTAGACATTATATTTGGACAATACAATATAAAAATGGGCTATTGATCGCCAACACCTGAAGGTAGATCACCATACTAGGAACCATGGGGACGGACTCCTTTTGGATTTTCGGAGTAAGTTAAAGTAAGGAAAGCGGGAATCAGTTGGTCCATCAGTGAGTCCGTCATTGAGTCAAGGAGTTGGAAGAAAGTCAATATTACAAATCTTATGCAGTTATGTCTTGATGTGCTTGGGACCCCCTTGGTATGGTCAGTGGATCAGGGAACACAACCCGGCACAAGGGGCTACTACGCTGAGTCCAGCATGGACTGAATTGTCTTGCATTTTAAATAGAAATGCGTTACATATACCAATATAGTGATGCGGGAAGTTTAGTGGTTAAAACACTGGATCCATCATGGGTTCCATGATTGGAAAGCCAGAGTGTCTTTCGTTGTCAACGGGGTAACACAAAACTCATTATAAAAATGTTAACACTCTATCTTACTCACTGGCGGAGTCCAAAAACACCCGAATTAACAGACTCCGTGTCTGCATTGTTTAGCTAGCATTTCCTGTACGCGTGACGGGAATCAGCATGCAGTACAATTAACACTCGTCCAAATGTCTACCTTGTGTTATTTCTAAAGAGAATTGTGATAATGCGTCACAACCTCCTCGACAGGTGGATGTAGACATGGCTACACCAGGTTCCTTCAAACAAAGTAAATATACCCCACCCAGATAAATGGATGCTACGTAATGTAGCGTGTTTGGTATAGTGGTGGTCCGATTAATTGAAACAATCGAAGATTGGTCGCAATGACTAAACGACCAAGCAATCGATCATGTTTTCTCATAATCGAACACAAACAATTTTGGAACACTTGTTTGCATTAACAATATTTTTCACAAGGTTGGTTTTGTCTGTTACATTTCATACGCACTACTAGCTCGTTCCAAGTCATGATTGAATTTATCTTAAAGAGTTCGGGTAATTTATGTTCCTAAGGTATCAGTCATCATGTGAAGATTTCAAATTTGCAAATACATTGCGTGCAATTTAAAAAAACAAACACAACCAAAGAACGACATGTTTTTCTTTATTTTCTGTGCATTAGGAAACATAACCAGAAAAAATTGATAAAGGACGCTAACCAATTATTTTTGATGATTGATCGGTTGTAATGGACCAATCATCAATTATGAGATTTTAACCAATTCCCAACACTAGTTTGGTATCCTGTAGGCTTACACATAGTAATGTGATCACTGTAAGAAATGGAGACGTGATATAATGGGAGCACCGAGAAAATCAAAACTGAGGACTCACCCACTCACTACGTCCCCTACTCACCCCTGCTCAGTATGATAAACTGTCACTGTCTGGTTGTATTTGTATATCTTCAAGGGGCGGTGGGGCTGTCTAGTGGTTACATCGTTCGCTCGTCACGCTAAAGACCCGGGTTCGATTCCTCACATAGGTACAATGTGAGAAGCCCATTTCTGGTGTGCCCCGCCGTGATATTGCGGGAACATTGCTAAAGGCGGCGTAAAACTACACTCACTCATTTGTATATCTTCAAACCTCGACTATAGATACTACTACACCTGCTATCTGCAGCATATTCTTGTTCATGGCCATACCTAACATCAAACACAAAAGAACGCCTACAACCTTATAAAATCTCAATTCACTCCACATAAACGTGAAGATCCGGGATATACATGTAATTGATCTTCAGTCACCCATGCTTGTCGTAAGTGGCGACTAACGGGATCGGGTGGTCAGGTTGACAGATGTCATCGTATCCCAATTGGGTAGATCGATGCTCATAATGTTGATCACTTGATTGTCTGGTCTAGATTATTACGCCATATAGCTGAAATATTGCTGAGTGTGGCGTTAAACATCAAATAATCCAATCCTTCGATTATAACGGTTCTTTTTTAACATTTCATGACATCAGGTATAAACTGACAGTTAACGTTGATATCAATGTCAAAAAAGGAAAAAAGTATATTCCACCTCAGAACACTGAGCAAATCCTGGTCTTAAAGAATACCCAAGTCGGATGATGTAATTGCAAATACCATAACGGTGATAGCACGGACAATATAGCCCCTCTTACCGGTTTAACTCTCTTGGGGTTTGGTATTCAATAAATGATGTGAGTTATTAACTACTGTTTTCTCTCGTGTCTCCACAAAGTACAGTAACTTAATTTCAGGTTGATTTGTGTCCAGTTGGAAATCGATTTGGATGCGTTCGTAATCCACTCAGAGGAACTACGTCAACAGCTCTCCTAAATGTTTCTCCTGAAAGTTCTCCAGCCTTGTTGAGGGTTTAACACGGTTTCGCAACATGGTATGGTGTATCTGGGCATTGCCATGAAAGCGATGAAAAACTAATTGGTTTTCAAAGGCATTTGATTCGGAGCTGTTTATTTTAATATTTAAAACAATGGAAAAGTGTTCCCTTTTATGTGCCATTCGTGTCAGGTGTGATGCCTTTGAGAAATTAGGATAATGGCATTTCTATTGACAGTTGTCTGACATCACAAGACAGTGCGTGACTTCTATACTGTGGGACGTAATCGGGACACGGTGTAGAAGCAATTTGGAAACTATCGATGAAAGGTTTATGGGAGTAGAGCCTTCAGCGTATTTCCGGCTTGAGGCCTCAACAAGGAACATGAATGGGCGATGTTAATTTCCTTTCGCAGCCTAAGAACTGGGTTTGAAGCTAACCACGTGCAGATTCAGTACCTATTGTAATTTGCATAATCTGTAAATTATGTAGGTTGATCTTACACATTGAAACCCTTTACAAACAACAGGTGTTTTGTAGTAGATGAGATGTGGTGGATGTCTTTGATAATTGCTGGTAACATTATCCAGCTCCATGTGAACGCTACACCTTCAGGAAACCTTATTGAAGTTAACTGAACCTCTCCTGTTAATATTTTTTTCATTTTTTTTTATTATAGGATACTTATATAGCGCACATATCCAGGCAACTAGTACATGCTCAAGGCGCTGATATTTTTTCCTTCGATCTTTGGATGTCAATCTCAATGGCACATCGTATTATCAATCTCAACTCCCTGGGGAGAAAACAACTCTTGCAGCCACAAGGCGCACCGAGTTCATGTGGCTTTCCGATCCTTACGAGGTATCCATTCACAGCTGGGTGGACTGGGACACATAGTCACAGTATTTTTTCCAAGTTCACTGCACGTTGCTGTACCTGCAACTAGGTGTTTGCACGTATTCATGTGGCCACCATCTGGTCATATACCAACGGATTCGTGGGTTCTTTTAAGTGCACAGGGTTGTGTACTGTACACTAGGGTTTGGGACAACACTGAAAGAGTCTGCACACAAAGTTGACTCCAAGGTTTTTTACACCCGGTCACAGGTGGGCTCGATCCCGACACCTCAACCTAGCTGGATCACTAGCCTGACGCCTTAGCCGGCTCGCCCACCGCGCATCATTGTATTCGTCATTACATTGCTATTTTTGTACATTTATCCCACCTTTGTGTTGTGTAAACTGGTTCTGACGTCAAAATCCGAGTTTCAGGATCCCTTTCAGTTCTTTCCACAATATTAGAGAGGAGCAGTTCATTGCTGTAATCCTGTTTGCGTTCACCAGTTGCTTTGAAGAAGTTCATGACGATTGCACTTTAGCAATTTCTGGTTTTCCAATGGCATTTGAGTTTACACCATGAGGCAGAAAATTCAGTAAATTAATTCGGCAGCCAAGGTTCTAGAGGTGATATCGTTAATCACTCTCTCCCAAGCTTTTCGTCAGAGATCTCGCCAATCATTCTATCGCACATTTGATACATCGGTGTCGTCAGGCTGACTTGTTTGACATCTGCCACCGTATCCCAATTGCGTAGAACGATGCTCATGATGTTTATCAATTGATTGTCTGGTCCAGACTCGATTATTTACTCGAATGTTGCTGAGAGCGGCGTAAAACTAAACTGTCTCACTCGTGACCATTGAGAAACTTGCTAAAAAGCTCCTTTACGAAGCTGCCTTTTGCTATCTATTTACAATATTTCATAAACAGTCACATAGTCACATTACGATTTTTGCCGTTAATGTGGAAGTATGTGTTTCCCATGTTTTATGCAATTTTACTCCTATTGTGCCTTATTGTACCCAGTGGATTTTGTTACGGAGATACCATATATTTATCAACAAGAACATAAAACATAGTTCAGTCCAAACATACATTTAAAACTGAGAAAACGCGTCTTCACTAAGAAGAAAGAGGGTCATGGAATGCCTTACAATATCAGGTTTTAATTAAGGTATTTTCATGCTCAGGTACTTTTACAAAATATGAAAATATGTCGAATTTCTAAACTGAAAACTGTAGATAACAGTTACGTATATTTCGTGTCTTTCCCTGACCACCTCACGTCCTTGAAACAGTAAACAATTCTCAGATTTGCCAAACATGAGTTTGTGAAATGTCCCGAATATTATGTCTCACAAACAAAATACAAGTACTGTGATGCATGATTTAATCTATTTTAAATGGGATTCTCAGACTGATGTAATGGAATATACGACAGTACATGATTGAGATATTGTCTTGGTATGCCATGCTCTTCTATCGCTATGCATATCTTGGAATGTCAAACATGAACAAACCGAGATTCTTCACAGTATCGCCAGAGAAAACATTCACGCTTCTGCGTCGGAAGCCACCCGATGACAGAGTCTGAGTGCATTATCAAAATTATAGCACTGTGTGTATCTTCAATTTCCACCAGAAACATAGTCTATTGTATAAAACAGCAACCTCTCTGTTCTTGTACCGTAGCTGATATCTCATCGATGTTAAATGGGATTCACTGACTGATATAATGGAATATACGACAACACATGATAGAAATACTGTCTTGGTATCAAATGCTCGTCTATCAGTATGCATAAAACATCTTGGAATGTGATGTATGAACAAACCGAGATTATTAATAATATTATATCCAGGCTATTACTTGTGGTGGGCATCCCCAATCAGATTGTCCTGTCACATTTAATAACTACAGACATGGATTATCACGCCAGTATCGACGTAGAATTCCTTGACGCTTCCCCATCGGATTTCCTCCACAAAGATAATTATGTTACATAAGTCAGTAACAGTTCTATCCTTGTACCGGAGCTGATATCGAGAACGTCTGACACATGATTGTATGGTGGGATATGTGTCTATTTATAACATATGTGTATCAAATAAACTCGAAACAGAACTTCATATTTAAGGTTAAAACCGATCATTATGAAGACGTATTGGATGGAAGACTGGAGAAAGACATGAGTTGATTGAATTTAGTTTTAGGAGGTTGTTTGCATTCTGTTGTGTTTGATATGGGCTGGAGCAAGAATGGGCAGCAGACAGCATGTGTATTGATATCTGAAGTTGGGGTTTGATGATAAACTACAAGAGCCTGACACTGAACGTGTTTCCTTGCGTTAACATAGGTGAATCAGTAATACTGAACAGTTGTGAATAAGTAACCTACCAATTAATTAATTAATTAATTAATTAATTAACGTCATTCACAATAACGAGGAGCAAATGTTGTAGCCACCATGGTTCTCCTAAACTTCATTAGCAAATGTTATTATCAGTATGGTTGGATAATGGCACCACCCTGGCCAACATCCATCATGCATAAACAGTCCAATAACCCAAAAGTATATTTCTTACAGCAACGGTAATAGGTCAATTTGAAATGGTCGTTACTGTCGCCGGTAACAAAACCTTACTTTGCAGGTAAACGTAATTAGAAGATAAATCTACTCTGTTATCAATTTTGCGGTCTTTTATAGTTGATTTAAGACCGCTAAGTGTAATTTATAAACCGAACATTTAGCGGTCCTTGAGGACGTCCAAAACAGACCTGGAGACGAAGCCTGGAAAAGGAACTGAGGGAAACCGGTTTAACTTGGGAGGCTACCAAGAGCAGAGCCACTGACTGGCAAGCGTGGAAGACAACTGTTGAGGCCCTATGCTCCTCAAGGAGTAAAGAGGACTAAGTCAAGTAAGGCAAGATGAAGCTAATAAAAAGAAAAAAGGAGTTGATAGATTTTGCTTTTCAAACGGCCTCATCTTCATGCTGCTCACAGCTCTCGTTATTTATGCTACATGCACTTCCGAACAGCTACAGTCGTTCAATCAAAGTTTCTGATTAACGAAATGGAAGTCTATGTTGTAGTTCCGAAGTTTCAATGTCCAGCATATTTTAAGGGGATTAATTCTGGAACCATTTCTTTGCTCTGGCATAAAAAGTGAGAGGGGTGTTTTCACTGCACCGATTTTTTTTGTCTTAAAGCTCATCTCTAAGATACAAGACTACATTGGTATTTTTCGTTTTTAAATCTGGATCCTTAAACAGGGAACCATGCTGAGACGTGAGACACAAATGATCATCAAAATGTGTCCTATATTATTCCACACAAAATCATTATGATTTAAATTCATTCGTTTATCGACGGTACATACAATGATTTGGCATTACAATAATTGGCATACACGACGAATTGCTGCAGTGAGATTGTCTTTATGTGCAGTATTCTTGAATCCCGAAATATAAATATGAGCATGATCCCTGAGCGTTTTTAACAGTATTTTATCCATGTTATCATTTTTTGTTAGATATCTCAACATGGGTATAATTGATTCGTTGAAGGTATTGCTTCTGTAGTCAGATTGTCATGTTACGTCTAATAACTACAGGTATAGATTAACATCTTACACCCAGTGTTAGAAATAGATTCAAACTGTCACTAGCCAGTGGGGCTAATGACCCAAAAACGTCACTAGCCCTTCAGACACCTTACTGGCCGAATAATTTAGGATAATTTATAGACAGCGCATATGAGAATAGTTAGAGTATTTATTTCACAAAATAATTGTTTCAGACTATTAACTCTGAGCCTCTGACATTGATGGGCCACACTCTAAGAATACCCTTACATTTTCTAATTATCTTCATATTAACTTAAGTCATCATCACTGGAAGAATCCTCCACATCATAATTGTCTGCATCTGAGATGCTGCCATCAGTATCATAGCAGCTCCTAACGTATCACTAGCCAGGCGGGCCAGCTTCAATCACTTTTGACAGGCCCGAACAAAGGTCAACTTGCATTTTGCTAGCGGGCAGGCAGTTATTTCGAACACTACCTACACCAATATCTACAGAAATACATTCATGCTTCTCAGGCTGCAAGTAAATGCCAGAGTCAAGGTACAGTTTTAAGAATATATTTTCTAACTTGGACTCTGTCAGAAAATATTCTCTGCAAATAATCAATCATTCATATTCATTGCTGATCTAGAAAACCTTCCACGTATTATATTAGTTCATACTGATTTCATTCATCTGAATGAGTAAACAGCAATCATGAAAAGACTGATGGCCAAGGAGAAATGTGTCTCTTCTGGACGTTTTGATGAAATATCTGCAGTGTATCTTTTCATTCCTTGAGAGGGAAGGGCAAGATGATGTATGGCTTTCCTTGAAACGTCCTCAGGGTACCTAGGCCAGAGGATTTTACATAGCTGTCGGTGAAAAGTCACGAAGTCTTTATGAACTTAATTACTTTTGAGAATATATGTATGGTTTTAGAGGAACTCTCATTTTAAGATTTGTGCAGGTCACATATCAGATAGTTGAACATGATACCTACTTATCTGGAGATCGATCATTCTACATTTTGTTTATAGACCAGATATTCCATAAAATTAAATCTGTAAGTCTTCCTAAAGGAGGAAACACATTTCCAACCAACAAATGTCATGTTTGTGGTGAGAAATATGTTTAATATTTTATATGAATCTGAATCAGCGGAGATAAACTGTTTTTAAATAGTCAATTATACAAAAGATAAATGAATATATGAAAACTCAGATCAATATGTGTATAAAATGTATCATTTTACTCGTATGTTTCTATACTGCAAAGGCACGTTTACTGACTCAATATGTCAACATCCTCGCATAAGAGTCCCAAACATTGAAAGTATACTGCTCAGCCACTCGAAGGGTTTTCGTAAGGATTGCAAAGTTTGCAAAACGTTGTTTTCTCTGCCAGCTCGTATCAAAAGGATGCTCACATCCTTTTTTACTCCATGGGTTGAATGTAGTTAGAATGAGGCACCTGGAGGTGTGGGTGCAAATACCGGTTTGGCATTTGGAATATTGGGAGCCTGTTGGAGGGGGCTCCTGTAGCGAGGGAGAGATAAATCTGTACTTGACCGATCATTGCAGAAATATTGACTTAGCACACACTGAATTAAAAGATCCACAGTTACGTTAATTCATCTAAAAACTGATTTTCTTTGAAAGGAAGGTTTTTCTTAGATACAGAGGGCCTTGTTTAATGATGTCCACTGCGGCTTCTAAAGTGAAAGCCGAGACTTTTTTCTTGCATTGAAATGCATATTCTTGCTATGAAAGAGGTAACAGAAGGTTGTTGCTGTTCACGGTAGGACTGTTAGTCTTTTATGTCTTTGGTGCCGGTAAAATGTGGGATGAATAGAAGTGGTCACGGCTTCATGTGTTTTGTCGGCTGTGTATTTTACACGTTTGGTGGCTGTTGTGGTGCTGTTTCGTTTGTTGCCTCTTGTGATCATGTACAAGAATATCTTATGTTTGACTTTAGTTTATGTCCTGATTATATCATTGTTGATTATCTGTTGCGATGATCACCCGATTTTGATGACTGGAAGTGATGTTGAGTTTTATTCAGTAACTTATTTACATATTTATTGACCATCTTCCTCCCATTCAGGCATCATCATGTGATTGGACAGAAGGATTCTGAGATACATTCATGCCAAGAACTTATTTTAATAACACCCCTTTATGCATGTTTCACAAGTGGCACACATGTGCCAGCACACATGACACATATATTTGTTGTTCACTTTACAGTCATCACCTTAGCGATAGTGCATTCCTCGAACCATGAGGTTTTCCGATGGAGACTTCTACCTCAGCTCTCAATGTCGATGCTCATGCTGTTGATCACTGGATTGTCTGGTCCAGACTCGATTATTTACAGACCGCCGCCATATAGCTGGAATATTGCTGAGTGCGGCGTAAAACTAAACTCACTCACTCACTCAATGTCGATGGTATCAAACTAAACGCCAGACAAAGCCAGACTTTATTGATTCATTGTTCCTTCTACCATAAGTTTTCCTAATAGAGACAACTACGTATGACTGAGAGGAGAAACGAAATAAACCTTGCTTCCAAATGTCGATCGTATCAAACTATAACGTCAAAGAAGGCCATTCGTTCCTCAGTTAATGTAATAGTCATCGCCTTGAAATAGAACGATTTCATTTCCTGACAGTAGACAGACTGTGCTCCCTTTGACATTCAAAGATTAAGCTGATTAGAAAGCCAACGTGGGCAATTTTGATTTGTGACTTTGCCAATGACTGATTCGCGATTAACAAACGCACATGTTCCCTTGACACAAGGAGAGAAAATGAGGTTGATTTATGCTATTCTTTAACATCTGGTACCACAGTTACAGAGCAACAATATACGTTCAGACACGTTGTTGGTTATCAACACATGGAGATGACAGAGATGTTAAGGTACAACAGTAAAGGACATTCACATTATAAACTCGGGAGTTGTTGAAAGAGCGGGAATTTCTGAAGCTGCTACTTCCAGCCGAAATGGAGGGAAAAGGAGTAGCCAACGGTTTACCTACTCGGCTACCCCACTGTTTCCAGAAGATTCACCCTGTCAGTTAATGGATATAATGGACACAATAGGTAACTGGATACATTGTATACTGGACACAATAGGTAACTGGATATACTGGACACAATAGGTAACTGGATATACTGGACACAATAGGTAACTGGATATACTGGACACAATAGGTAACTGTTAATACAAACTGCACAATCGACAGCGCTTTTTCGAGTTTTGTGTGTACCGAGTGTGACATCTGTTCAGCATGTGGGTACCCTTTGAGTATGAAACGTCCACCATCTTCTGCAGCCTTCAGCCCCCATTAGTACAGCTGAAACATACATAACAAAGCAACTGCGCATGCGGAACTCTGCTCGTCAATGCCATGTTATCCATCCAACCACCTACGCGCCTAGATCGACCACTTCTCTCCATATTCTGAGGTTCCAAATCCTAAGTGACAGGCGCGTTCCTTTGGGAATTGTTGTCCATTCTAGGGACTGTATTCACATGTCCGCCGATAAGGCATATCACACCATCTAGAATTAAGACAAGCTAGGTTAAACTTGACTTTCTACAGTCTGGCATAAAACCGTCAAAATAATCCGTGAAATACATTTCACAGTAACTTTAGATCTTTCAAGTAAGATGCCCTTTCAATAAGTGTTATCATCCCAATACTTACACCAAGGCTTCAGTTTGAAAGGGAAATGAAATAACTGGTTTATAGGAGGTTCGATTTATTTGATAGAAACATAACGGTCTAAACTTATACTGCTGCATTGACTGTTCAAATGATTCTCAGCCTGGGCTCCGAGGTTCAGGGTTCCGTCAAGTTCTTGTCATGATGTGATATAGGAGCACTTCGTGTATCAATGAATTCACTTTTAATGTTGAAATATATATCACGTTTGAAAGACGGATTTCTTTGTGGGGGTTTTCATCAGCGTTGAAATATCCAGTCATATCCTCGTGGGTCCGTCAAGAACAGTCTGCACACAATGTTGGGAATTGAACTGGGATCGTCGTCATTGTGAAGCTAAGGTTTCCCCAACAGATTACCTAAGTGAACCCTCTTTGTATCACCATGGCATAACAACTTGTGACAAAAAGAATAACACAAATGTAAACTTCATATGACAGGGAAGTTGAGTCTCAGTCTATTGTAAGCAGATTTATTGAACCAATAATCTTGAGGGAGCATAAAGCAAGGGTTGGCTTTCACTTTTGTCTTGAACCAAGCAGAAACTGCAATAACAAAGGAAACGAAGTTATTCAGGCTTGAGAAGAACAACTGCCCAGTAGACAAAGTGTTCAGTCATTCCTCCGACACCGATTTTTCATATTCTCATCTACAAAACAGCATTGACATTTTCGCATTTTCGTTTATTATTGTTAAAATGTTTGTCCCCTTTTCAGTCAACCATTTTGAGATGCGAGACACAAAAGATCGTAAAAGTCTTTCATTCCACACAAAATCAATATACTCTGAAGTAAACTACTTTGGAATTGTTGCTGAGCAAACAAGGGATCTTTTATTTTCCCGTGACCAATTTTAACACTGCAGTGAACGAAGCATTAAGAGTATCGCCTCCCTAATCAGATTGTCCTGTCCCATCAATTAACAACAGTCATGGATAATCAAATTTCACCAGAATCGACAGAGTATACATTCTCGCTTCTCCGTCTGAGTGCAGTTTCGAGATTATTGCATTGTGTGTATCTTGGATGTCCTCCAGAAAATATGTATTGTATTGTATAAAACAGTAACCATTATATTCTTATTAGCTGATATCCAGAACGTCTGACACATGATTGCATTCGGTAGGTTTTATTGTATATATGCATCAAATATACTCAAAACCAAAAGTTTCAAAGATCAGGTTTTCAGGCATAAATGAAAAAAAAAAATACGAAACCTACCAGGGATTGCAATAATCAAAGACAGATACCTCCTCACATGCATGTTCAGTTACGAAATTCATTCGTTCTGAACGAAAGCAACAGCCTATATAGTAATGTGCCCTATCGTTTGCTTAGTTCCGATTTTGCATTAGTCTCAAGCATGGACTAATTTAGCATATGTGTTTATAAATGTTTGAAATCTTAATCTTTATACAGTAAACCATGTCACAAAGGATCACATAAGTGTCTAATGTATTAATGCATAAAACATCAATATACTCTGACTTTATTCGTTTATCTGCAGCACACGCAATGGTTATAAAGATATTTACCATATACGCTGGATGGCTGATTGTCTATGAACTGTTCTTATATCACCAAATACAAAATGCCTTATTTGCTATAGATCACAATACATTAGTACGAAATAAAGAAGTTGTTATCCATAAAGTTTGTTTATAGTGTTCATCATATTGTGAGCGGATTAATTGTTGAGCTAATTCTGTACTCCGGAATGGGTGGCAGAGAAGAAAATCAAGATATGGCTTTCCTTTTTTCAACAAGAATAGGAGCACCGATTTTGTATCTTAATGCTTGCCTGCAAATCAAGTGGACATTTTCGCATTTTTGTTTTAAGTTGTTTCCAGTTCAGAACTGTAAGCATTCAACCATTTTGAGATTTGAGACACAATAGACTCTGAAAGTGTCTCTTTTTTTCATGCTGAATCAATATACTCTGACATAGTACATCTTGTCTCCAGTACATGCAATGTTTTGGTACAATCGTCTTTGCACACATGACAGATGACTACAGAAAGACTGCCTTTACATCTTTTTAAATACTTTTACATAAAATACATTCGAATACTCCCTGAGCAAATCATGTTTCTTAATGGTATCTAGGCATTTGTTTACCGATGAACATCTTAACACGGCTGTGAGCAAAGCGTGGAAATTATCGCCTTCCACGTCAAATTGTCCTGTCACATCTAATGACTACAGACATTGATTATCATGTTACGCCAATATCGAAAGGGAATACACTGAAACTTCTTGAAGCACATGCAAGAGGCTATAGTATAGTTAGTTTCAAAAATAAAACGTTGTGTGTGTCTTGGATGCTGCCGTCAATACTGGAGTGTGATATATAGACACGATTATAAACCCAACAAAACATAACGAGTATCATTGAGATTCCTTTAGACATTTCAATTAGCCTTATGTTAATAAACATAGACATAGACCCTCCTCGGGTGTCCCGTTCAACAGATTCCAACAAATGCGGCGATAAAATTTCAATTCAGATATATACTCAGCAGCAAAAAAACGTCAATACGAATTCAAAATTAGATAGGCACTGTCAAAGGAGAATACACTGAAGCTTCTTGGGCGAAAGGCAAATAGAAAGGGGTATAGACAACATTGTGTACAGGCTGCAGCAATATTACAGCATAGAAACAAAACGAAACATAAAGAGTAGCACTGAAATTGTTTAGACATATGATTAAGTCATATGTTAATAAACATAGACCCAACCCCTTCTCCTCCCTGGGTGTCCCGTCCAACAGATTCCAACAAATGCGGCGATAAAATTTCAATTCAGATATATTTACCTGCACCAAAAAACAAGTGCCCCCGATCTATTTGGAAGCAATCTCACAGAGCAAGCAAAGACAGACATTAATTTCACCAATAAAGAGCGCATCGTTGTGATCAGATTTCGTAGAAACCAAAGCCGTTTGTGGACTTTGCAATCGTAGATAAACACTCAGAATGCCAGAGTGCTCACTCAATCTACAGTCAGGACACGAGACATTTGAATGTGAAGGTGTGAAACTATTATACTGAGTGAGCATTAACAAGCTGGTTTAGAGCAAGGTTAGATACGATCGAAATAGAACGCTCAGACAAATTTCCTTCCCATCTACAATTACATCTCCTAACACGTGAAGGGTGATTGGGCCTGTATTCTCTCATCACAAATCAGATCTGAGATGTTCATTCAGCTAAATTATTTATGTTTAAATAATGAAACTATGATTTGGATTGACTTGCATGTTGGTTTTATTTTGTTTAACGACACATTAATCAATATTCCATCTATATCACGGTGATCTGTTGATAATCAATGAGCTCCGCCACACGTTGTGGGGGTAGACGTACAAGCAGCTTGTCATCATGTAAGATTAGTAGGAATGTTTACACATCTATTAATTTATATGCTAATAGAAAAACCTAAAATGAACTCGTCTACAGATAAATAGATATTTTGAAAAGTAACTATGTGTATGAGACGACATAACATTACGGAGAGGTGTGACAAAATTACAGAGCGAAGAAGCTTCATGCCATTTTAAGGAAAGGCAATAATCAAATTGTCATTCCCAAGGGATGAAAATAACCTGCAGAATTTGAACTTGATAGCTTGAAGTCATATAAATATAAATGTCAATAAATTGGACTCTTTAGAAAGATAATTTGGACAGGACACATTTCTATATTCACCATGGCCTTGAATTGTGCATGATTCCGATTAAGTTAATCAGTAGAAATAATATATAAACGCGAGTTGTTCCAGATCTTCGCTGTGATCTGAATTATTGCTTATTGTATGCAGTATGCTTTCTGGCTGAAATCCAAGATACACACAATGTTTTATTTTTGAAACTATACTCAGACTCTGGCATTTGCCTTTCGCCCAAGAAGCGTGAATGTATCCTCTGATGTTGGTGTAATGTGATAATCCATGTCTGCAGTAATACGATCTGATTGGACAATCTGATTAGGGGGCGTTACCTTCAACGTTTCGTTCACAGCCGTGTTATAAGATGTTCACTGGGAAATAAAAGCCTGGATGTAATATTATTAAGAACCCTGGTTTCCTCAGCGACGGCTATGGAAAAGGATTTAATTATAAGAACATGTCATTGCTTGTATACAAAATATTGCATGTACTGCAGGGAAGTGAATTATGTCGCAGAAAGTATATTGATTCTGAATAGAAAAATGACTTACACTACCAATTGTGTCTCACGGATCAAAATTAGTACTCGATGTGCTCCTCTATTATATCACTGCAGGTACTTGACGGGACCCTCGAGCTCAACCTTGGATCGACGACTCAGAAGTATTAGAACTATCGGTGCAGCCAGATACAATGTACATATAGAACGGTACATTTCTATCATAATGATCCCAGTTCATTCATAAATATTCTTTCAACGAGTTACTTCATTTCGTGAGTAGCCTTAGTGTAGTCATCCAGCCGAATGCTCTTAATTTTAAAGGGCATCTTACTTGACCTTATTATTATACATAGAATTCACCGATTATTGTGACGGCTCTGTGCCAGACAGTAGAAAGATAATTTACCACTTTTCTTTACATTTCAATTGAATTGATTTGTTGCCACAAGAATCCCTTTATTGATTTTGCCGTTTGATACCTTTAATCAACTCGACTGGATCTCTTGGGAAAGGTGTCAAAACACACAGCGTTAGGGAGAGCCGTTGGTGCTCTGTGGTCGATAGAGCACCTCTTTAACCTTAAATATATTCCGATCTTGGTTGAGGGAGGTTAGTGTGAGATTCCTTATCAGAGGACATCTAAAGGCAATTCCTTAAATGGACAACGATTCCCTAAAGAACGCACCTGTCACTTAGAATTTGGGACTTTAGCACAATGAACAAAGAGATCGATACAGACACGTGGAAGTTTGTCTGGATGATATGGCATTGACCAGTAGAGGTCCCATGCGTTACACGATACCAGTTGGCATGCTTCGCTCATTTCCGTGTGATATTAAGCTGCATAGAGGTGATATATTTAATATATAATGAGAGGGGTGGGACTACAATAGATACGACTTCCATGACAACTTCCTGGTGGATAAATATTTGTTTCTCGCTCGTTTTGTCTGATATTTATATACAACTTGATTTGGGCTCACAATCGCTTATGGTATGTTCACATTGATCGGAAATGAAGTTTAGGTAGTATATATGTGTACAGTTGTGATGTATACTCAAGGTATCTAGTTATGATGTATAGCCACTATAACCTAATGTAGTCTGCTCAGCTGATCCATTTATGTAATTTAAACAGTATCTGCACTTATGTTGCATATTCAATATGGGGGCGGTGGGGTAGCCTAGTGGTTAAAGCGTTGGCTCGTCACGCCGAAGACCCGGGTTCGAATCCCCACATGGGTACAATGTGTGAAGCTCATTTCTGGTGTCCCCCGCCGTGATGTTGCTGGAATATTGCTAAAAGCGGCGTAAAACCAAAACTCAGTCAGTCAGTCAGCATATTCAATATGATGCTCATTTATGTAGCATATACAGTACATGCTTTAGGTACTGCAGTATATTCATTATGCTGTTTATCCGTTTGTGCAGTATATTCAACATGTGCAGTAGCCCTGCTACACACTTGTCATTCAAATCAATTATGATATGGGTTCTATTGCGTGTCTGATTATGTGTCATCATTCGGTGGATCAGTACTTATTGCAATCTGAACAACATGTTCTCAGTCTAAAGAATGTAAATACCTGTCAATTGTCCATGTGTTTCCGTTTTGTGTGATAACCATTACTACTGTACAGTACTGCAAACAGAAGAGAAAACCTGCACTTACGCCCACATCCGTATTAGGGTGAGTGAGTGAATAAGCTTTTCGGGACCCTTAAGCAATATCCGTCACCAGAAATAGGCATTGTACCCAAGTGGAGAATCAAACTTCATGCTTGAAAAGAAAATTGATACTGAGTGAGAGAGTCAGTCAGTCAGTGAGTGAGCCAGTAAGTCTGTGAGTTGGAATGAACTCTGCTTTGAGTAGTATTTCAGTCAAAACAAGTCATTTCACATTTTTTAACGAAAGCCCAGATCTGGCGCACACAGTGATTATAGTCATCAGCAAGAGCAAGGTGCTGAGACAACAAAAGTATCAGGTATGCAACTCTGCAACTGCTTCATCACTGCATCCACTGAGGACCGCCGTCGACGTCGACTCCTATTATTCATCCTCCCAGTGTCCGACTCAAGTCTTGAATGATTGGTCAAGTGTAGACTGGTTCAGCTCTGAAACTGAGAATTGTTCTGGACTCCTTTTGGGTGAGTGAGTGAGTTAAAATTTAAAGTCACATCGGCAATATTTCAGCCATATCGTGACTAAAGTAATTCTAAATTCATAATGCATACTTATAAGATATGAAACCCTGCCAACGAAGGACAAAAAATTACTAGGTTATCACAATTTAGGTAAAACTAGTTAGCATATATCTTTAAAAGTAGACATTATATTTGGACAATACAATATAAAAATGGGCTATTGATCGCCAACAACTGAACGTAGATCACCATACTAGGAACCATGGGGACGGACTCCTTTTGGATTTTCGGAGTAAGTTAAAGTAAGGAAAGCGGGAATCAGTTGGTCCATCAGTGAGTCCGTCATTGAGTCAAGGAGTTGGAAGAAAGTCAATATTACAAATCTTATGCAGTTATGTCTTGATGTGCTCGGGACCCCCTTGGTATGGTCAGTGGATCAGGAACGCAACCCTTCACAAGTGGCTACTACGCTGAGTCCAGCATGGACTGAATTGTCTTGCATTATAAATATAAATGCGCTACATATACCAATATAGTGATGCGGGAAGTTTAGTGGTTAAAGCACTGGATCCATCATGGGTTCCATGATTGGAAAGCCAGAGTGTCTTTCGTTGTCAACGGTGTAACACAAAACTCATTATAAACATGTTAACACTCTATCTTACTCACTGGCGGAGTCCAAAAACACCAGAATTAACAGACTCCGTGTCTGCATTGTTTAGCTAGCATTTCCTGTACGCGTGACGGGAATCAGCATGCAGTACAATTAACACTCGTCCAAATGTCTACCTTGTGTTATTTCTAAAGAGAATTGTGATAATGCGTCACAACCTCCTCGACAGGTGGATGTAGACATGGCTACACCAGATTCCTTCAAACAAAGGAAATATACCCCACCCAGATAAATGGATGCTACGTAATGTAGCGTGTTTGGTATCCTGTAGGATTACACATAGTAATGTGATCACTGTAAGAAATGGAGACGTGAAATAATGGAGCACCGAGAAAATCAAAACTGAGGACTCACCCACTCACTACGTCCCCTACTCACTACTGCTCAGTATGATAAACTGTCACTGCCTGGTTGTATTTGTATATCTCCAAGGGGCGGTGGGGCTGTCTTGTGGTTACATCGTTCGCTCGTCACGCTAAAGACCCAGGTTCGATTCCTCACATGGGTACAATGTGTGAAGCCCATTTCTGGTGTGCCCTGCCGTGATATTGCTGGAACATTGCTAAAGGCGGCGTAAAACTACACTCACTCATTTGTATATCTTCAAACCTCGACTACAGATACCACTACACATGCTATCTGCAGCATATTCTTGTTTATGGCCATATCTAACATCAAACACAAAGAACGCCTACAACCTTATAAAATCTCAATTCACTCCACTCATGTCTATCTCCCAACTTTCGTCCAACACATAAACGTGAAGATCCGGGATATAATTGATCTTCAGTAACCCATGCTTGTAAGTGGCGACTAACGGGATCGGGTGGTCAGGCTCGCTGACGTGGTTGACACATGTCATCGGTTCCCAATTACAAAGATTGATGCCCATGCTGTTGATCACTGCATTGTCTGGCCAAGACTCGATTATTTACAGACTGCGACTAACGGGATCGGGTGGTCAGGCTCGCTGACTTGGTTGACATATGTCATCGTATCCCAATTGCGTAGATCGATGCTCATAATGTTGATCACTTGATTGTCTGGTCTAGATTATTACGCCATATAGCTGAAATATTGCTGAGTGTGGCGTTAAACAACAAATAATCCAATCCTTCGATTATAATGGTTCTTTTTAACATTTCATGACATCAGGTATAAACTGACAGTTAACGTTGATATCAATGTCAAGAGAGGAAAAATTGATATTCCACCTCAGAGCACTGAGCAAAATCCGATGCGGATGCTGGTCTTAAAGAATACCCAAGTCGGATGATGTCATTGCAAATACCATAACGGTGATAGCACGGACAATATAGCCCCTCTTACCGGTTTACCTCTCTTGGGGTTAGGTATTCAATAAATGATGTGAGTTATTAACTACTGTTTTCTCTCGTGTCTCCACAAAGTACAGTAA
The DNA here is from genome assembly GCF_003918875.1 of Haliotis rubra. NCBI lineage: Eukaryota > Metazoa > Mollusca > Gastropoda > Lepetellida > Haliotidae > Haliotis > Haliotis rubra. Next base: position 166,921 of record NW_025767532.1, read on the forward strand.
GTTAATTTCAGGTTGATTTGTGTCCAGTTGGAAATCGATTTGGATGCGTTTGTAATCCACTCAGAGGAACCACGTCAACAGCTCTCCTAAATGTTTCTCCTGAAAGTTCTCCAGCCTTGTTGGGGGTTTAACACGGTTTCGCAACATGTTATGGTGTATCTGGGCATTGACATGAAAGCAATGAAAAACTAATTGGATTTCAAAGGCATTTAATTCGGAGCTGTTTTATTTTAATATTTAAAACAATGGGAAAGTATTCCCTTTTATGTGCCATTCGTGTCAGATGCGATGCCTTTGAGAAATTAGAATAATGGCATTTCTATTGACAGTTGTCTGACATCACAAGACAGTGCGTGACTTCTATACTGTGGGACGTAATCGGGATATTGTGTAGAAGCAATTTGGAAACAATCGATGAAAGGTTTATGGGAGTAGAGCCTTCAGCGTATTTCCGGCTTGAGGCCTCAACAAGGAACATGAATGGGCGATGTTAATTGCCTTTCGCAGCCTAAGAACTGGGTTTGAAGCTAACCACGTGCAGATTCAGTACCTATTGTAATTTACATAATCTGTAAATTATGTAGGTTGATCTTACACATTGAAACCCTTTACAAACAACAGGTGTATTGTAGTAGATGATGAGATTATAGCACAGTGCGGTACACACTGGATGGTGGATGTCTGTGATAATTGCTGGCTTCTGGTAACATTATCCAGCTCCATGTGAACGCTACACCTTCAGTATACTTTATTGAAGTTAACTGAACCTCTCCTGTTAATCTCACTGTCTTCGTCATTACATTGCTATATTGATCCCGCCTCCCGTTAACCTTAGATTTACGTGCGCATCACCCACCAGTACAGCCAAAGACTATGAGTGGTAAATATAGATCTGATCATGAAGCATACAAATTTGTTTGGAATAGCAAGAAGTTGTCGCAATTCAGAAATAATCTACTATCGGATGATATACAAGACTTATTTGATAAATCTGTTAATGTAGCATTCACTGATATAAGTCAATGTGTAGATTATGTCGTAGAAGCATTGTGTCTAGCTGCTTTTGATATGAAAAGACGGATACGCCCCTTTTCAGAAAAACATAATACGAATATCTGGTATGATGAAGAATGTAATCATTTAAAAAGAACGGTGTAAATTTCTTAACTCCTTCCGAAAAGATAAAACCTTGCAATCCCTGGAGAGATATCACAAAGCTAGAAACAGATATAATACAACCTGCAAGGAAAAGAGAAAGGCATTTATGGAACAGAAAGAAAAACCTAGAAAATAATATAAATGATGCCAAAAATTATGGTATGAACTTAAAACACTAAATCCTAAGAAAAGCCAAAATAATAACATTGAAATCGACGAATGGTTCAATTACTTTCAGTCATTATTCTCTACCTCTGATAACAATTCAGATCCAAATAGACAAGACTATGTGAACGATACTGAGTCTACTCATATTTCAGGTGTAGCCCCCGACATATTGGATGCCCCAATAAGTAGAGATGAAATACTTAACAGTATACAACATCTAAAGTGTAATAAGTCACCAGGATTAGACAACATCCTCCCGGAATTTTTCAAACATTCATCTGATCTTTTACTTCCATATCTTGAGCTTATTTTCAATATTATCCTTGACACTGGGAACTTTCCTGAATCTTGGTCAGTTGGCATTCTTGTCCCAGTCTATAAACAGGGTGACCCTAAAGATACCAATAACTACCGTGGAATAACTGTACTTAGTATATTTGGCAAGTTATTTACTTACATTATAAACAAAAGATTAGTTAAATGGACTGACTAATTACAACAATATGACAGTATTGAAAGAGTTCATTTATATGCATGCAAAAAAGTTTCTTGGTGTAAAACCGAACACATGTAATAGGATGGTTTACGGAGAAATAGGTAGATTCCCCTTGTTTATATACTCTTCCATTAAAGCCATAAAGTATTGAGTAAGATTACTGCATATGCCATGCCATAGGTTTCCGAAAAAATGTTATGATATGATGAAATTATATGACGAAAATGGGAAAAGAAATTGGGTGAGTGATATTAGGGAGTTGTTGTACAAAACTGGTTATGGTTATGTGTGGTGTGATCACAATGTTCAGTTGCATAAACAATTTTATCATATCATCTACACAAAGAATGAAAGATATCTATTTCCAGTCTTGGTCGGAATCACTACTTCTATCCACAAAATGTTTATACTATAATCAATGGAAATCGGACATACGTTTTGAAGACTATTTAGCAAAAATCGGCGCAAAGAAGTTCCGTATAGCTCTCTCTCGTTTTCGTTGCTCTTCCCATGAATTATTTATTGAAACTGGCAGGTATGCAGGTATACAAAGAGAAAACAGAATATGTCAGTTATGTAATATGAGTACTGTTGAGGATGAACTACATTTCCATCTAATCTGTCCTGTTTATACGACTCTACGAACGAACTACTTAAAGCCATACTATTATAAGCATCCAAGCGTAAGAACATTAATTTCACTATTAACAGATACTACTACACCAATATTACAGAATCTGGCAATGTACATCTATTTCGCTATGAGATTAAGAAAAAGTATTGTTGCAGAAAAGAATTTATAAATGACTTCTATCTACTCATGTAAACTCTAAATGTACTACAGGCCTGTGGCCTTTTTAAGTACTGAAATAAAGATTGATTGATTGATTGATCCCGCCTTTGTGTTGAGTAAATTGGTTCTGACGTAAAAGTCCGAGTTTCAGGATCCTGTCGAGTTCTTGCTGCAATATTATAGAGGAGCACTTCGAGTATCAATAAATCATTTTCATTACAGTTGTCCTTTTTACGTTGTTTTGAAGAAGTTCATGACTATTGAGAATTCATGTAGTTTCTTTTTCCGTCAGTTTAATACAATCCAATTGGGACATAAAAAACATATCTACCCTACTGACCCATGATTATATTCAGTAATCGACGTTGAGTCGCAAATGAAATTTGAGTTCTGTTTTGAAAGAAACAATTGAAATGAATTCGTAAAAATATTTTCCTCCGCGTTTCTTACGATGAGATAGCTTGTTAAAAAGTTCCTTTCCGAAGCTGTCTTTTCTCATCTATTTATAATATTTCCAAAACAACAACAATCACATTACGATTTTTGTCGTTGATGTGGAAGTATGTGTTTCCTATGTTTTATGCAATCTTTACTGCTATTGTGCCTTATTGCACCCAGTGGAGTTTGTTAAGGAGAAAATAGATATTTATCAACAACACATAAACATAGTTCAATAAAAACATACATTTAAAACTGAAAAATGCGTCTTCACCATGAAGAAATATGGTAATTCCTGTACAATATCAGGTTTTAAGCAAGGTATTTTCATCCTTAGGTACTTTTACAAAATATGAAAATATATCGAATTTCTTAACTGGAAACTGTAAATAACAGTCACGAATATTTCGTGTCTTTCACTGATCACCTCTGGTCCTTGAAACAGTAAACATTTCTCAGATGTGTCAAACATAAGATCGAAAAACGTCCTGAATATTATTTCCCGGTAACTAAATACATGTACTCTGATACAGTATTAGGGGCGGTGGGGTAGCCTAGTGGTTAAAGCGTTGGCTTGCCACGCCGAGGATCCGGGTTCGATTCCCCACATGGGCACAATGTGTTAAGCCCATTTCTGGTGTCCCCCGCCGTGATATTGCTGGAATATTGCTAAAAGCGGCGTAAAACTAAACTCAGTCAGTGATACAGTATTACATTTATGTTAATGGAATTCACTGACTGATATAATGGAATATACGACAGTGCATGACAGAGATATTGTCTTGGTATGAAATGCTATGGGTTAAAAATCTTGGAATTTGATACATGAGTGAGTTTAGTGTTACGCCGCTTTTAGCAGTAATATCACGGCGGGGGACACCAGAAATGGGCTTCACACATTGTACCCATGTGAGGAATCGAACCCGGGACTTCGGCGTGACGAGCGAACACTTTAACCACTACGCTACCCCACAGCCCCTTGATACATGAACAAACAGATATTATTAATAATATTATATCCAGGCTTTTACTTGTGGTATCGCCTCCCTAATCAGATTGTCCTATCATAATAACTACAGACATGGAATATCATATTACGCCAATATCGACAGAGAATACATTGACGCTTCCCCGTCGGAAGACGGCAGATGACAGATTCTGTGTGCATTATCAAGAATATAGTATTGTGCGTCATTGGATTTCCTCCAGAAAAAAATACTGTATTGTATTAGGCAGCAACAATTCTATTCTTGTACCGGAGCTGATATCGAGAACGTCTGACACATGATTGTATGGTGGGATATGTGTGCTATTTATAACATATGTGTATCAAATAAACTCGAAACAGAACTTCATATTTAAGGTTAAAAATCGATCATTATGAAGACGTGTTGGATAAAAGTCTGGAGAAAGATATGAGTTGATTGAATTTGGTTTTAGGAGGTTGTTTGCATTCTGTTGTGTTTGATGTTTGATATGGGCAGGAGCAAGAATGGGCAGCAGACAGCACGTATACTGATATCTGCAGTTGGGGTTTGATGAGAACCTGCGAGAACCCGTTTTCCGTGAGTTATCTAAGGTGAATCAGTAATACTGAACAGCTGTAAATGAGTAAGTTACAGAATGAATGAATGAATGAATGAATGAATGAACGAGCGTGTTAGTGTTCTTAATTATTATTGTTCATTATTCTTTTATTACTTGTGAGAAGAATACCGTCCGGTATAGACGGGTATTTATATGTTCTCTAAGCATAACAACTACGCATGCCCAAACCTGGATCCAATACCCACTGTTCTTGTTACAGAGTGTATGGATGTTCGCCTTCCAACCATCACTGACATTGTGAACAAGTCAATCAAAGAAGGTACAGTTCCTACAGCATTCAAACAAGCCGTTGTCAAGCACTGCTCAAGAAAGAAAATTTGGATCAAAATGAACTAAAAAAACTATGGGCCTTTTTCGAACATGTTTATATCAAAGGTTCTAACGAATGACATCATAACTGCTGTTGATGAAGGCCAGGTGGTAATCTTGGTGTTATAAGATCTTTCATCAGCCTTTGACACCGTGAATCATAACTGCTGTTGATGAAGGCCAGGTGGTAATCTTGGTGTTATAAGATCTTTCATCAGCCTTTGACACCGTGAATCATAACTGCTGTTGATGAAGGCCAGGTGGTAATCTTGGTGTTATAAGATCTTTCATCAGCCTTTTGAACACTGCGTGAATCATAAGCCTTTGCTGTTGATGAAGGCCAGGTGGTAATCTTGGTGTTATAAGATCTTTCATCAGCCTTTGACACCGTGAATCATAACTGCTGTTGATGAAGGCCCTTGGTGTTATAAGGTGGTAATCATTGCTGTTGATGAAGGCCAGGTGGTAATCTTGGTGTTATAAGATCTTTCATCAGCCTTTGACACCTTGTATCATAACTGCTGTTGATGAAGGCCAGGTGGTAATCTTGGTGTTATAAGATCTTTCATCAGCCTTTGACACCGTGAATCATAACTGCTGTTGATGAAGGCCAGGTGGTAATCTTGGTGTTATAAGATCTTTCATCAGCCTTTGACACCGTGAATCATAATATTCTCTTAGGAATCCTTAAACATGATCTTGGCATTACAGAGATTGCACTTTCATGGTTCAAATCCCATTTAGCCGACCGAAAACAGTTAGTGGTTGTAAACAGCTCAACATCAGACTCGTGTCTTGGCATTATAAAGATTGCACGAATGAGACAACAGAACGTACAACCGTCTTGTATAGACAGGTGCACAATTATAGAGGGGCTGCCGACTCTGAGACTACTACCAACCTGCTATGCTGGCAGACTTAAGACAATATCTATATGAACAAATGACATATTTCCTCCGGGAAAGGTCATCCATCCTCATCCGCATTCGCACGTCTGTCTGTGTTGAATGATATTCTAACAAGTTGTGGGGAATGCTCGAGAAATTTCAACTCACAGTAAGACAAAACATTTGTCTGCCGAGTCAGCCGCGAAACTACATTTCAGAAATTTCTTTTTCTTGCTCGTGATCAGTAGATAGTTAAAAACAATATCCGCAAAACGTAGGTTATACAATGCACAGTTGCGATTCCTGGGTGTTTTATATTGTACATTATAGCTAAAACACATGGAATTATCATGAAACGGCCCTCCTATTATCAGAAATTTGCGGGCCGCTGCAAATGATATTGGACCGCTCAACCTTAACGACTATCAGTTCTGTTGTCAAGTGAAGTCATAGTGGGTGCGTCGGTTCATTCGACTTTGGCTTTGGACTGGCAGATATTCTGGGGCAAACAAGTCAAAGCAACCCGAATTCCCGCTTTAAATAGCGGTAATATTGGCTTTCTTGCTGGTGCTAACCTAACAATTGCACTATTGACGTTGTTGTTGGACCAAAACCGAACACTGACAACTGACGTTGTGTCTGACATAGTTTGACATGTTGCAGGCCATGGTCTTGTCAAAGGCCAAGGTCGAATATCGTCACGTTCTGTTGTGATGTCACTTGAATTGTTCGATGACGTAATTGCATTCGGTCAGTCAACCCCGTCAGAAGTTGGTTTTGAGTAAACTTACAGTCAAATTCCTTCATTGTTTCCTTTTTCTTTTCAACACAAATTCCATGTATTTTAGCAATAATAACGGTAATGCTTCTTTTTAGGGCATTGTCATTTGCAGAAGCCCTCGGTCTTTTTCAACTGCACTCCTTCGTCGGGCAGTTAATGGAAGGTCTCGGGCTTCTGCAAATGATAATGCCCTCAAAAATAGCATTACCCTTATAGCAATAAGATTTGGAAAAGGAATATGAAAATTACATGTTCTTGGTGGACGTCAAAGGCTTGTGTTTATGTCTGCACTTTCCAAGTTCAATTTAGAAAGTAAGTTGTGCAGAAACCTTTTACTTAAATTAAGCACTTAACTAAAGACAGTATATGATTGGTTTATGTGTTTTAGTTCTTAAAGTCGAATAACGAACTAACAATATAGCGTATAAATGTTTGAAATTCGATTGATCGATACATACGGAGTTGATTGTGTTTCTGAGATTCAAAATATACACGTCACCGGTGTTAATGTGGGCGTGGTCGTAGGCGTGGTCTTGGAAATGAACAGCGCCGTTAACTGTGTGGGTAATAACACAATAATTTAACATTGTGAAATAGACACGTTTTTACATGGTGGTATATTTACCAGTATTCTCTTCCAAGCGAAATGTATATCTTAAATGTGGACTCTCTCACTTTCAATGTCAATCAACAGCTGAATAAAATATCGCGGCAGCCACCATCTTTTATTAGATTATTCGTTTTGCCTCTATGACACGATGTGATGGATCACCACAGTTATTATTACAACGTCTGAAGATTGTAAACCTATATAATACACAGGTTATGTAAACTGCAGTAGACACAGAATCTACCCATGATGAGCTTTGAAGCTAGTTCTTGTGCAGCGAAAGGAAGTCAACATGTTCTATTCATGTTCTTCTGTGTAAGGCTAAACTACCCTTCAACTTTTTATCGATTGTTTCCAAACTGCTTCTCCAACATATCCTGATGACGTTACTAAATAAAATAGTCACGCACTGCCTTGTAATGTTATAGTCAATAAAAACGCCATTCTCCAAATTTCTCAAAGGGAGCGTTTAATGGCATCTGACGCGATTTTCACATAAAAGGGGATATATTTCCAGTGTCTAAGGTATTAAAATGAAACAGGTGCGAGTTAAATGCCTTTGAAATCGAATTAGTTTTTCAACACTTTCACCGTAACGCAAATGTAATTCATAACATGTTACGAAATCGTGTTACACCCCAAACAAGGCTGAAGAACTTTGAAACATTAAGGAGAGTTGTTGACTTGCATTCTCTCAGTGGATTACGAACGCAACCAAATCGATTTTCAACAGGCCACAAATCAACCTGAAATTGATTTACTCCACCTTCTAGGGAGACGAGAGAAAACATTGATTAATAACGGACATTCTTATTGAATAATAAAACCCTACAGACTTAAACCAGTAAGAGGGTCTGTATCGCCTTTATCATATTTGAATGACATCGTCCGAAAATCAGCTCCCGCATCGGAAACGGACATAAAGCTTGGGAAACCAGTAAAGACCGGTCAAATTGTATCATTGCGAAATTGCCACATTATAAATAGTACACATGTTTATCCTTTATCATAGCTTTCTTATATTTGAAATCGTCCAAAAGTTCTTAAGGAACTATCATTAAAATTTTGTGCTATTTGTGATGCAGCACCCGCATCGAGAAACGGATCATTATGAATCAATAACTTGTGTGGGACCTGCTTCTCTAACAATGATAAAAGGTGTTTCTGACTCAAAGAAAGATATAAGTTGACTGAATTCAGGAGGTTGTATACGTTCTTTTTTAGTTTGAAGTTTGATAAGAGCGGGAACAAGAACACACGGCAGATTGCATGTGTAGCCGTATATGTAGTTGGGGATATACCACAGCCAGAAAATGAGAGCTTCTGTGATTTTTTAAACGTTTGTTATGAAAGGCGTTAGCAGCATGAACCATTTCGAAAGAAATATATCGCTCTCGTGATATACTTGTGTACTGATGGTAATATGTTGGCTTTCTACAGTTTCAGTCTGTGAAATTCTATGTTTAATAACTTTAGATAGCTCATGTAGCCTTGGTGCAGTTAATGAGAGGATTACACTGATTTAAGTTGGGTTTTTCTAGTTGTACCCATCTCTTTAACTGCACCAAGGCTATGGTTTTGAAGCCAAAGTAAATAACTGGTTCAAGGTGTTTATATGAAGGACGTTCGTACGTATGAACTATTATGACAGTGTACTAATGGTGATATATTGACTTTCTACAGTTTAAATCTGAGAAATTCTATGTATAATAACTTCAGATATTTCAAGTAGCCTTGGTGCAGTTAATGAGAGGATACCACTGACTAAAGTTGTTATTGTTTTCTAATTGAGTGTACTCATCTCATCTCATTATTTGAAACTGTCAAAACAGACCTGATGCCTTATGTGGATTTGAACCCGGGTTGACGTCGTTGGGAACTTGTACCCGAAGCCAAACTAAATGTGTTAGCATCACAAACATAACAATATTCACGTCAATAACAGACCTGATGCCTTATGTGGATTTGAACCCGGTTGGCGCTGATTTGGGAACTCACGGGCTGTCAATAACAATATTCAACAGAGACCTGATGCCTTATGGGGATTCGGCGGAGCCATTGTTTGAACTCCACGCCTTACCCATTGCATCACAAAACATAACAATATTCACGTCAATAACAGACCTGACGTCGTTGGGAACTAACGCCTTACCCAAAACTACCCGACGCCTACCCAAAACTGATCCATTGTTTGCATCACAAAACATAACAACATTCACGTAACAACAAAGTAACAACAAAGTAACAACACATTGACGGAAATGTCAACCTTAACACAAAACAGGAAGGTTGGGTCAAAACAAATTTACTTTCAACAAATCTCAGATGACAAAGGGATTAAGCGCCTTGTAGTGAAATGAACTTGAAACAACCTAGAAATCGCAAACAAGCCTTTTGGCTACAGACGTTTAGCTCATTTTCGAATTTCTCATTCTCATTTGTGTATTTTATATTACACTGTACAGAGATTTTAAAAACGTTCATGACTTTAATGGGCTTTGCACCAGTTATAGAACAAAGGAAATTGTGGATACATCAACAGTAGACTTCGTGTATTGTTGGAAATCAAATCCAGATCTTGGTTGCTGTGAAAAAGTTTAACTACCGGACAATCTCTCTGAACTCTTATTTGGATTAGGCTTAAACAAATTGAAGTAACAATAATTTAACACTACCGTTAGCTTCCTTTAACAGCGAGTTTGTGTGACAAACGAATTTGATCAACTAGGATTCAGTGTCTTGGGGGGTAAACTTAAATAAAATTGAGATGAAGCCAATAGAAGGAAAGAGGAGTTAGATTTTGCTCCATCTTGATGCTGCTCACAGCTCTCGTTTATTAACGCTATTTCCGAACAGCTACAGTCGATCAATCAAAGTGTCTGATTAACCCAATGGACGTCTATGTTGTGGTTCCAAAGTTTCAATGTCCAGCATATTTTAAGTTGATTTATTGCTCTGGAATATAAAGCGAGGAGGATGTTTTCACTGCACTGATTTTTGTGTCTTAAAGCTCATCTCTAAGATACAAGACTACACTGATATTTTTCGCATTTTCCTTTTCGTTTTCAAATCTGGATCCTTAAACAGTAAACCATGCTGAGATGTGAGACACAAATGAACACCAAAATCTGTCATATATTATTCCATACACAATTATTATGATATGAATTATTTCGCTTATGGACGGTACATGCAATGATTTAGCATTACAATAATTAGCATACACGACGAATTGCTGTAGAGAGATTGTGTTTGTGTGAAATATTCTTGAATCCCGAAATATATATGAGTATGATCCCTCAGCGTTTTAACAGTATTTTATCCATGTTATCATTTTTTGTTAGATATCTCAATATGGTTATAAGTGAGGCGCTGAAGGTATTGCTTCTGTAGTCAGATTGTCATGTTACGTCTAATAACTACAGGTATAGATTAACATCTTAAACCAATATCGACAGAAATACATTCACACTTCTCGGGTGCAAGTAAATGTTACAGTTTTAAGAATATATTTTCTAACTTGGACTTCTGTCAGAATATGTTCTGTGCAAATAATCAATCATTCATATTCATTGCTGATCTAGAAAACCTTCCACGTATTATATTAGTTCATACTGATTTCATTCATCTGAATCAGTAAACAGCAATCATGAAAAGACTGATGGCCAAGGTGAAATGTGTCTCTTCTGGACGTTTTGATGAAATATCTGCAGTGTATCTTTTTATTCCTTGAGAGGGAAGGACAAAATGATGTATGGCTTTCCTTGAAACGTAATCAAGGTACCTAAGCCAGAGGACTTTACACAGCTGTCAGTAAAAGTCACGTAGTCTTTATGAAATTCATTACTTTTGAGAATATTTGTATGGTTGTAGAGCAACTGTCATTTTAAACATTGAGGTGTGCAACTTATCTAGAGATCGAATGTTCTACATTTTCTTTATAGACCAGATATTCTATAAAATTAAATATGTAAGGCTTTCTATAGGAAGAAACACATTTCCCAACCAACAAATGTCATGTTTGTGGTGAAAAGTCTGTTTAATATTTTATATGAATCTGATTCAGTGGAGGTAAACTGTTTATTTAAGTAGTCAATCATAAAATAGGTAAATGAATACACGAAAACTCAGATCAGTATGTGTATAATATTTATCATTTTACTCGTATGTTTCTACACTGCAAAGGCACGTTTGGCGAGTCATTGTGTCAACATCTTCGCATAAGGATAAAAAATTGACAGGATACTGCTCAGCTACTCGAAGTGTTTTCAAAAGTTTGCAAAACGTTGTTTTCTCTCCCCAAAGCGATCGTCTTTTACTCCATCGGTTGAATTTAGTTAGAATGAGACACCCATTCCCTCGTTAGAAGTTAGTGTAGGCACAAATACCGGTTTGGCATTTGGCTTATTGGGAGCCAGTTGGAGGGGGCTCCCGTAGCGAGGAGAGATAAATCTATACTTGACCGATCATGGCAGAAATATTGACTTAGCACACACTGGATGAAAAGGCCCATAGTTAAGTAAATTCATCTAAAAATCATTTTCTCCAAAAGGAAGGGTTTGTTGTTGTTGATGATATTGTTGTTGTTGTTGTTGCTGCTGCTGTTATTGTTGTTGTTGTTGTTGTTGTTGTTGTTGTTGTTGTTGTTGTTGTTGTTGTTGTTGTTGTTGTTCACGGTAGGATTGTAAGTCTCATGTCTTTGATGCCGGTAAAATCTGGGATGAATGGAAGTGTTCACGGCTTCATGTGTGTTCTCGGTTGTGTATTATACACGTTTGGTGGCTGTTGTGGTGCTGTTTTGTTTTTTGCCTGTTGACTGTTGTGATCATGTCCATATATATTTTATTATGACTGTAGAATATTCATGATTATATCTTTGTTGGTTATTTGTTTCGATGATCACCGGATTTGGTGACTGGAAGGCATGGCTGGAGTCTGGTGACTGGAGTTTTATTCAGTAACATATTTACATATTTATTGACCATCCTCCTCCGCTACAACGTCTCAAATTTTCAGTCGTCATCATGTGATTGGACAGAAGGAGTTTGAGACACATTCATGCCAAGAACCTATTTTAATAACACTGTTTATTGTATGTATTAAACACCCACATTTTGGACATGTTTCAGTGGCACACATGTGCCAGCACACATAATTATATGACACATATATATTTGTTATTCACTAAACTTTCATCACCTTACTGAAAGTGCATTCCTTGAACCATGAGGGTTTCCCATGGAGACTACTTCCTCAGGTCTCAGTGTCGATCGTATCAAACTGAACGCCACACAAGGCCATTCATCAAACTCATCACTTTAGTGATTCATTGTTCCTTCTACCATAAGTTTTCCTAATGGAGACAACTACATATGACTGAGAGGAGAAACGAAATAAACCTTGCTTCCAAATGTCGATCGTATCAAACTATAACGTCAGACAAGGCCATTCTTTTCTCAGTTAATGTAATAGTCATCGCCTTTAGATAGAAAGAGTCCATTTCCTAACAGCAGACAGACTGTGTTCTCTTTGACATTCAAAGATTAAGCTGATTAGAAAGCCAACGTGGGTAGTTTTGATTTGTGACTTTGCCATTGACTGATTCACGATTAACAAAGGCACATGTTCCCTTGACACAGGAGAGAAAGTGCAGTTGATTATGCTATTGGTACAACAATTACAGTGCAACAATACTCGCTCACAGACGGTGTTTGATATCAACACATGGAAGTAACATAGATGTTAAGGTAAAATGGACTATCCCGTTATAAACTAGCAAGGTGGAATGAGCGGGTATTTCCGATGCTACTTTTAGCAATCTTCCAGCCGAAACGGAGGGAAAGGGAGAAGCAAACGGTAACCTACTCGGCTTCCCCACAGTTTCCAGAAGATTTACCCTGTCAGTAAATGAATGTACAGGACACAACAGGTAACTGGATATACTGGACACAATAGGTAACTGGATATACTGGACACAATAGGTAACTGGATATACTGGACACAATAGGTAACTGAATATACTGGACACAATAGGTAACTGGATATACTGGACACAATAGGTAACTGGATATACTGGACACAATAGGTAACTGGATATACTGGACACAATAGGTAACTGAATATACTGGACACACTGGATAGGTAACTGGATATACTGGACACAATAGGTAACTGGATATACTGGACACAATAGGTAACTGGATACATTGTATACTGGACACAATAGGTAACTGGATATACTGGACACAATAGGTAACTGGATATACTGGACACAATAGGTAACTGGATATACTGGACACAATAGGTAACTGGATATACTGGACACAATAGGTAACTGGATATACTGGACACAATAGGTAACTGGATATTCTGGACACAATAGGTAACTGGATATACTGGACACAATAGGTAATTGAATATACTGGATGCAACAGGTAACTGGATATACTGGACACAATAGGTAACTGGATATACTGGACACACTAGGTAACTGGATATACTGGACACAATAGGTAACTGGATATACTGGACATAATAGGTAACTGGATATACTGGACATAATAGGTAACTTGGATATACCAGACACAATAGGTAACTGGATATACTGGACACAATAGGTAACTGGATATACTGGACACAATAGGTAACTGGATATACTGGACACAATAGGTAACTGGATATACTGGACACAATAGGTAACTGGATATACTGGACACAATAGGTAACTGGATATACTGGACACAATAGGTAACTGGATATACTGGACACAATAGGTAACTGGATATACTGGACACAATAGGTAAATAGGTGGAACATATAGGTAACTGGATACTGGACACAATAGGTAACTGGATATACTGGACACAATAGGGTAACTGGATATACTGGATATACTGGAACAATAGGTAACTGGGATATACTGCATGTAACTGGATATACTGGACACAATAGGTAACTGGATATACTGCATGGCATAGACATCAGATAAATCGATAGCGCTTTTTCGTTGAGTTTTGTGTGCACGGAGTTTGACAACTGTTCAGCATGCATGTATACTTTGAGTATGAAACGTTCACTGAAGAGTGGGTCTACCCTTTTCTGCATCCTTCAGCCGAACATTAGAACAGCTGAAACATCCTAAAATAAGCAACTGTGCATGCAGAACTCTGCTCGTCAATGCTATGTTACCTCTCTAACCACCTACGCGCCTAGATCGACCACTTTTCTCCATATTCGCAGGTTCCAGATTCTAAGTGACAGGTGCGTTCCTTTGAGAATTGTTGTCCATTCTAGGGACTGCATTCACATTCCGCCGTTAAGGCATATCACACCATCCAGAATCAACACAAGGTTTAACTGATACTCTATCGACCACAGAGCACCACTAGCTCTCATATGTGGACTGTGTATTTTGACATGGTCCCTTGAAGATCCGGTCGAGGTTTATCAAAGCAATATACTCCAGCTTATTGTGATGTGAAAATCAAATTAAAGAGAAGAGTGATATGTTGACTTTCTACGGTCTGGCATAAAACCGTCAAAATAATCTGTTATTAACTACAGTCATGGATTATCATATTACGCAGAGTATACATTCTCGCTTCTCCGTCTGAGTGTATTATCGAGCATATAGCACTGTATGTATCTTGGATGTCCACCAGAAAATATAGTGTATTCTAGAAGACAGTAACCATTATATTCTTTATAAGCTGATATCCAGAACGTCTCACACATGATTGCATTCGATTTGTCTATTTCTACCTCAAGTTATCTGTCATTATACTATGGATTTAAAACTGATTTTAACACAGAAACATATATTACTTGTCTCCAAGACAAGTCTTTGGTACGTGCATTCTGTAAATTCAGAATAGCATTGAACAATCTGAAGGTAAATGCATACAGGAAGGAGAAACAACAGTACGACTATACCATCTGCTGTGAACATTGCATGGATCTCAACATCGAAGATGAAGTTCACATACTATTTTCCTGTCCAAAATATTCTGCACTTCGAATGAAATATTTACCTTGGTTAACTTCTGTTGTGCCAAACAAATGTAACTTCATCAAACTTATTTCTTCACAAAATCCACAAACAATCAAATTACTATCATTATATTTGAAGCATGTATTTAATCCACGCCGTTCTTAATTATAAGTTTTGTTTATTATATCACATCCACGTGACAAAATATAATATTCTGCTGTAATTGTACCTTAGGTCATAAGGCCTGTAGTATTGAATAAACTAGTCTGAGTATGAGTCTGAGATAGGATTTCTTATATATATGTAACAAATATACTCAAAACCAAAAGTTTCTTTGATCAGATTTACAGGCATAAATGAAATAAAATAAATACAGAACCAGCCAGGGAGTGCAATAATCATAGACAGGTTGATTTTATTCACAATTGTTATCATATTTTATTCACAATTGTGAAAGGGATTGGGAACACAGCAGCGAATCAAACCTCAAAAGAGCCCCGCAGTACTCCCGCCCACTCTCCTGATCCGACCCCTGACATTTCAAATATGGGAACATATCACCAATGATATTTTGATATTATTATTATACAATATTAGGAAAGAATAGAGAGAAAGGAACAAGTATACCCGCTCCCTGATATTTACAAGAAAGTATTATACAACTTAGAAAGAAGTTAAAGAGAGTAGAGAAGAAGTGACACAACAAATGTGATTACTCATATTTGATTACTTTATTCATAAATAAAAGTTTGTACACGTTTGAAAATATATTCATTCTGTTGACCAAGTAACATTAATGGCAATGTGATAGGAGAGTCATGTTTACAATTCTTTTCAGATTTAACATTAATGCATCTCTTTGAATGTTATACAGTGTACATTCTAATAGGAAGTGGTGTACATTAACACAAGCATTGCCGCAGTAACAAGAAGCAGAATCTTTCATGTTGAAGCGATACAGGTCATAGTTGACAGTTACCTCCACACATGCATGTTCAGTTAACGAAATTCATTCGTTCTAGAAGAAAGCAACAGCCTAGAAAGTAATGTGTCCGATCATTTGGTTAATACCGATTTTGCATCTTAACACTCATCTCCGGCTTTGACTAATTAATGTAGAATGTGTGTTTATTAATGTTTCAAATCTTAAGCTTTATAAAGTAAACCATGTCACAAAGGATCACGGTAGTGGGCAATATATTACTGCATAAAACATCAATATACTCAGACTTTATCCGTTTATCAGCAGCACACGCAATGGTTTCAAAACATATCTACCATTTACGGTGGATGGCTGATTGTCTATGAACTGTTCTTAAATCATCAAACACAAAATATCTTATTTGCTATAGACCACACTGCATTCTTGTATTAAATCCTTCACGTGTAACTGTATCCACGAAAATCGACATAGATACTCATGCCTTCACATCGATATATTTTCTTGGACAAGGACTGATTATTTGGCAATAATATTGAACAATATTTCATCAAGATTTAATAAAAGTAATGGAAATTACTAGTTTTCTCTTTCACAATACTTTACATTTTATCACAATCAATCAATGATAAAACTGGAGTAACAGGTATTTGTTCAAATATTTCAAATGTATATTTAGAAAATGTTTTGTTAAGATAAATGCTCTTAGAGATGTGGAGTTATGCCCCTTTCACGTTGCTGCATGTAGTGTTATTTTCGTTGTGTTTTACCCAATAACTGAAATTCGATTTCAAAACAAAACAGAAACTTGCACAACATTTACCTCTTCCCGGTTTTTAATCAGTATTTGATTTTACATCATGGGGTAGAAAATTCAGTTCTATGCTCAAAGTCCCAGAAGATCTCATATAAGTTTCTTTTGTTTCAACTAATGAGAAAGTGCGTCTGAAAATTAATTCGGCAGCCAAGGAATCGATGTTGTTAATCACTCTTTCCTAAGCTTTTAAGTAGAGATCTCGCGAGATTCGAATTGTAATGCACATTGCTGCCGTGTGAATGCTGAATTGCAGAGAACATCCGTTCGCATCACTAATGATACATACCCGTTATGTCAACTACCGGTTGTACTGTGTGAATACCGGTTGTACTTTCATAGCATGTGGACAAACACGTAGCTTTGATTAAACCTTATATTTCCGCCAATACCGATTGTATTTATTTGTCAAATTTGGGTTACGGATAAAGATAATCGTCTCATGAATCGTGGCATGAAGTGAAAAGTCCAAAAGGTTTAGGTGTACTTGATTCTGAAATGCATACCATTTGTTGTAAACTTCACTGCAATAATGAGAATGAAACAGTGCCAACAATCCGGTCTACTTGCGCAGTTGTGCCTGACGTTGTGATGCGTCATTTCTACGTCGCCACAAGGTAACGCTTTTGATTCTAACGTATATTATTTTATGTTGTCATTACGTTCTATTTAACGTTATAGTTGAATAGTTTTCCCAGGAGTGAACAGTACTAAAGAAACAAAGCAGAAATTCACTTAAATGTTTATTCGTCAATTTCCATCTTATTTTGGCCGTGTGTTTTCTGAAGCTGTAATTGAATAGTGAAGACAGAATCTCAAAGTGAAAACTTTACAGAAAACTCGTGACAAGTTATAAGCCCAAAGCATAACGTTTCCTCAACGTAAATTTCCAACGTTGTTATTACGTTGTGAAATAACGTTATAAATGACGTAATACTAACGTTGTGACAACGTTGTGTCATGATGTTACCTATCTACAACTTTCCCACGAAAACGTTGTGTGTTAGCTGGGTTGTAGTATATTTTCTATGAATATCTGAAAACACTGTCGGTACCGAATGCACTATTCAGACTAGACTTACATATAGACCAGAAACCAACAAGAATGTAAAGTGTTTTGAAATGTAAGATACATCTGAATGCAGTAGATACTCAATCTAACCTCCACGAGCTTGTAAGCAAATTCTTGTGCAGTGAAAGGAAAAGTTTATGGCCTTTTCCTCTTCCACCGCATGTTCCTCTTCCAGTGAGAAATTTCTTCATGTTGCACCTGTTGTTATAGGAAGTGTTTCCAACCTATTGGATATCTAATGCTGTGTGAGTCATTCTAAAACGGAAACACAAAAGTTCTACTGCCCATGAACCCTTCATTGGTTGATTCTAAAATGTTACTTTTAGTAATATAAGTTCTCATTTAATTATTGCATTTTTAAAAGAATTACACTTGTTAACTGATTTGTAAATAGATACATATTTTATTATTGGTTGTTTAGATTAGTAACTGGGATTGTTAGTGGCTGTACCCTCAAAGGGGTTGAAGTAGCGTAAAATTATTGTCCTCCTGAGAGGGCACGTAAGGCCCGAAACATTCAAAGGAAACTTAAATTTACCCTGTTTTAAATGTGGTATTCTTGTCATTATAATTTTGGCTAAATTTGGTTTCAATCGCCAACGGCTGAATGGATGATATAAATCCAACTAGGTCCATGCAGGTAGCAAAAGTACTGTAAGTCCCCATGGTCCCTAGTTTGGTGATCTACCTTCAGTTGTTGGCGATCTATAGCCAGTTTTATATTATATTGTCCAAATAGTGCTATTAGTTTTAATTTTCCACACTAGTTTTAGTTGTAATTGTGATATTCTAGTTGTTTTACTGTCCTTCGTCGGCAGGTGTTTATAATATACATCTATTCCATTTCAATGTCACATATGTTCTCGTCACGATCCTCCAAATGTTTTCACTTTTTTATTGTATAAATTGTTCTCGTCACGATATGGCTGAGATATTGCCGATGTGACGTTAAATATTAACTCACTCACTCACTCACTCACTAAAATGTTACTACAACATGTCTTGATTACGTGCCAAGGTACAGGGGTCACGCACTGTCTTGTAATGTCAAACAATTGTCAGTAGACACGCCATTATCCAAATTTCTCAAAGGCAGCGTTTAACGGCATCTGGCGCGCATGGCACATGAAAATGAATATTCTCCATTGTTTTAGGTATTAAAAGAAAACAGCTGCGATTTAAATGCCTCTGAAATACAGTTATATTTTCAACGCATTCATTGTGAGTGGGAAATAAATGGTAATCTGTTAAACAAGGCTGCACAACAAGATTAAGGGTAGCTATTGACTTCTCTGAGTGGATCGCGAACGTATCCAAACCGATTTTTTTTTTTACTTGACACAAATCAACCTGAAATTAATTTACTATACTTTGTGCGGAGATGAGAAAAAAAGTAAATAATTTATTGAGAAATAAATCATAACAGCCATAACACAGGGTAGACATTTGTACGAGTCTTAATTGTACTGCTGATTCCCGTCAAAGTTTTATAGTTCACTCGGGAAATGTATTCTGGTTTAAATGAAATAATACAGAAGCAAGGTCTGTGAATTGTCAGTTTGTAAGCCGTGGAATGGTAACACTTTGAGAGTGGGTGAGTGTGGTGTTACAGCGTTGTTAGCAATATTCAAACACGAAGGGACGCTCCGTATTTCACACACTGCACCCATCATAGGAATCGAACATTTGTCTACACTGACACGAGTTAATGCTTTTACCACTGGGCTAACCTACCGCCCCACTACGTTTGTCTATAAATCACAAGAGAATTCAGTCCATTGTATAAATGTTTCATGTTTGACTTAGGGTTGGTGGAGCCCTCACTGTAATACCGGATGCGGTGCTGCAGCCGTCTGAAGCGCCGTAACCTCTTCTGCACGGCTGTCTCCGCAGATCGTGTGATGCCGCTTTGGTGTTCCAGCACCTTGCCCTTGCATGTGCCTTTGATCAAAGAGGTAAACGTGTAAGATCTCAAATTCCAGTCCACAATAAAGTTGTGAAATCCCTTATGTACTGCAACACTGCGAAAAATTTCAAAGAAGCCTTAATTCCAACTGACTGACTGACTTATTCACTGATTCACTCCCATAATATCATTTAGCTATTTCTGAAACCAATTCTTGTTACATATTATATAATAATAATAATAATAATGCTAATTTTTGCGCCTAGAATCCAACACGACGTTGCTCCTACGTTATTACCCTGACGGAACAGGTCAGTATAGGTCCGTACATCCGCTTTTCAGGTACCCATTTTGAACAGCTGGGTGGACTAAGTGCAATGTGGACGAAGTGCCTTGCCCAGGGACACAACACAGTATGAGACCCAGTTCACAAATGCTGGTGTCTCCACCGGAATTCGAACCCGGTTCTTTGGCGTGAGAGGCCTGCAAGCTAACCACTACACCACCGTGCTCCACATATTGGTATCGGTTGGACCATTGCAAAACTTAGGTAAGTATCTATCCATCAGGAATTGCTCAGAGAGGTTACCAACCAAAGATTAAGTCCATCCATCACTGCACCTAACATTGTGCAGGTTTAATCCATCCCGAAATGCATCATGTAATGCATTCTAGTCAATCCCATTGTATCAATGTATATCAATAACCTACACGTCCGTATCGACGTCCACGTCTCTCTTTGTTGCATAGTGACAATTCTGAAGATCCACATCTTCAGTGACAATTCTGAAGTTCCACATCTTCAGTGACAATTCTGAAGTTCCACATCTTCAGTGACAATTCTGAAGTTCCACATCTTCAGTGACAGTTCTGAAGTTCCACATCTTCAGTGACAGTTCTGAAGTTCCACATCTTCAGTGACAGTTCTGAAGTTCCACATCTTCAGTGACAATTCTGAGTTCCACATCTTCAGTGACAATTCTGAAGTTCCACATCTTCAGTGACAATTCTGAAGTTCCACATCTTCAGTGACAATTCTGAAGTTCCACATCTTCAGTGACAATTCTGAAGTTCCACATCTTCAGTGACAATTCTGAAGTTCCACATCTTCAGTGACAGTTCTGAGTTCCATATCTTCAGTGACAGTTCTGAAGTTCCACATCTTCAGTGACAATTCTGAAGTTCCACATCTTCAGTGACAGTTCTGAGTTCCATATCTTCAGTGACAGTTCTGAAGTTCCACATCTTCAGTGACAGTTCTGAAGTTCCATATATTCAGTGACAATTCTGAAGTTCCACATCTTCAGTGACAGTTCTGAAGTTCCATATCTTCAGTGACAGTTCTGAAGTTCCACATCTTCAGTGACAATTCTGAAGTTCCACATCTTCAGTGACAGTTCTGAAGTTCCATATCTTCAGTGACAGTTCTGAAGTTCCATATATTCAGTGACAATTCTGAAGTTCCATATCTTCAGTGACAATTCTGAAGTTCCACATCTTCAGTGACAGTTCTGAAGTTCCATATCTTCAGTGACAGTTGCAATGTTCCTCATGGACCTGTGGTTAATAGTCAGCTCACACCAAACATTTTAACAAATGTTCGGAATGTACTTATGGTTAAACAGATCATCTATCGACCACAGAGCACCAGAAGAGCTCCTTGCTTTGAGTGTTTTGACACGGTCCCCTCCAGATCCGGTCGGGGATGATGAAGACATCAGAAGCGACCGTGTCAGTATACTTCAGTTCATTCTGATGTGAAAATTAAATTCAGTTGACTTTCTACAGTCTGGCACCTCATCCTCACAATAACCTGCGTCTTTCAGTGTACAACAACTTCAGATCTTTTAGGAAAGATTACTTTTCAAATGAAGTGTAATCATCTCAACAACTACATCAAGGCTAGGCTTTTAAAGCAAAATAACTGTTTTTAAATATACAACTGTTTTAAATGTTTTTATGAAAGGCGCTCACACACATGAATCATTTTGATAGAAATATATCGCACTCATCATATACGGATGATTCAACTGATTCTGAGCCGGGAATCAGCGATTGAGGATAAGTCGGGCACCTGTCGTGTCATATACATTACGTTCAGTGTTAAAATCTATTTCACTTTATCTTTCTAATTATTTCTCCACGAGTTTCAACTCATCATACCATAACACAAATGTCACCCTCATACATCAGGGAGGCTGAGTCACAAACGAGTTTCACCATGTAAATCCTTAGAATAAGATTTACAAGTTATGTGAATTTATAAAATATCAAGAAGTAAGAATATACTCCACAACATCGTGTTTCTCATATTGTCAAAATAATATCTGTATATTTCCCCATTGAATTTCATCATGTTTTCATCTATTCGTAGATGATGAAGACATAATGTGTCGTGTTGGAAAAATGAAATAAAAATGAAACAAAGCTAGGAATCGAAAATATTGTCTTTAGACCTTTAGTTCATTTTCGATTTTGTCATTCTCATTTTGTGTACTTTATTTCACTTTGTACAAATATACTGAACCACAAAAGAAACGACGCTTTTCAAAACCAAATGCAAAAAAATTTTCTTGCAAGGTGGTGTTTTTATTATGATTGTACCGTTTTTCTTAACATGTTTTTCAGTCTAAATTGACAGTTATTACCAACATTAGTGTGTTTTCTGATGAAAATACATATCGACCAAACGCACCGAAAAAGGCAGACATGGTAAAAGGTTCCGTATAACATTCCTGAAAATGAAAATGCACGTGCATGTCGTGACAACCCTACCAATGAAAGCGAGTCCCAAACTCGCCTGAAATCATTTTTTGTTTTGACACAACCACCCTGCCACGTCTTACGAGAGATCAGAGGAACCAAGTCGTGGGACGGTTGCAAGTTCTTCAGACTGCTCGGAGGGTAGCCAATCATTTCAGTGTTCATGTTTTAGGACAGCAGGGGTGGTATCAGGTCACTAACAGCATGCAAGACCGTCCACGCAGTGGGCGACCTTCAGTAACATGATAACGTCAAGAATGGCAGGCTGTGCGCAACCATCTGCAGGATCGCTTCCCCAAAGCGACGGAAACAGCACAGCAGACCATTTGGACTCACAACTGACCCATCAGTGCCGATACAGTGCGTGGACGTTTGCGCGGAAGAAACCTCTACTGTCCCAGATCATATCGTAGTCCTGTCCTCACCGCTCATCACCGCCCAAACCGACCGAAATGGGCAACTCAGCATCGAAATGGGCGTTATCGACAATGGAGAACTGTGCTGTTATCTGATGAAAAGCGATACTGTGTTTCGACAGTCGATGGCAGCGTGAGAGTATGGCGAGGGCGGGGTGAAATGTTTTCCAATGGGCGTATTGAAATACACAATGCCATTTTAGAAAGTGGTCAAATTTAACGTATGTTATAACATACGTTAAATGAGTGTATTGTTGAAAGAGACTCGTGTGGTGGTCCAAGCATCATAGTGTGGGGTGCAATCGGTCTGAACCAGTTAGTTAATACCGTGGTGTTCCAGATGAGGAAATGACATGACAGCTGCTCGCTATATTGATTAAGTCATAAGACCCCACCTTGTACCACATTTTGGAGGTTACAGAAATCACATCTTCCAGCAAGACTACGGTCGTGCCCTCACTGCCAGAGCAACATTGGACTTCCTAAGACAGCATGGCATCCAAACCCTACAAAATCTTGCACTCAGTCCGAATTTAAGTCCAGTAGAACATCTTTGGGACGAGATTCAAAGACGACTGAATGGCCTCCCAACCAAGGCCGACAACTATGGCTAGACTCGATCAGGCATTTCGCAGAGTATGGACCCAAGTGCGTATGACATTCATCGACCGGCTAATTTATTCCATGTACAGACGATGCAACGATTTCATCGATGCCCATAGAGACCACACACGATACTGACTTTGGGGTATCTTAATGGTATCATTTTTGGTGATTTTGTTTGTGTGAACTCTAAATGTGATTCCCGAAAATGTGTTAACCATAACTGTCAAGTTTGAACTCAGTCCTCTGTTTTGATTGTTAATTAGAGTGAATTAAAGCGTGTGCTTTAAGAAACCCCTATCAGTGCGATATTTCTTTTGTGGTTCAGTATATTTAAAAAAAAACATTCATGATTGTTCAGTTTAATTGTGGAGTCTTTTTTTAACAAAACAAATTTTCTTTAAGTAGATGTATTGATAACTGACTTCAGGCTTTGTGGAAAATCAAATCCCGGATCTTCGTTAATGTGAACAAAAGATTAAACTACAAGACTACCCTCTTGAAGTGACAACATTTAAACACCACCATTTACTTCTGTTAACAGCGAGTTTGAGTCATAAATGAACTTGTTTATGGTGCTATCAGATGTTCAGTGTATTTTGATAAAAAAGAAATAAATTGAAAAACGGGATTTTTAGGCCGTTTCTTATAAGTTTATGCATTTTGCTTTTCAAACGGTTCAAATTTCAATTTTGCTCACTCTCATTTATCGATAGTATTTCTGAACACTTACTGTTTATCTCTCCAAGTTTCTTTTTAACCAAGTGGATTTGTATTTTGTTTTCCAAAGTTTAAATGTATTTCAAATGGGTTAATACTTCAACCAATTCTATACTCCGGCATGAACATCGAGGAGAGTTATCCCAACACAGGTATTGTATCTGAACTCTCAGCTCTAAGATACCAGACCACACGAACCTTTTACGGGTTATTTTTTCTTGTTTTGTTTTCAAATTAGAACCTTTCAACAGTAAACCATGTTAACAAGACCACGAAAATGCTCATACAGTATACGCTGGTTATAATGCCACCGATTGTCTAGGAGAAAATATGGCTTTATATCCAGAGTGGCATTCTAACCAGGTAGGACATTTAGGACAATCAACAAGGTGAGGTCTCCTGTAATGAGCCTTAAATGACTGCATAATCCCAGCATCTAGGGGCTGTGGGTGACTTGTTGTTGTAGGTGACAGGAAGCGTATTGTTTATGTTAAAACTTTCCATTGACTGTCATTTGAAATTGTTTGATTGTATGGTCACCCCGATTCTTTTTTATGGATGTGAGGTCTGGGGTTTTGAAAATACTTCTTGCTTTGAAAATGTTCAACTACGCTTTCTCAAATATTTAGTATCACTCAGGAAAAGTACACCTAACTTTATATTATATGGCGAGTTTGGTAGATTCCCACTTGTAAATGTTATCAAAAGCAGAATGGTATGTTTTGGGGCTAAACTTTTAACCGGAAAATCATCAAACTTATGCCTCTTAATATATAAATTAATATTCAACGATTATATATTTGGCAAGTGTGAACATAAATGGATAATCTATCTTGAGAGAATTTTCGACAATCTTGGACTGAGTTTTATCTGGAAATCCCAAAATTTTAAAAGTATATTTTGGCTTAAAACTGTTATCAAAAGTAAATTAAAAGATATTTATCAGCAAACATGGATGTCAACAATTGAAACCTCCTCCAAAGCAACCACTTATAGCATTTTCAAAAATCCATCTCTCAATTTTGAACCATACCTCAATTTTATGCATTACAATAACTTGTTAAAATTTCGAACTTCAAATCATTTTCTTCCAATTGAGACAGGTAGATGGCGACGAATCCCAGTAAATGCTAGAACGTGTACTATGTGTAACCTAAATGATATTGGTGACGAATTTCATTATTTATCTATATGTCCCAAATTAGAATTAGAAAGAGAAAAATATATCCAAAAGTATTATTATATTAGACCAAATATGTATAAAATGAATATCTTGTTTAACACCAAGAAACTAGGAACTTTAAGAAAACTTTCAATTTTTTGTAAAATAGTTATGGCTTTATTTAAGAAATAATTTCAGTAACTTAAAATGTAACTAGCTCGATGTACATTGCACCTATCATCCCATTTGTATATACTTTTTATGTTGTATATAAATGTAAATATTATTTATGTACCTCTTATGCTGCAGTTTGCAGCCTGAGTGAATAAAGTTCAGTTCAGTCACATGTGTTAACCCATCTGGGAACATGACTACTTAAAGCATTAATGAGTTTGGTCAATTACTCTCATGTCAATTAACCAATTAAGGTATATAAGGTATTATAACCAGGGAAAATGACTTTTGTTCCCCAAACCCTGACAAATGGCATTATATCCAGTTTGACATTATAAACAGGGTATTATAAAGGCAGGAAATCCGTTCTGTCAAAAACATGGCATTATATCCAAGGGGGCATTATAACCAGGGGCATTATAACCAAGGTGCACTGTATATTATTCTATGCAAAACCATCTCATTCCGAAATATTTCGTTTATCAACGGCACATGCAAAGGTGGTTCGATATCATGTTAACTGTCCTGTAAACGAAGTATTGTAGAGAGACTGTGTGTGAAGTATGAGTCAATCCATCTAATAACTACAGACATGGATTATCATATTCAAGTTATATCTCGGGCGAAAGGCAATTACCAGAGCCTGAGTACAAGAAAATAACTTGGATTTCTGCCAGGAAATGTAATGTATATTATACAAGCATTCGTGTCGTATCGTAGCTTTGTTCTACAACATCTGGCAGGTGCATATTTAAAGGTCACATGCAACGTAAAACACAACTTTGCAGATTCTGATACTTTTCGGTATGGACTTACCGAAACAAATCATCAAAATTCAACTTATAAAGTTGAAAAAAAACGCGATGAAAAAAAACGCGCGAAATCGGAGTTCAACGATTCACTAATATTTCCCCAGCGCTTTGGGGGAAAGTGGTTTCAATAGCTGGGCTGCGCTCATAGCACATGCGCAATGAAAGATGTTCGCGCAGCTGGGAAGCGGGTTGTCCGGTGAATACTCGGTGAAGGCTTTGGTGTGAGCTATTGTTCTAATGTTTTGTTGATATTTCACAGGCGCGAGCTTTTTATATATTATTACAGTAGATTACCGATTTAAGTGTTTATATAATTTCATTTGTCTATTTCACCACACGTTCTTCTTACCGAGTCACTTTCTCAGTTCGATACTAAAAGCAATGTCATTATTTAGCGTTGACACAATTTATAACTGTGATAGAGATATGTCGTTGTCACAGACAAAACTCAATGTCTGTTTTATTGATACCTATGTGTCTGCCTGCATGTCTGCTAATGACAATATTCAATACACAACTGCGATCACTGACCACATGCAATTTGAACTTAACACCTATCAGGCTATACACCATAAACAAAACGCATTGATTTATGGCCCGAGTTCGGTCTCTGTCACATTATGTAATTACACAGACAGGGAGGTGTGATACTTGTACACATGGCATGTTATGATGTCTGTTGATTGCAAAATGTTATTCACAAAAAATGAGCATGTATTTACAAAACCCAACATCTCTATATATACACACACAATGAGCCGTGAGGGCATCTGCAAATGAACCAACCGTTACACTTGAGTGCACACCCACCCGCTCTGACTGAGCTCGGTATCCCGGCTGCTTAATTCGTTTCTTGGGAAGTGAACCCAAGTACAAAATATAGCACTTTTGATTTGCGATTGTACGCTTATAATTTGGATTATATTTTTTTCATAATCAGCAATGTATATTATATGTCATGAATAAGTGATAATTGTGTTTTAATTATGTTTGATTTTTTGGTTGCATGTGACCTTTAAGTTTATTCAACCTAATCCAGAAACAGCAGTCTTGCAAACATTTATGGCCATGGAGAAATGTGTTTCTTGCTGAGGTTGTCATGAAGTAAATATCTGTAGTCTCAGTTTGAAAGCTGTGGACAAAATGAGGCATCAAGTTACTCAGGCCAGTGATTTTTCACATCTATCCATAATGTCATATTGCCGTTGTGAACATAATTACTTTTGAGTAAATCTGTATGGCTGGAGACGAATTGTCATCACATGAGTCCACATGTCACCAACTTACCTAAGATTGGTTTGGTTTGGTTTGTTGTTTAACGCGCACTCAGCAATATCCCAGCTGTGTCGCGGTGGTCTGTAAATAATCGAGTCTGGACCAGACAATCTAGTAATCAACAGCATGAGCATCGATCTACGCAATTGGGATACGATGATATGTGTCAACCAAGTCAGCGAGCCGGACCACCCCCTCGATCGCGATCCCGTTAGTCGCCTCTTACGACAAGCATGGGTTACTGCATGAAGACCAATTCTAACCCGGATCTTCACGAGTAGCTTATCTACGAACCGACCATTCTATATTCTGAGTTCACTGGAGGGCTTGAATTTTCTCTGTAGATCTGATATATTTTTCAATAATGAAAATTAAAGATCTAACATTGGTGTGTACAACCACATTTTGCTTCATTCATTTTTGTAGCAGGCGTTTTATATTTTTTCAACAGTCTGAAATTTATCTATTTTTCAAGCATTCTGTAAACAATTAATAAGTTTTTATAAAATCCCACATTCTCTGGAGGTCAAACGTTTGCAATGTTATCTCTATTGCATGTGACCCTGTTCGTTATCTCAACCACTGGTTTGCCTGGGTCAGACCCTATCATAACCAGGCCGATATAATAATTCTCGAATATTACTGGCTGTGTTGAACAGACAGATAAATACCATCCCAACCTCCCACTCTACCTAGAAAAACAACAAAAACCAAAATCCAAACCTAATGTGTGATTAAATACTGCAGGCATTGACTGTTAACTAAACTAAACATTGAATTTAACTGACTGACTGACTGACTTAGTTTGGTTTTACGCCGCTTTTAGCAATATTCCAGCAACATCACGGCGGGGGACACCAGAAATGGGCTTCACACATTGTGCCCATGTGGGGATTCAACCCGGGTCTTCGGCGTGACGAGCCAACGCTTTAACCATTAGGCTACCCCACCGCCCCTTGAATTTAACATTACATTACAACCAGAAAACCTAAATGCATCAGCTTAATGAGATATTGCTCTGCAACATGATTTAAAAGCTTAAATGGGTGAACAAATACAGCAAACCCATTCAGAGGAGAGGGGAGATATCATGTCTGAAGGTGAAGAAACACATGTGGGCGTTCTATTTCAATCGTACATGTATCTAACTGGGCTCAAGAAAAGTCTGTTCTTGTTTATTAAATGTAATAGTCTGATCATATCTTCACATTTAAAGATGGCATGTCTCAGCACTAGACGGGGGTATTCTAAGATGTGTATTAATAATTGTAAAGCCCACAAAAGACATTTCTACGAAATCCGATGACCACGATACCATCTTGATTGGTGAGTCTGTCTCCGTGGAATTATTGCTTCCAGCTTGATTGAGGGCACTTGTTCCTTTACTTCAAGAAAAGAGAATGGAGGTAAAATTACATTACTGCTTTGTTTGGAATCTGTTTGAACTGACACCTGCAAAGTGGGTGAGATATGTCCATGTTTGTGGTCTCGCATCGCAGATAAAATACATGTTCAGTTGAAACGTCCCCTAGAACCACGATCCTCTACCTCATCAAAAATATGTTATGACAATCTCTTTCATTGCAGTGTGTGTGTGTGAGAGAGAGAGAGAGAGAGAGATATATATATAGAGAGAGAGAGAGAGAGAGAGAAAGAAAGAGAGAGAAAGAGAGAGAGATAGAGAGAGAAGAGAGAGATATATATATAGAGAGAGAGAGAGGGAGAGAAAGTGATAGAGAGAGAAAGAGAGAGAGAGAGAGAGAGAGAGAGAGAGAGGGAGAGAGAGAGAGAGAGAGAAAGAGATAAAGAGAGAAAGAGAGAGAGAGAGAAAGAAAGAGAGAGAGAGATCACATCAAGACGATACTGCCATGATTGGTTTAGTTCACGGGTTGAGTTAAGTTAGTATGGGGCACTTATTCCCAAGGGATGTGTAGATAACATTACGTTACCACTTTGACATTTTGAATGTTAGGAGTCTGTTAGAGAGGGTTCCCATAGGAAAGGAAAGATATATCTAAACTTAAGCGATCATGGCAGAAATATTGACTGCTACACAATTTAATGGAAAGCACATTACTGAGTAAATTGTTCGGGAAAGAAATTTAGTTCGGAAATATACATCAAAATGGTCTGTTTCTCTTGTCATGCTGTCAGTCTGCAGCTTCTCGTAAATGTAAAGGAAGACATATATTTCAAGCATAACCTTGCATTGCGGCTATGGAGGAGGTAATGTGGGGGTGTTGTCCACGGTGGTAGTTTGGTGCTGTTGAAGTCTTTTATGGACGGATGGGGCCAGGACGCCATGTTTGTTGTGATTGCAAAGCTTGGATGGCTGTGAGGAAGATGTGTCTGTTGTGATCATTATGTTTTGTCTCAGTTTTGTATCTGTTGAGGTGATGCTTTAGTTCTTTTTTCATCTATTGCTATGATGAAGAATGATGACAATTGTTATGGATACTTCTTTTATTCTGTGAAAGGCGACGTTGCGATTCTAATGTCTTGTCAAGCAAGTGATCTACATTAGAATCTATGTCGAAACGTCGCCTTTCTCAGAATAAAAGAAGCTGTATATCCATAAAAATTGTCATCATTCTTCATCACCTCAACTTCTAAAACGCCCATCAAAGAAGTCATATTGCGATGATGGCCGCATTGGTGGCTGTAGTCATGAGTGAGTGAGTGAGTTTAGATTTACGCCGCTTTTAGCAATATATATTTTTAGCAATATCACGGCGGGGACACCAGAAATGTGGTGAAACGAGCCCGGGTCTTCGACGTGACGGGCTGCAGAGATGATGCTGATGTATAATCAGCACCCTTTTTACGTGTACTAACCAACAAACTTCACTCGACTCCTTTCACTCATCACCATGATAATAGACGGTCTTTGGGACAACTATTTTCTAAACATATTTGAGGAACGCATCTAAATAACACTATTCACATTTTGTACCTGCGGTCATGATGTGGGTGTTAACACACTAACTCCATGACCAAGTTACCAATTATTATCATCATGAGAATAGAAAGACTTTGGGACACTTAATATCTATTTTCTAAACATCTGCCACGAACGCAACTAAATATCACTGTTTACCGATAGTATACAATACACTAATATCGTGGTTGACAAGTGGCAGGCATGGGTCACCACACACACATTTGACAGATACATTTCTTGTACACTCTACATTCATCACTTTCGTGATATATCATTTCTTCAACCAGCAATCTTCCTTATGGAGACAACTACGTCTGATTGAGACGAGAAAAGAAATAAAACGTCGATCGTATCAAACTAAGCGCCAGACAAGGCCATTCTTTTCTCAGTCAATGTAATAGCCATCGCCTTAAATAGAAAGATTCCATTTCCTAACAGTGCTCTCTTTGGCATTCAAAGATTAGCCTGATTATAAAGTCAGCGAAAGCATTTTTTATTTGTGGCTTTGCCATTGACTGATTCAAGTTTAACAAAGGCACATGTTCCCTTAACACAGGAGAGAAAGTGCAGCTGATTTATGCAATTCTTTAACATTTGGTACATTACATTACATTACAGACCGCCTCCGTGGTGTAGTGGTTAAAGCGTCCGCCCGGAGAGCGGAAGGTCGCGGGTTCGATCCCCAACCGCGTCATACCAAAAGACGTTAAAATATGGTACTTGTTGGTCCCTGCCTGGCGCTCGGCATTAATGGGTACAAGAAGGACTGGTCGGCTCGGAGTCAGTATAATGTGTCTGAGTGGGGTATCCATGCTTCACTGCGGCATGGTATCTCAGTGGGCTAGCACTATAAAACCAGCTTAAGTCTGGGCTAGTACAAGCAGCCGCACATACACACACACGCGCATGCACGTCGTCATATGAGCGAAATATTCTCAAGCACGACGTTAAATCCAATTTCACCTCACCTCACATTACATTACATTTATATACATTTATATAGCGCTAATATCCAGTCTTAAGATGACTGCTCAAGAGCGCTGCTGAACTCCGTATGCAATACTGGTACAACAGTTACAGACAACAGCAATTGTTCAGACACGCTGTTGGTTATCAACAACAGTATTGGACTATTACATTATAAACCCACGAGGAAACGTAAGTTGAATGAATTCGACCATTGAAGATCTGGGTTAGAATTGGTCTTCAGCAACCCATGCTTGTCCCGATCGGGTGGTCAGGCCCGCTGACTTGGTTGAAACATGTCATCGTATGTTCGATGCTCATGCTGTTGATCACTGGATTGTCTGGTCCAGGCTCGATCATTTACAGACCATATAGCTGGAAAATTAACGTAATTTCTTTTGCGTCACTATTAGCGATACAAAAGGCGTACGTAAAGGCGCAGTAGGACATACATATGCAACAGACCTCTCTCTTGTTCCTAAACCTTGAGGGGATGGACCCCCCATGTGTGTCTCTTGCGATGAGGTTTTCACCAACAAGCATATTCTGCTTGAATGCGTGGACTTATCGTCTGCAAGGGACTCACATTATGATCGAAGAAACCTGAAAGATCTGCTCTCCCGCGTGAGCGCTCATCTGATAGTGAACTACCTGAGGGAAGTTGATCTGTATCATAAATTGTAACTGTGAAATGTGACTAACAAATTGCCTGCCTTTACAATATGGTGCGATGACTTTTTCTGCTTTTAAATGACAATGTAATGAATATATGTTTTTGAAATAAAACTCATTCCGAGTATGTACTTACAATGTTTACTAATGCAAACTTGTTCTCGTCACTATATGGCTGGAATAATGCCGATGTGACGCAAAACCCAACTCAACTCAACTCCTAAACCTTGAACCACACCCTTCTGTCGTTTTCTGATGACATTCCTAACTAAAATGTACCGGACAAAAGAAAGTTATCACCGACTTCACATGTGGGAGATATATGATAATTATTTTACAAGCAGAAATCATTTTGCAATAATTTGACTGAAAATTCATACAATGTCTTACATTTGCCGTAATTCATTACAATATAGTCAAGGGGTCAAAATTCAAAATAACACAAATCAGAGTTCATTCAAAAAGTGCAAAAAGAGTCACATAATGATACGAAACGTTGTGAAGCCCCCATATTGGCCAATCCGATCTCTCTGTCTCGCTGCGCTTGCGTAATTCTTGCCATATTCGTGGTGGTTTTTTGCTTACTGCATGCTTGCTCTGTCCAACATATTCGGTATTTATGCCACAAGCATGCACGCGCATTTGCATCAATGTCCCACAAATACGTTTTTCAAGTTTTGAAACATGCACAATTCGTACTAAGTTTTCGCGTAGTTGCGTTGTTATCATGACCATGTTGCGTTTTGGCGAATGTTTTCTGCTTGGGTTTGAACCTGAACTAGCGTTTTGTTGTTTATAAATTACAATAAAAGTGAGAACTTTGTTTTGTTTATAGTTAGTTTATTCCGATATCATTTAATAATGTTGTTACATCAAGTCTCCATTATAACATATAAATGTATATCATTAGTTTTCTATTAATGAGTGAGTGAGTTTAGTTTTACGCCGCACTCAGCAGTATTCCAGCTCTATGGCGGCGGTCTGCAAATAACCGAGTCTGGACCAGACAATCCAGTGATCAACAGCATGAGCATCGATCTGCGCAATTGGGAACCCATGACGTGTCAACCAAGTCAGCGAGCCTGACCACCCGACCCCGTTAGTCGCCTCTTGCGACAAGCATGGGTTACTGAAGATCAATATTCTAACCCGGACCTTCACTGGTGTTTTCTATTAATAACATCTTATACAACGACGAGGCTTAAACGGCCATATAAATTACGGTACCCTCTGTCACACATTGCGGATATCTATAATAATAAAACAAGTTCAGAAGTGAACTTGTGCTGCCTCGCTTTAATAATGTATTCTTGTCGAGATCTATTCTGATAAATGTCTGTTTTTCTCAGTGTATACTCCATAAAACGTATTCTACACTGAGCAAAATGAATTTGAATAGTAAGGTCAGGCCTGGTATTGTCATTGTCATTTTATTTGATTCTTTCAAAATGTCTTCAAACACAATCTCACAGGGAGGACGTTGACAAGCCAGAAAAACAAACGGTTTCTCGTAATCTTTAAATCTGTCATGTACCTCCGCCACAATGCCAGTTTCATTCAAACGTATTGTTATTTTTTAAATAAAACTAATGTTCAAAGGCAGGCAGTGACTGGATTCGGGTTTTCTGGAGAAAACTGATGGGGTGAAAATGGTGTGCATTGAATCATGCCAAGCTTTGGGATTTCGAGGAAATGGCAGGTTTGAGAAGACATTAAACAAAAACATCTAAACTTCCGCGCGCCACCAAAGTAAAATATAGGAATTCCACACAGTTCCTTGAATATTCTTATGAAGCGTAGCGAGATAATTATTTATAAATATTAAAATCTGGTTTATTATATGTTCTCGAAGGACATCACAGGGCATGTTTTTTAAGGACATGTACCACCCTCAAACTAGTCTGTCTCACAGTCCCGGAACCATATTATTTTCTCTACTGTCCAGCCTTCCCTGCAGTGCTAAAGCCCTAATTGAAGCAAGTCTAGATTTCCTCAGGTTCAGTGGCCTCCCCAAGAGCTCCTTTTCAATTTGAATTGGTTTATTTGTTACTATCAACATTATATATATTCAGAGACTAAGCGTTAGCCTGCCCTCAAACATACCCACAAAACACCAACAAACTCAAACATCGCACCTACAAAACACATTTCAACTTCAAACATCGCACCTACAAAACACATACTCAAACATCGTACCCACAAAACATACCGACCTCAACCACCGTGCCCACAAAGCAAAAGGGGTTTATAATAACGTCCACCAAAGTCGACCATAAACATGACAGACATTAAGCCATAACGACTTTTTACGTTTATAAAGGAAATATCTCACTGAAACTTTTCCAGAAGCATTTGCTTTAAGTGTGTGTTGTTTTATCAAATCGTGTTCCAGTCCATATTTCCTGACGTGACGGGCAGATATAGAGATATCTCCCTTTCCCAATGGGAGCCTCCGTAACAGACTCCATTATTTCAAATGTCAAAGTGGTAACTCAATTTCACCTACATTTTCTCTCCCGGTATCAAGGGAGTATGTGTCCCCATTCTAACCAAAACCGATCCGTGTAAGAAACAACAGCAGAGAGACGAAACACTAGCGAATCCTTTTGTTCCGACTGTGGAGAGGAAAAGACACTTTAATAGCTTCGCAATCCAGCAAAAAAAACACATCTTAGAATAACAAACAGTCGGTACACTGTCAAAATATTAGATCTTTGAATGATCTTTGAATGTGGTAGTGGTGCAGAGTTTTGCAGTTAGGTTTAGGGTACGATCGACATGGGTTATTAAAAACTTTTGTCTCGTCTAAACACTATTTGAGCTGAGCTGTAGTGAACATAGATGCGTTTGTGTTTATTTATCATTCTTATAGTGATGTTAGGTAAGGGTAGTAACAATTCAGTAAATCGTGAGGAACAGACTTGCAAGACGTGAATCCTTAATGTGGGTTCAGCTTGGGGAGTGAGGTGGGTGGATGTGGGTGTGGGTGGTTGAGTTGTGGGTGTGGGTGTGGGTGTGGGGTTGGTTGGTGAGTGAGTGACCATATTTTAACGATTTGGGTGATGCGGTCGGGGATCGAACCAGCGATCTTCCACTGTCCGGGCGGACGCTCTAACCACTACATCACGGAGGCGGTCTTGTGGTTGAGTGAGTGGGGGGTGGATGGTGAGTGAGTGAGTGAGTGAGTGAGTGAGAATGGTATGGCAGTGCTTGGAACAAGAAATAAATAAATAGATGTTCGTCCAAAGTGTTGAAAGAACTGACATCACGAATAACTTCAATTACTGTAATGATTGCAATAACTACAAATCTTTGCTTCAGTACGTGAACCTAAAGCAGCAAGAATTCACTTCGGCGGTCTGAAGGCAATAGAGTTGTCTTGTATTCACCTGTTACTTTAACATCTTGTAAACAGCCTAAACATCACGACAGACACCATCATGTTAGTCGGGCATTGGAAACCCTCTTAAAATCATTGGTTAAATCAACTGTCAACTTTACCTCGACGGAAGGCCAATTCTCTTAAGATCAGTGAAAGGCCATTCTCTTAACAACGGTAAAAGGCTGTTCATTTAA
This sequence comes from Haliotis rubra, assembly GCF_003918875.1. Classification (NCBI taxonomy): domain Eukaryota; kingdom Metazoa; phylum Mollusca; class Gastropoda; order Lepetellida; family Haliotidae; genus Haliotis; species Haliotis rubra. The sequence goes on from NW_025767532.1 coordinate 202,971, forward strand.
CATCATAGAAAGAATTCTCTCTTGACAACATTGGTGAAAGGATTTTATCTTAACAACATCAGTGAAAGGCTATTCTCTTAACATCAGTGAAAGGCTTTGAATGCTAAACTTTGAACTGAACTGTTATCCCAAAATGTAACACCAGTTAACAGCTGTTTTCCTTGAAAAGTAACAGCTGTTTACGTGTACAAACTGACATCAAATCAAGAGCGTATCATTGTGATTAGATTTCATAGAAAAGATAGTCTTTTGTGGCTTTTAGAAACATGAATAAACATTCAATAATGTCAGCGAGGGCTCAGTCAGTCTTGCTGTCGAGACAAGGCCTTTGAATGATGGGATGGTGTTAGTCTGTTACATCGAATGACCGACAACAGCCTGTTCTTAAAGCTTGGTCAGATATGATCTAAATAAGGTCTTCAGACGCTTCCCCAAGTAAAATTACAACCCCTCACTCGTGAAGGATGTATAGGTCTTGATTCATTCATCTCTGATCAGTTCCTTGCTGCAGGAACTAATTCAGCTACTACTTTTTGATGAGTTTTCATGTTTTAGGGTTTAGATTTACGCCCCACTCAGAAATATACCAGCTACATGGCGGCGGTCTGCAAATAATTGAGTCTGGATGAGCATCGATCTACGCATTTGGGATACGATGACATGTGTCAATCAAGTCAGCGAGCCTGACCGCCCGATCCCGTTCGTCGCCTCTAACAACAAGCATGGGTTACTAAAGATCAATTCTTACCCGGATCTTCACAGATGTCCGTGCTTCTTTCGTGGATGTTTTTTTTTATATTTTTAAACGCCAAAGACATCAATATTCCAGATGTGTCACGGCTAACTAACTCAAAAAAGCTAGTGCCTGACATTCATATCTGAGAATCTGTGCCATGACTGTCATCCCACGTTAACATATCTCAACGATAAAAAGTGATAAATAAATACGGCGTGTAGATTTAAAGACTGCTACATAAGTAATTATCTTACCTCGCACATAAATGTCGCTTTCTCATTGGCTGAGCGCTCTTCTATTATTTTCAATGGCTACAAAAAGATTTGTACCCGTGCTTCAAACAATTCAAAATTAACATTAAGGTGTTCGGTAAGATAAATACGTTGTTCACTGGTCCCTCGGGGCCCATGGGTTGATGTACCCTCGATGTTTGTTTATGTTCCCTGAGCCCGAAGGGCACGGGTACAAATCTTTTTGTAGCCATCGCTAGATTTTGCGGACAAGAAAAACAGATTTAGAGTTATCTCCCTTCCATCGATTTGCATTCGCAAAATATCGGTAATTTCCGTACATCATACGTGATTCAATGTTATTCGAGATAAAGAATTACTACCACCAAGTACCAAATGAGTTGCCATTGACAGCGGGGTACATTGAAATGTTACTCGCTTGTAAGCGGGGTACATTGAAAATAATAGAAGAGCGCTCAGCCAATCAGAAAGCGACATTTATGTGTGAGGTAAGATAACAACCCATGCCCCCCCTCGTGACCAGTGAACAACTTATAATGTTCACCAGAACAAAGAACACCAGACACCGCACTCGATGACTAATGCAGACACGAAACATTTTCAACCTATATCATCACAGCAAACATGTGGTATATGTATATGGTATCTGGACCTTCTGGTGGCAAAAACATCATGTCTGTATTCACCAAATTCGCTTATCATCTATTTCACTGGTCTCTAGATCTTTCTTATTAGGCAAAAAAGTATAAATTTGTCATTTCGCAATGCTGAGTAAATGAGAAAGAAGGTGGGTTAGTATGTGTCTGTCTGGTAGGTGGCTCCACGAAAGACTTGAGAGATTGGGTAAAACGTTGAATTGAAATGACAGCTGAAATGATTCATTTTGAGCCCAATTAATCTCCAGCACTCAAAAAACATTGGGTTGAAAATGTTTCATATTTTTCAAAAATAATTTCCAACTTTGAATTTTCAATTTCAAGAATTGACATTAAGACTGATCTCAGTTCAAAAAAATGAAAAAATTACATTCCATCTCAGAATTCTTTATTCGATGCGATGCTGATCTCAAAATACACATTATTGATACGATAACGGCCGTAGCACGTGCCACACAGAACCTCATACCGGTTAAACTCTATCTCACCGGTTTAATTCTTTAGGGTTATTGGTAGTCAATAAACGATGTGCGGCATTGTATTCTCTCATCTCTCCACAAAGTGTAATTTAGGAATATTTGTGTCCAGTTGGATGCGCATGTAATCCACTCTGGGGAAGCCAATCAAAAGCTCTCCTTAATGTTTCAAAGTTCTCCAGCCGTGTTTAGGGTTTCACATGCTTTCCCAGCATCTTATGATATATTTTCGCATCACCGTGAAAGATTTCAAAAATCGTAATGATTTTAAAACGACATTTAACTCATAGCTGTTATATCTTAATACCTCAGACAAAGGAAATATATCCCTTTTAAGTGCCAGTTGCGTCACATGTCGTTAAACACTGTCTTTGAGAAATTTTGATAATTGCATTTCTATGGACAGTTGTCTAACACTAAAAGGCAGTGAGTGACTTCTGTACGTTATAACGTAATCAGGATATGGTGGAGAAGCAATTTGAACATTCGATTAAAGGTTTATGGGGAGTAGAACTTTCATCGTGTTTCCGGCTTGGGTTCTTAACAAGTACCATGTGGATGAACATACACAAGACTTAGTGATGTTAACTTCCCTTCACTGGCCAATAACTGGGTTACGAGCTCATCGAGGGTAGATTTAGATTGCACTGCAATTTTACTTAATCTGCGGACCTTATACAAGACTTAGTATATTTTAGATTTCAAAAGAGTTTACATTCCTGTGGGTTTTTGGAATATAGACTGGTTGAGCATGAAATAGTGCATATGGCAGCTATATTCTATTCGGTTTGATAAGATGATTGCAGCTATCTCTGTTGCTGCACCATTACGCCATGTATCTAAATTATTGTGGTTTTATTTATTTTTAACTTACAATACATTTGACTTTTTTCATGTTTTGCTTATACATGATACTGAATTATCAATCGTGCGTGAATTAAAGAGTATAAAAATATAATTATCCAGATTGTTTCTTAACACTGAAGGCGAGGCTGCTAACATCTAACTTACTGTAAACCATGTTCATCGTATCACATTGTCGTCGATGTAAATTTGTCCCATAAGAGGCCAAACACACGCATAACTTGTTGCTCATTATGACGACCTTGTTCCTGACTCGCTAATAATCACTGATAGTCCATGATTTTGGATTTTACACCGTGGAAGGTATAATTAAAAATATTCATTTGTCATAATTTCATTGTCTTTGTGTATCTCTTTTACGAGGTATATTTAACAACTGACAAACATTAGCTGAAATGCATTTATCAGGTACGAAATACCAGCTCCAGCTCAAGCTCATGTTTCAACCAAGTCAGAGAGCCTGACCACCCGATCCCGTTAGTCGCCTCTTACAACAGGCATGTGTTGCTGAAGACCAATTCTAACCCGGATCTTCAAGGGTCTTGTGTATACCGGACGGATGAAGATGTGTTTGTTCCCCGTCAGTCTGCAACAGGCGGTGTTTAGTGATGGTGGCTGCAGTAATATTTATTTCAACAGCGACTGTTTGCTTATTTTTGGATATAAATTAAATCTGGAAGAGAAATAAGCTCTGTGTCACTAGCATCTATTTCACCATATTGAATTAAATGTGTTAATGGCCCTGTTCAATCCAACGCTCGTTGTATTAAAAACAGTTAATTACAAAATTGAACTTGGAACGTGCAACAACAAAACACAAGACCTATCATGTCCTTCAAGAACATGTTATTCACCAGATTCTTATATTTTTGTCCAAAGCCTATTCCATTATATTACTCACGTTTGCGAATGTCGTTTTTAACTGTCTGCTCTTTATCGTATATCTTACTTTGGCGACGCGCAGCAGTTCAAATTTTCGTTTTTTATGTCACCTGAAACCCGAGATTTCTCAAGCATTCCCCAGAGCTTGGTGTTATATTATTCAACTCATATATTTTTCTATCCTGTCTCTTTTCTTGTAACTCTTTGTGAAGTGAAAAAGTCGATGATAGATGATAAAGGAATCACTCTCTGCGACTGAATATGGGTTTTATAAAAGTTCACAATTCATTCGCTTAGAGATTGATGTAGGAAAACAGCGTTGTGGCGGCGGTAGTGATATTTCAGTTAGGTGGAAGATTGATCATTTCTTCCATATGGAAGTTTTCCTCAATCTGCCAAAAGAGCATGAATCTAGTGTACTGGTGTTCACATCTCTCTGAACTCGATTACCTATGTAATCGCACTCCGCAATCCAGTGATCAACATCATGAGCATCGATCTACGCAATTGGGATACGATGATATGTGTCAACCAAGTCAGATAGCCTGACCACCCGATCCCGTTAGTCGCCTCTTACGACAGGTATGTGTTGCTGAAGACCAATTCTAACCCGGATCTTCACGGGTCTTGTGTATACCGGACGGATGAAGATGTGTTTGTTCCCCTTTTGCGGACCTCGTCACTGTGTCACGTTTTTCTTTTTGCAGGATATGTATATTTCTGTAATATCATATTAGAAAACCTTTTGATAAAGCTTTTACTATGAAAGACAGAAAAGATATTTTTCATGGAAAAAAACAAGAAGAGTTCTCAATATCTACTTTTAAACAAAATGTAACCCATCACAGATTTAGAGTCTACAGAGTGAAAGCTCTACATTTCTGCATGAGGTCATCCTGGCTGGTCTCTTGTGTTTGTTTAGGAAACTAGAAAAGGATCAAACATAAATGACACTACCAACGCTGCCTGTACCATTTATATTCATTTTTCGTAATCTTAAACAACATCTCCAAGTAAAACCCATCGGGGTTGAAGAAAGTCTTTTGTATACTACTTAATGATATAGCAATTGTAAGCAACACTGTGAAGACTTGATGTGACGGCAATATTCAAAGATATAGAAATACATTTCAGTCAGTGTTTCTTTTTAAAGTGATTCGCCTTATCGTGTGAAGACTGCTTGTGACGAACCACGATATGACTTAATGTTTCAAAGCTGATTAAATGCCCAACCAAACAACCCTAAATATTCATGTACATCCTAACCCTTGGGAAACACATTAAATACATGTCAACACTGAAAGTGAGATTTTGTACTCGATGTGCTCCTCTATGACATCACGGCAGGAACTCCTCTAACTCCAAACTGAGGCCAACGACCCTCAACCTTGGATCCTCATTGCAGCCATATACATTTCGAACGTTACCTTCCATCAACATGATTCATGGGCTCGAACACCATTCATAAAGACCCTTCAAACCAGTTTTGATTTCTAACTGTAGCCTTGGTGTAGTTATTGGCCTCAATACTCCTTATTTGATTGGGGATCTTACTAAAGTTATTCTGAATAGAATTTCACAGATTATTCTGACGGCCTGTGGCAGGCTGTAGAAGGTCAACATATCACTTTTCTTTAAATTTGATTTACACATCAGAATAATCTGGAGTCTATTGACGCGATCGTTTTAGATGCCTTTGATCATCCCCGACCGGATCTCCTTGGGGACTGTGTCAAAAACACACAAGGTATGGAGAGCCAGTGGTGCTATGTGGCTGACAGAGGATCTGTTTAACTTTAGGTCTATTCCGGTTTTTGCTTGCAATTGTAGGCTTTGGTGTGCCATGTCTTATTGGAGGACATCCAAAGACTATGCCCGGAGTGGACAGCAGTTCACTTACGAACGTACATGTCAGAATTTGAAACTTTAGCAACAGAGTGAAGATATGTCCGAAGTTGGTTGAATAGATGGATATGATGTGTTTGATAATATCTATGACGTGATAAAACATCCAACATCCTAAAAACCAGACTCATATCTTTTGCCCACCTTTCATCCAACTTTACACATCTTCGAATTCACAATGATTACTTTAAATATCTCAATTTTAACAATTGACAGATCATTTATCTCAAAGCCAAGCAAACGAAAAATTGAAAATTGATGCGGGTGCTGATCTCAAACATACAGACGTCAAGTCGGACGATGTCATTGCAAATACGATAACGGCAAAACCGCAGGCGATACAGACCCTCTTACTCGTTTAAGTCTGTAGGGGTTTTATTATTCAATAAAGGATGTGCGTTATTAACTAGTGTTTTCTCTCGTCTCCCCCGAAGGTAGAGTAAATTGATTTTAGGTTGATTTGTGGCCAGTTGAAACTCGATTTGGATTCGTTCGTAATCCACTCAGAGGAAGGAAGTCAACAGCTCTCTTTAATGTTTCAAAGTTCTTCAGCCTTGTTTGGGGCTTAACACGATTTTGTTACATGTTATGAATTATTTTCGCGTTACGATGAAAGTGTTGAAAAACTAATTAGATTTCAAAGGCATTTAACTCGCAGCTGTTTCATTTTAATACCTAAGACAATGGAAATGTATTTCCCTTTTATGTGAAAATCGCATCAGGTGTCATTAAACGATCCCTTTGAGACATTTGGATAATGGCGTTTTTATTGACAGTTGTCTAACATCACAAGGCAGTGCGTGACTACTTTATTGAGGAACGTAATCAGGACATGTTGGAGAAGCAGTTTGGAAACAATCGATAAAGTAGATGAAGAGCAGTTGAGCCTTTATCGTGTTTCCGGTTTGAGGTCTAACAGAGACATGCAGAAGAACATGAATGGAACATGCTAACTTCCTCTCACTGCACCAGTGGCGGAGGGTTAGCCTAGTGGTTAACCGTTCGCTCGTCACGCCGAAGACCCGGGTTCGAATCCCCACATGAGTACAATGTGTGAAGCCCATTCTGGTGTCCCCCACCGTGATATTGCTGGAATAATGCTAAAAAATGCGTAAAACTAAACTCACTCAATTCACTTGGGATTGCAAGCTCATCGTCGGTAAATGCAATTTACAGAACTTGTTGGTTATATAGGTTTATTCTAGAGTTTCGAAAACGTTACATTCTTGGGAGCGTCTGGTTTGTAGACTGAAAACGTGTATGTGATAGCTACATTTTATCTGATTTTCGTAAAACATCTTTGTTGAGGCATGATTAATTACTTCTGTGTATGAATTGATTCATTTAAATTATTGCTCAAAGTAAACACATTTGACTTTTTTATCTTTTGCTCATCATTGATATTGAATTCGTTGATATTTGACTCATTGATACTGAAGTATTAAATCTGAATGTTAACCTGAGAACATAAAACGTAAGAAAAACTAACTGTCCAAATATTTTTAGGGCAAAGCGTAAGGCTAAGCTGTTAAAACTTCACTGCAATCTGTGTTCTTCATTTCATCTTGTCATCGTTTCCAAAAAAATCCAATAAAAGACCAGATATTTGATTCTGCTATGGATGTCTGTTTAAGAAAGTGATTAAGTACAGAGTTTAGATATAAATTTGGCTTGAAAGTGAAAACATTAAATGATCATGTTATTACTCATAAGGTTAATGGCACAGTTAAATTCCACGCAATTTTTTTTTGCTCATCATTGATATTGAATTCATTATTTTACACGTTGATATTGAAGTATTAAATCTGACTGAATTATATCGTAAGAAAAAATAGTTGACCAAATGGTTTTAGGACAAAGCTGTTAAAATCTTCACTGTATTCTGTATTCATCATTTCATCGTGTCATCGTTCAAAAAAATATCCAATAAACGACCAGATATGTCTGCCACGATATTGATTCAGCTATGAATTGAAAGTGATAAAGCACCGATTTTAGATATAAATTTGGCTTGAAAGTGAAAACATTAAATGATCATGTTATTACTCATACAGTTAATGGCACAGTTCAATTCCACGCCCACAACACGGCGGCGGCATCTCACAATCAACTCCGAATGTACCGAACACTAGAACATTTATTCGTTTTAACGGTAGTTCATCAATTCTAAAAACGAGAACTAAATATACGTAAAATAATCATATTCTGTTTTCAGTTAAATGTTTCTGCACAACTTACTTTCTAAATCGAACTCGAAACGCGCAAGACCTGAATACAAGCCCTTTGATGTCCAACAAGAACATGTAATACAACAGCTGTTCATAAACTTTTTCCAAATCCTAACGCCAAACACGATAAAATATTCCAGGAATCGCAACTCTGCAATGTACACCTACGTTTGAGAATATTATTTTTAACTATCTAGTGATTACGAAATGAAAAAGAAAGTTCTATAATCAACTTTCAATGTTTGGCTTTAATGTCAGTGGAATATTGTAATTTCTTGAGCAAAGAATATCATTCAACAGAGACATTTTTTAATTTCGTCAATTTTGTTCAGACACGAACCCAGCCTCTGCCTACATTAACGTTTGAAGTTGCGCTTTCATGTTAGTTTAATAAAACATCACAATTCAATCGCTTAGAGACTTACGGAGCTAAATTGACACTCCAGCGGCGGTGATGAAATTCCAAGAAGTTGCAGTTTGTTCTTTTATTAAAACCCAAAGGAAGTACAACTTACATCCTAACTGCTGGGTTCATTAAACCTTACACGAGAACGTGGATGACAAGGGCTGACCTTTCCTGGGGGGAAAATACCATTTATTTTCAGATAGATATTGTCTTCATTCTGCCAAAGCAGAACAACAAAGAAGGTGAGTGACAGACTCAGAGTCGGCAGCCCTCTATACCGGACCTGTCTATACCGGACGATTGTGCATTCGGTTGTCTCATTCCTCGAGCTATCGACATATCTGTGTCTACTCTCTCTCTCTCTCTCTCTCTCTCTCTCCTCTCCCTCTCTCTCTCTCCCTCCCTCCCTCTCCTCTCTCTCTCTCTCTCTCTCTCTCTCTCTCTCTCTCTCTGCAGTGTACATATACTCTCTCTACTCTCTCTTTGCTCTCTCTCTCTCTCTCTCTCTCTCTCTCTCTCTCTCTCGTTTAGTGTTTACAAAATCACGTTTCGCAAAGGCCGGTATTGAGACACATATTCAGCTGCGACAAATCCATCACTGAATTCCCCATACATTTTAGAATCAAATTACAGCTGTTCTTTGTCACCAACAATAGATAAAATAAAACGAAACATATTGGGTGTGAAAACGAACGCTGTGCTCGAAAGACTGCGCTTGTTTGAAATGTAAACAAAGAAAAATTGTGAAATTTTCCGACATCCAGCCGTCTATGCATTGCTTGCAATGGCTCAATACCTTTAGAAAATACATGGAAAGAGTATCGTAGCAAGAAATGGCAATTTAGAATTGGATACAATGTAATGATTTGATAATTCATAAGAAATTGTCAAAGTTTCCGTGCAGCGTGACGCCATGACTGACGCAAAATCACGCAGAACGACAACGGTAATTATCAGCATTTCTGGCTTCTTCTCTTACTTACAATGAAAACGATAAAACATATAACAATACACAGATAGTCAGAATCAATCTGATTACTTACATCTCATATTTATGTTCAAATGATCCCTGAATCAAGGGAAGAGTCCTCACAAAATCCTGTGTACCCTTGTCAGGGAAGCCGCCATTTTGTAAGAAATCGGTCATCGGTAGTGATGTCATACGTCAACATTGTTGTACATATTAGGCAATTTCTTTGAGGTGAAGGTTGGTTGAACAAGAGTAAACACAATAGTCCTATCCTTCCGATTACACTTTCAGTATTATGATGTATATTTTGCGTATCGTTCAGATAATTTTTCATGAAACTAATTTCAGTATCTACATTTAGCCTTGTTCAATATCATATGATACGTGGATATAGGGTGTACGTTTTTATTCTTTGAACGTTTTTGATTGTTTGAATAATATTAACATAAGAAATTGACACATTTAGTGTAGTGCATCATATTGTAAACCTTTACACAATTGTTAGAAGATCACAGGTAGCCATAACTGCAACATGTACTTTAGTTCCTATGATGTACATGTGCAATATGCAATACATTGGGACTAATATTGCAGTTTCATATGAACAGGTTAACGAACAGCGATTTAACTCAACCTAATGAGTAAAACTGATAATATTACTGGAAATGATTCATACATTTTATTAAATGTATATGTAAACATATCTTGTTCATTGAATTTGTTTGTGTCGTTCTATAGACAAAACAATGATGTAAGTTGATTGGCCATGTGCGCGTTTGTCAGAAACGTTTTATGATTCACTATAATTGTTTTCAATAATATAATCAATCCATATTCAGTTAAGAATTATTGTGATGACAGGATATCAAACTAACAATATGTATACGAAAATTGTTATAAAATATATAAACCATGTCACGTCTAAATTTGGACAACCCTTACATCCATATTCTAATAGTTTCATACAAAAAAGCTATCTTTCTGCATCTTTCATTGCTAACTTATGAAGAGAAATAGCTACATAATCATAAACAAAGAAATTCCTTATCCTTAAAAAATATTCGGGTGTTGTGAAATACTATTTTTCATTTACGTTAAATTGATGCAAACAAGCTAGAAAAAATAGGAAGAAGGCGGAAAAATATTTCCGACAACATCCTACTGTGCATAACCTAAATGCTGTTAAAATGACAAATGCCAGGGCAAGACGTACCTTTATGGAAACTAAACGCAGATCTTGGAGGAAATATGTGTCCAAAATCAATTCCCGCACACCCATGTCCAAGGTGTGGAACATGATTCAAAAGATTAAGCGCAAAGGATCCAAATCTGGTGTTCACCATCTCAAAGATGGTGACTCCCTTTTAACCAATAAAGTTGAAATTGCAAACAATCTTGGCCAAACTTTGACAAACCACTCCTCCTCATCAAATTATAATCCTCAGTTCCAGAAATACAAAACCCAACAAGAAAAGAAATCAGTCAATTTTAACTCTCATAATGGAGAGGATTACAATGAAATGTTTTCTCTCCATGAACTACGTACTGCCCTGGGGCAGGCTCACGACACTGCAGCAGGGGCTGATGATATTCATTATCAGCTTCTAAAACACCTCCCTGATTCAAGTTTGGAAACACTACTCAATATATTTGATGACAATTAGACAACCGGAAAGTTTCCTCCTTCGTGGCACAATGCCATTATCATCCCTATACCAAAACCTGGCCGGGATCATACCGATCCCTCAAACTACCGACCTATATGACTAACTAGCTGTGTTTGTAAAACCATGGAGCGCATGGTCAACAGTCGATTAATCTGGTACTTGGAGACCAATAACCTCCTTAGTGACCTCCAATGTGGTTTCCGAAAGAACCGAAGTACCATTGACCATCTGGTGCGTCTGGAATCATTTATAAAAAAATTCCATTGACAACAAACAACATACTGTATCTATCTTTTTCGACTTGGAAAAAGCATATGATACAACGTGGAAACGTCTTAAAAGATTTACATGAATTTGGATTGAGGGGCAGATTACCTCAGTTCATATCTCAGTTTTTAAACAACAGACAATTTCAAGTACGGGTGGGTTCCACATTGTCCGATTATTTCCACCAAGACCAGGACGTCCCTCAAGGCAGCAACCTGTCTGTCACACCTATTAGCATCAAAATTAACAGCCTCACTAACGTTTTGAACAACTGTGTTGATGGGTCCTTTTTCGTGGATGATCTCAATATGTCATGCCGTGGTAAGAACATGCACGCAATAGAAAGGCAGCTACAACTCTGCCTTAACAAAATCCAAAAATGGGCCTATGAAAGTGGCTTTAAGTTTTCAAAATTCAAAACAAATTGTATTCACTTTTGTCGTAAATACAAACCACACAAGGATCCAGACCTATCCTTAGATGGTACCCCTATCAAGGTAGTAGAAGAGGCCAAATTCCTGGGACTCATATTCGACCGCCACTTGACATTCTTACCACACATAAAATATTTGAAGACAAAGTGCTTGAAGGCTCTGGACTTACTAAAAGTCGTTTCAAATACAGAGTGGGGAGAGGATCAGACTACCCTACTTCACTTGTACAGATCTTTGGTGCGCTCTAAACTAGACTACGGCTCCATTGTCTATGGTGCAGCCTGCAAAAGCAATTTAGATAAATTAGACTCTATCCACCACCAGGTTCTGAGGCTCTGCCTGGGAGCCTTTAGGACCTCTCCGGTAGACAGTCTATATGCGGAGGCTAACGAACCCTCCCTTGAACAACGCCGCATTAAACTTTCACTGCAGTATATCACAAAATTGCGTTCAAATGAGTCGAATCCAGCATACAATTGTGTTTTTAACCCTCTCTATGAAAAGCTGTTTCCTAAAATGCCAAGCCTGGTTCCACCACTTGGAATCAGAATTCAACCACACATATCTGCAGCTAAAATTGACCAATATCATAGCACCTTACCGGCTTCTGTCTTCGCCACCCTGGCAGATGGTGAAACCACAGGTGGATCTTACCCTCACCAAACTCAAAAAGTCAGAAACAAATCCTTTGGTGTTCCAGCAGGAATACAACCAGTTACGCTCCAAGTATAACACCTATAGATCCATTTTCACAGATGGATCCAAGGATGATGGCCAAGTTGCCAGTGCTGCAGTCATTGGATCAAAGACTGTCTCCTCTAGAATTCCTAACAATAGTTCCATTTTCACTGCTGAGGCCAAAGCTATCTTCACAGCTTTGACCTATATTAAACAACAGAACCATTCTAAAAACACATTGTCCCAGTTAAAATTTCTATGCTGTAAGCACCAGTTCAACCTTCGCTCCTTTTGTTCAGGTTTCATGATCGGGGATGGAATTCCTCGACTTTTCTGCCAACCCACTGGATGCAGCTAAGTTCTAATTGTCTCCTTACAGACAGCCACAGTTCCTCTATCAATCATATCCAGCCTTACGTTTTCTAAACTCCTTCGGGTGTTTTAGAAGCAAGAATACCAAGCCGCCTCCTATCACCGACAGTCATTTTTCTGGGCCTACCTGCACCTCCCTGGTGCTCAATGCCATATCCATTTGCAATATTTTTCAAAACACGATAAACAGTGGACAAAAGGATGCCTGTTCTACTGGAAATCACTTTAGCTGATCTGATGTCCTTGTTATAATACTCTAAAATCAACTTCCTCTTCTCTAAATCATCCATACTAAGGATCACTGAAAATGTCGTCTGCTAGCAAGTAAACAAAGGGGGATAACTCTTCACAAACTAATGACAAAGGATTAACGGAGTTGTCTCTCTTGAATGAAACCAAGCACTTGATAGCTTGTCAAGGTTGTTTAAACTAGAAATCCAATTAAACATATTCCTAAAATTCTCAATAATTTCTGGTCATACTATAATAGTTTGCTTCACCGTGAACAAAACATAGCGAAAATATAGCGTCCGTATCCACAACAAATTCTCTCCAAGTGATCTGAGTTACATTGACCAAGTGTTAAGCATAGCGGAGTTATGCCCCCTTATTTTAATACGCGTATGACCTCTCTGTCGTCGTTTGACGTCATAGAAGAAAATCCATTTTTCACACTTATTGCGAGTCATTTTTACTGTTGAGCGTATAACGTTATGCACAACCACATAAACCCATTTGATATACATTTATGTTGTTCAGATATCAGGCTGTATTTTCTTCGCTCACACTTTCCGTGAAGAAAATTAAAAAAACTCGTAGCACAGTGCTTTTATCGGTTCAGGATAAAAAGTGGAGAAATTTACAGTCCAAGATATTTTTATGGATTAAACTTCTGGATAAAACTATGGATAAAAATATCTTGGACATCAATGTACAACTTCTAAATGCCTCTGAAAGACATCGAGAAATTTACTGTTTTTAACGCATAACAAAATGTTGGACAACATTTAGCAGGGTGTATTGCTCAAACCGCAGAGGTAGGTGCACTTATATTATACCAACGGATAGGATATTTAATATTCTACATTTCTGTGTAATTTTATAGCCGTACGTAGATCCAGGACCACGCAAGCGCAATTCTCGCACAACGTTTACTTTTCAAAATGTATGAAAATGTGCGCCTGAAAAAAACCTCGGCATCCAGGGGGCTAAAAAAAAAACAAAAAAACTAGCTATGATTTGCTGTTCAACAGAAAATGTGAGTTTGGGATTTCTAACTCACAATATACCGTTACAGATTGGAAAATACATAAAATTAAGACAATTTTGTATTTTGCACACCGTTTTATAACATGCGATGAAAGGTATTATTTGACAGTTTTATGTAAACTGTGAGCGACCAAAATACTTAAATCTGAACAACATATACATATCATAACTGTGGTGTTGTGTATTGCATGACACATTCGGTGCGAAAACCTTCTTGTATGTAACGAATTCAATTTTCTGGTACTATTGTTTTGGATTTCAGCGTTTCTTTTCATTTGAGATGAAGCCTGAACAATGTTGTTGGGGTTTTTTGTTTATTTTACGAGAGACATATGGGCAAAAATTAGGTTACAAATGAACAATGAAATGATCGCGGGACATAGCAAATTCTATCCACCATATACAGTAGTGGTTGTCCGACTAATTGAAATAATCGAAGATTGGTCGCAGTAACTAAACGACCAAGCAATCGATCATGTTTTTTCATAATCGAACACAAACAATTCTGGAACACTTGTTTTCATTTACAGTATTTTTCACTAGGTTGGTTTTGTCTGTTACATTTCATAAGCACTACAAGCTCGTTCCAAGTCATGATTGAATTTATCTTAAAGACTCTTAGAAATTTATGTTCCTAACATACTAGTCACCCTTTAAAGATGTGAAATTTTGCCCCCCGAACCCCAAAGAACTATATGTTTTTTCCTTATTTGTTTGTGCATTAACAAATTTGATAAATGACGCTAACCAATTATTTTCGATGATTGATCGCTTGTAATGAACCAATCATCAATTATGAGATTTTAACCAATTCCCAACACTAATATACAGACATTTTTATTGCTGGAATATTGCTAAAAGCGACGTAAAACTATACTCGCTCACTACAATAATTCTTGTACTAGTGTTTCTTACACACCCGTGGGTGAGAAACCCATGTGAGAAAACTGGTATCACACATATGTGTGAGATCGATTTCTTATCCCGTGATTGGCTACTCCATGGTGATGACCTAGGGTCAGGTTATGACGGACTACTTTCCTGATTAAAATTCATTGATAAGTTACTCGTGCTTCAATCGAACAGAAACCTGTTACTCTTGCAAAAAATACCCCTTTACACCTACCTGTTATTTTCGCGATTGCAACATAAACAGGTATCTATACAATGAGTCACAAGTAGAATAAATATAACACGAATCTATTTATTTTCTAATTCTTTTTATTAAAACTTTTGATTTCTAGTCATGAATTCAAAATGGCTCGAACAATCAGTGATACCTGTGTAAACAATTATGTGAAAATCACCGTTAGAGATAAAACCCGGGATTCACTTCGAATATTCAAAATGTACAACATTGGTACTTTTACTGGAGGGATGCGACAAGTGTCATGTGTCGTCTTGCAAAAATACCTGACACGATAACGCCAGTGCCTGTCCATTGTGAGATCGATTTGCATCGTTGTTTCTTTGATGCATTGATGAAGATGACATTTTTCACTGATAAACATGATGAAGACCCACTTCCAGCTCCGAGATACTATGTGATTCTAATGTTATCAAATTCACTCATGACAATCAGAACAAAAACACACTCGTTGAAACAATGTACAACATGGTACGTTTTGCAAGGCTTCATGAGTGCAAATGGAGGTACACGTCTTTTCTATTCAATCGAACATGTACAGGAACGGTTGATCTACACAAAAGTCATTGCTCGTGACATTCCTCCGACGCATGATAATGAAAAGTTTATGTCTTGATAACATACAGGGGATGTAATCAACTCACATTTCATACTTAAAACTCCGTAAATTCTATTACATTCCAAGTGGCAGTTTCGGGCTCGGGAAAACGAGAAGGCTGTGGCGAAGAAAAGTAGTCCCCCATTGATAGTGAACGTAACCTCAGCAATGTCACATTCAAGCACACTGGGTGCACCTAATTACACACACTCAAAAGTTTTGGCTCCAGTCGATGGAAGAACATTGAATGTAAACTAGTATACACAAGTACAGGTCTCCAATGCGCAGAGATAATCGAAACAATCTTCCGATGACGACAACCACCAAGCGATAACGATGACGTCACACGCTCAAATAATTTACGCTTGCAAGAATTCAAATCATCCACATTTGCATGGTAACATCATCGTTTTAGAGGGTTTAATTAATTTTCTGTGATCTTATCTAGTTATCATTATCACTATTGC
This sequence comes from Haliotis rubra, assembly GCF_003918875.1. Classification (NCBI taxonomy): domain Eukaryota; kingdom Metazoa; phylum Mollusca; class Gastropoda; order Lepetellida; family Haliotidae; genus Haliotis; species Haliotis rubra. The sequence continues at coordinate 219,244 of NW_025767532.1, forward strand.
CTTGATGTTGCGAAGAGGTGGCAGAAACTTTTTTGTGGAGGGTCACCATGGGGATGAGTAGTGATTAGGAAACCAAGTTACGTCACTCATTCATAAACGTTGTGTTGTGTATTATTGCGCACCTACGATGAGAAAAATGAAATTTGAATCTATTCGACCATAAAATGGTGCGATTTTATGGTGTGTAAGAAACAGATTACTGTACTCGTGTCTGTCAGATACCATTTATCTTACAACTCGTTGTTTCAAAACGTATTTAACTCGCTTTCGCTCGTTAAATACGCTTTGAAACAACTCGTTGTAAGATAAATGGTATCTGACAGACACTCGTTTAGTAATCTCTATATCAGACTTATGCCTTGTTTCCATTGTTCATGTGGTGACGTTATCACGGAAGCTTGTGACGTCATCCTTTTGTGTGACGTAATCGTAGTAAGCCGGGTAACGTCAGAACATTCCTAAATGATTTGTACAAGTACACTCACATGCGAAAAGTGTCAACTTTGTCGACTTGGCCGCAATAACGTGTGATGTTTCGGTATTTCAAACGCGTCACGTTGAGCGAGTTGGAAACGTATCGCACTATAACTTCACATGCAAACGCAGCGCATGCTATTTTAAGACATGTGCTAGGCGGAAGTGATTTTTGTCGTCTGCTTTCGACGTCTGATCGAGGTAGACACAATGGGTCGTAGGGGTAAAGATCTGTCGACCTCTGTGAAAACAAGCATCGTATCGCTAACTGAGAGTGGATTAAAACAGTCAGAAATTTGTAAAATATTGGATTTGTCCAAGAGCACAATCAGTAAGTTTTTGAAACGTTATCGCGACAGGGAAAATATAAATAACTCTGCTCGAAGCGGAAGACCGAAAGTCATTGGGATTCGTGGCCAGACAACATTATCAAGGATTGTTAAGAAACTTTAAAGAAAGGAAGGCGTAAAAGTTTGTCTGACATTACTAGTGAATATAATACCTCAGTACCTGTACCTGCTTCAACTAGATCCATTCAGCGTGAATTACACCGTTTGGGCTATGATCGGAGGATTGTTTGTCATTAAGAAGCTAGGAATTCGTGAGGTAAATCGGAAAAAGCGTCTCCAGTACTGTAGAGGAAAATTACACTGGAATGTTGATCACCACTGGCGAAAAGTAATATTCAGTGATGAAATGACAATAGTTATCAAGCCAGATGGAAAAATCAAAGTCTGGAGAAAAAGTCGAAAAAAGTCTGAAAGGTGGCTTGGCCAGTGCTCGGTTACTTAGCTGACAAACCTGGTCGCTCTTTAAAGTTAATGATGTGGTGCTGCATAACTTACTATGGGACCGGTGTTTTAGAGTTTGTGGCAGGCAACATGAACAGTCAGAAGTATATTGACGTACTTGACAGGTGTTTGTGGCCAGTAATAACCAAACACTTCACCAATAAACAATGGATGTTCATGGATGACAATGCCACAATTCACCGTTCTGCTGCTACAGAAGCCCGGAAGCGAACAAATGAAATTGCCCCATTTTTCTGGCCTCCACAAAGTCCAGATTTAAATCCAATTGAAAATGTGTGGCTTGTCCTGAAGAACACTGTGAAAAAAAACATTGCAAACGTGAGGACCACTGATGACCTCAAGGAAGCGCTTACGACTGCCTGGGAAAAACTGCCGATTGCATACATCCATTCGCTTTATTCTTCTCTTTCACGTCGCTGTCGACAAGTTCTAATGTCAAAGGGTCACATCACCAAGTATTAACTTTATTGGAATACTGTAAGGTAAGATATTAATATCTAAAATTGGATTTAGCGCTCAGGAGACCGGCGGCCATTTTGATAAAGTTGACAAAATTTTGGCATGTGAGTGTATTATGAGAATTGCGTGAATCATTAATGAGATTGCCGTCAACCATTAAAAGGTTCATGAATCATGCAAACTTCAGTACTAGTTCTGTACATTCACAGTACGTGAATATAAACAACTTGTATGTTTATCAAGAATGAGGAACTGTCATTTAGGGAAGATGTTACACGATGTAATAATGCTTTTGGTTGTAATCGACTTTGTCAAATTTTGTATTCGGGGAACGACTGAAGATCGACACCAGTTTATACTGCAATGCCTATATTTCAAAGATTCTACTTAATTATCATATTTTATATACATGTATTTTCATCATTATTATTTTTAATAACCCATACATGAGTAAATGCAGTATGTTATTATCTTGTAAAAATAAGAACAACATTTCTTTGAATTGTACTGAGGTTACGATGAGAGGAACTCTTACCCCTCTGTAAAATCAACATACCCATCTGTCACTTTAAAACGAATGTTGTTGATTTATGTACATGTGCCTCTATATGATGTGTATACCGAATAAAGAAGATAAACGGCTTACAGCCAAATAGCCCGGTGATTTTCAAATCTGGAAGCTGAGGATAAAGTAAGAATGATGATTTATCTAGAAAATATCTTCTCCAACTTTGCATATTTTATTCCGATCGTATTCTGACCGTGCGTGAATACACTTGATGACAAGTATCATATATGAAACACGCATTATTCAAATTACAGGAGTATCTGAATAATGTATATCACTGTTTTGTATTCATCGTTGTAAGATATAAATGCTGAAGGATCTGTATTTTTTCAAACACTGACTTTTCTGTTTGGAGATATTACAGTCATGGATGGAGCAAGTTCGAACTGCTATCAGAAATGTGAGTCATCCCCAGAGACGACTGGTATCAACAATAGAGTTACGTCCCTTGACACTGTTTACATCCGGGCATTGAGTATCCAAAGCAATGGAGAAACAATCCAGGCGGCCATCTTTGTTGTCATAAACGCGAAGTCGTGGGTCGCCGCATCAAAAAACCGTCAAGATGAGCAACAGAGGGACGAATAGCATCCTAAGCGAAATAGAATGGGACGAAGGATTAAGTATGCCCGTCGCCAACGCCCCAAACAAGGTGTTGGAAGACCAGGTTAGTGTACAACATAATGTTTTGTTGGTTGTCATCAACGAAATCAGTCAAAAATGTTAAATGTATCTGATTTGCATCCACTCGTTTTCAAATTACGCATAAAAAATACCGATCGACAGAAATACAACAGTGAAAGCATAATGAGCATTGGAATACATGTGATAGTCGGTAGGGAGGCAGGGTGAGAATAAAGGATGAGATACAAAATATGTCGAAGACACCTAGGCCAGGTGGAAACTGTCCTATTTTCGATCAAGGGTGTACATGTATACAAAGCCAATCAAGGGGACCTACAGACCGTGTATTTATCAATACATAAGTGTTAATGTTTATGATTAAATAAACGGATTATATTTAGAACAAAATACTTTGTGTTTATGGGTTGTTTTTTTCTCATTTCGAGAATGTTTTATTGCAAAAGACAGATATTTTAGTACAGTCTACAGAGTATATTTGAGACAAGTAGATTTTGCCAAAGTATTTGAATGTCAACCTGTGAATAAAGAGTATAATCTTAATTTTGTTTTATTGTCAAATGTTATGCATAATCAAAATGGTCATTATCACAAACACTGATAAAACCCTGAGTTCTTTAACAAACCCAGCTGGGTCATTAGGAATATAGTCTGTTCTTCTGATTTGTTATAAATATGCAAATTCTTTTAAATGTTCTTGAGGAGTGTTCTGATACTAGTGGTGGTCCGATAAATTGAAATAATCGAAGATTGGTCGCAGTGACTAAACGACCAAGCAATCGATCATGTTTTCTCATAATCGAACACAAACAATTCTGGAACACTTGTTTTCATAAACAATATTTTTCACAAGGTCGGTTTTGTCTGTTACATTTCATAAGCACTACAAGCTCGTTTCAAGTCATGATTGAATTTATCTTAAAGACTCCAAGAAATTTATGTTCCTGACATACTAGTCATCCTCTAAAGATGTGAAATTTTGCCAAAAACACCCCAAAAGAACTACGTTTTTTCCTTATTTTTATGTGCATTAACAAATTTCATTAATGACGCTAACCAATTTTTTTCAATGATTGATCGGTTGTAATAAACCAATTATCAATTATGAGATTTTAAACCAATTCCCAACACTATCTGATACCATACTGTTCATCCATCCTCAATGTAAAACTAAACATCAAATCATCAAGACACAGCATCGTATTTCAAATAAAAATAGATTCCATTCCAATTTTCTTACAGTTCAGGTATTGATAGCAACAAAATTGAATGAGAGTAGTGCAAGAACTTTTTCAACAAAACAATTACATCCCTTCATTTTCATTTTGCTGCAAGAATGCACTATATAATTCTATGTGAGAATATTGCACAGCAACTAACAAGAGTAATTAGTGAAGTGTAATGAACAGTATGCCTGCAGTAAAAACCAAAAAAACACTATTAGGCGGATATAAAATATTTCACAAATATCTCCTAGGAGATATCATTTTGACAGTAGATTTTGTACAGTGCCCTGACAATGCTATGACGTCATGAACTTGATGACATCACAATGCTATGACATCGCTGCACTGCAGGTCTAATGGTAGTACCATGTTCAGAGATGTACATTTTTCATTGAAAAATGAAGAAGAGTGATTTTTTAAGATAAATAGAATCTCACTCTGGTGTTTCTGATATCAAATATATCAACGCTCGTTGATAAAAGTAAAAAATATCCTCGGCAAGCCTCAGGTGTTTGTAACTTTATCAACTCGTGGTGATATATTTGATATCAAAAGAGATTCTCTATTTATTCAATACTTTGTTTAATATCAAGAAATTAAAATAACAAACATGTCTTGTAATTCTCTATGTTAAAAGATTTCAACGATGTATTTTCCTGTAGAGGAAAAAAGCAATGCATCACAACAATGCTGCTTATAGCCTAATGACTGCACCATAAGGGTCCATGGCAAAATGACAAAAATTACACTATTGAATGGCCTGTTTATATTCCATTTTGCATATCTCACTTTGATAAATAACAGTCAAGCTCCAAGGAAAAACACTCTTTTAAAAATATTTGTAAATATTCAATTCTAGTGATCATGAATAGCAAATTGAATTCATGAAGGAATATGGTTCCATTCACTGCTGTATGTGTAAGTCAAATGTGAACAGTACTAATGCACTGTAACCACCTTTTTAACATTTTGACAATATAATTAAATATTCAAGATGTTAGAATTCATATCTTGGAAAAGTTAAATACTCTTAATGCAAAGTAATATATATCCTCTTCAATGTATGTAAAGTTTTGTGCAACCCAACAGAAGCCTTGGAAATTTATTAGGGGTGGGTATTGCAAGGAATTTTCATATTGCGATAAATTGCGATGCGAAAGCATGTATTGCGATATGTATTGCAATATATTGCAAGAAGTTTTATTTAACAAAAAATACGTATAATCGAGTTAATGCTTGATTTATAAAGTAAAAACACAACAAAATCACAATGCTTGATTAGGCGTTAATAAAAACTTTTAATCATGACAAAATAAAAATGTAAATAATGTTTGGCACAAATGAAACAAGGAAAGGAACAATTTAAAAAACGGAAATGTTACGAAGTTTTCCGAATGCATGTCAAAATAACCGGTTTTTGATCAGCCCGACATTTTGTTATCAAGTAATATTGGTCGTTATCGTTTTCATGTCTGAACCGGTAAACCGGTTATATTGCGCAGCCCTAAAATTTATTGCCATTTTGTTTCAAGTAATGTATTGGTCAGTTGTTGTACTAATCACATATCTTATAATGGCTATATATCCATCCTCTGCTATTTTCCAAAGGTACAATCAAAACAAAGAGTGATAGTTACTCACAAAGAGGACTTAGAAGAAACAGACGATCGTATACATGCTATGACAGAGCATCTGAAGAATGTTCGCCAAGAGCTACAACACACACAGAGTCTAGTGAATGCCCGGAAGCACGAGACTCAGACTGAGAGTCACCTGTTGAAGATTGCACAGAGAGAAGATGGTCGACTACAACAAGAAATCAATAAGCTGGACAAGGAGCTGGAGGAACTCAAGGAGAAGAAAAACATATATGAGGTAAGACAGGTTTTCATAGACTTGAGAAATGGGCTTTTTATGCAAGAGGAAGACGGTTTGCTATGACAAGAGAAAAGTGGGGATTTTTTAGGTTTTCTTAGACTTGACAGATGGAAGAGGCAAGGGAACTTGTTTTGCTGACAAAGAGTGGGGGTTTTAGGCAGGAGAAAGAGGGGAACTTGTTTAGCTAAGAGGGGAAAATTCTTTTTCTTCAATTTCTTCAACAAGAGAAAAGCGGGACCTTTTAGACAGGAGGTAATTGGAATGTTTTTATGCAAGAGGAAGAGGGGTCCTTATTTATGCAAGAGGAAGATTGGTACTTGTGAAGACAAGAGGAAGAGAGGGATTCTTCAGACTTTTGGGGGGAAGAGAAAAGGCAGATTTTTTTAGGCACTAGGAAAAGTGTTTAACATCCAAGCCACATGGGGATTTCTGGTTAGAGACATTTTCAAGCAAAGTAGTTTACTTCCATGAGCTGACTGAATGGATCAGGTGGGCAGGCTTGGTGATTTGGTTGATGGCATCATTTCATCAGTCACTGGATTGTCTGGCCCAGACATCCACCATATAGCTGGAATTTGCTGGATGCAGATTTAAACATCCAACATGAAAGTATTGAAACTTGACCCGGTGAAACCATATCTCATTGCTAACTGTCATCATCTTCTCCGCAGAATAACATCTTCCGGCAGACCCAGAAGTTGGAGGAGATGAAGTCCCAGATGAACTGGGACCAGCAGGCGCTGGAGGCGTGGCTGGAGGAGTCGGCCAGGAAGGATGAGGATGCCATGACGCTCCAGAAGTACACACGCCAGGATGAGAGCAAGATCAAGGTATGGACCCACTACAGAGATTTATGTCTGATCTTCAAACATATATATGTAAAAAGATATAACTCAGCTTTGTTTGGGGTAAGTGTGTCAATATGTCCATCTTTCTTTCCAGGAGCTGTCTCTACGCATGGAGAAGCTGACTGACGAGGCTGCTAAGAAGCGTCATCAGCTGGATCATGAGATGACAGAAACTCTGACTGCCCAGGTAAGACAACATTCAGGGCAAGTAGTAATTCGCAGTGAACAGAAAGTGAGGCACTTGGAAAATGCAGAATTTACTTGAAATTAGAAAAAATGTGTTAATGTGCTCAAGTCCATCTCCAAACACTATACATGTGATTCAAATTTTTGTGTGTTTTGTTATCTCATGTCTAAATATCCAGAAGACCTTAATTTGATTTTTGTGTCAGTTTGCAAAATATTTACAAAAGTTTTCTATGGAATTATTTCTTACATACAGTTTCCCTGAAGTTATCGTCAATTCATCAACAAATGTCAGTGTAGACATCAGATAATACAGTTTATCCACACTTGATGTTTAAATGACTTGCTTTATGAAACAGTTGTAGTTTTTGATCAGATGACAGCAAGTCCCTACTACTTGTGACTATTCAACTTGGAAACTAGTTTGTCCTGATAATACAGTGTAGCTAGTAGTCCTATCTATACGTTGTATTTGTTAGATTGAGCTGGACAAGACTGCTGAAGACTTCCGGAAGGCCCACGCTGAACGTCAGGAGCTGATCCAACAGTGGGAGTATACCATCGACCAGATGCAGCGGAGAGACAAGGAGATGGACCTGCTGGCTGCTGTAGGTTTACTCTCTCTCTCTCTCTCTCTCTCACACTCTCTCATTCTCTCATTCTTAACCAACAGCTAATGGGATCTGGTACATGAGGCTTGCTGAATTGTTTGATGAATGTCATCATATCCCAGCTGCAAGATCAGTGCTCATTATGTCAATCACTCATTTGACTGTGCAGATATGATTCACAGGCTTTAATCTCATAGCTGGAATATTTGTGAGTGAGATGTTAAACAGGAAACAAAATAAGATGCTCTAAAAGTCAAAACTAAAGCAATCCTCATTATGAGATAAAATGTATTTCGTCTTCTTAAATTTTCTTTTGCCTCCTCTAATATAATGTGCTCAGATGATTGGGTAGGGGTGAAATTCTTAAATCTTCTATATAAATAACAACATTGCTCCAATTTGTTTTCTTTATAAATTGAATTTCGTGAATCCTCTATATAAAACATCACTGCCTGATTGCCCTCCCAGCAACTGGCGCGAGTGAAGATTGAAGTGCGAAAACGTGAGGAGTCCATCAAAGAGAAGCAACAGTTTCTGGAGTACGAGATAGAGAATAACAAGGACCAAGAAGTGAAGATCTCTAGCGCTGAGCGGCAATCTGCAAAACAACGTCTTGACCTACAGGAAGCTGACACACAGCGAGTACAGTTTCAAGACGAGGTAGGATTTCAATATTTGGATTTCATGATTTGGTCACTGGGTTCACCTATCTTGCAGAAATCCTTGTGTGAATGTGTGCAAATGTAAACATGGCTTTGTTTCAAAAAGCTTAAAAATAGTGACTCCCATTCCAGTTCACCTGAGGTACTTGATCCTGTGGGGTAGCCTAGTGGTTAAAGCGTTGGCTCGTCGCGCCGAAGACCCGGGTTCGAATCCCCACATGGGTACAATGTGTGAAGACCATTTCTGGTGTCCCCCGCTGTGATGTTGCTGGAATATTGCTAAAAGCGGAGTAAAACCAAACTCAGTCAGTCAGTCCAGTTTACCTGTTGAGGCACTTGATCTTTTGTACAGCTCCTGTCACCCACGAGGGGATCTTAAGCAACTTCGGTAGGGTAGTGAGATGGATGACTGTTTTAGGCAGCTTGTCTCCATAGAATTTCAGGGGCTTTGGCCCTGGCCTATGTTATTCAAGGTCCTGTAGTGCTCTTTTTGTTGTCTTAGGCATGTGAATTTGTAGCTTCAGGTCACTCGGCAGTGAAAATGGGAAGGTGATATGGTAAAATGACTATTAACTTTCTAGTGCAGGCAGCCAGGGTTGCTGAGAAAGAAAATCCAATTATCCAAAGAATGGACTTTGGCACATTGCTAATGATCATTTTTTATCCCTATTGTTGTTGTGTTGCAGCTCGATGCCTTGAAGCGTACAGTTGATCGCACCAACACAGATCTGGAGGTGACAAGGTCACAAGTCAAACAGCTCAGAAAGGATGTGATCGAAAAAGCAGACAGGTATAATGCAAACTGAAATAGTGTTATAATGATTGGACATTGGTCATACCTTGTTGCATCTCTCTGGACTCTTAATATTTACCATTCTTGAACTGAGATGTAATTATAAAAGCCTGTGTTGAACCTTGCAGTATTTGGGTATAACCTCAGCAATATTCCAGCTATATGGTGGTCTGTAAATAATCGAATCTGGACCAGACAATCCAGTGATCAACAGCATGAGCATCGATCTGCGTAATTGGGAACTAATGACATGTGTCAACCAAGTCAGCGAGCCTGACCACCCAATCCCATTAGTCGCCTCTTGCGACAAGCATGGGTTACTGAAGATCAATATTCTAACCCGGACGTTCACAGGTCTATAAAGGGTGAAAGTTATGGGTGTCAACTTATGTAATGTGAGGGATGTGACAAGAGGAGTACATCCTTACTGATGAAGGAGCATGAATATACTCCGAAACATTGTGTGCCTTATATTACAGAAGTTGACATCTATAGGTTTTTACCCTTTTCTGGAGCATTTACCCTGACCCTAGCTCGATTTGAACACTACAATCCACCAAAGCCCTTATCCCTACGATGATCGTGAACCTATGTTAAAGTATGGGAGTTACGATCACCTTAGCACTACGATGATCGTGAACCTATGTTAAAGTATGGGAGTTACGATCACCTTAGCGCTACGATGATCGTGAACCTATGTTAAAGTATGGGAGTTACGATCACCTTAGCCCTACGATGATCGTGAACCTATGTTAAAGTATGGGAGTTACGATCACCTTAGCACTAACAAAGCTTTGTGCAAGTGGACCCAGCTACATTTTTCCATCCTTCCTGAATCCGTTTTTACCTATCAATGAATGTACTTACAGATTAGAAGAGGCTAAACTCCTCCGTGTGACCTTGGTGAAGAAGTTGAAGGTGGCGACGGAGTCGACGCTGACTGCTGAGGAGAGGGCAACTATGATGGGTAATCTCCTCACCGATGAGGAGGCTCGTCAAGAGGAAATCGAGCAGGAGCTCAAACAGCTGAGAGACATGCAGTTCCGTAAAGCTGAGGAGATGTACGCAAGTAAACGAGACGAGAAGAACACAGAAGCTGAGATACAGGTGAGATATATGTCTCAAGTCGTTACTTAACTGATACTGAATCACGACTGAAGTAACAGTAAGATATGTATCTGGAACTTATTTTTTAAGATAGAAATGGATCTGACACATATTGTGAGGAAATTAAGTGAGTGGATTTTTGGTAGTTATCATGAAATAAGGCTGTTTTCTCTGTTTGGAAGTCGCATTTGACTTCTTTTCAAGTAACAATTTTGTTCGATCAACTTAATGATAAACACTATGAATAATGTGTAATTCTGCTATGACATTAATGTTATAAGTAAGAATGTGCATGTATTGATTGCTAATGCTATTTACTATCTGACCTGGCCAAAATCTTGACTCTGGATATTTTCATAATTCATAACCTTGCAAACATTTACAAATAAATCAGAAAAGCCCAGAAAGGCAATGTATGCTTTCTGTGTTTGATATATTTAAGTACTTACTTATGAATTTTCAGGTCCCCTGTCGTGATATTGCTGGAATATTGCTAAAAGCGGTGTTAAACTAAACTCAGTCAGTCAGTATGAATTTTCAGTCTATGGTCTGAGAGTTTGTTGTGAAGTGAGAGTTATCTCCCTTTCATCATACTATTCATTGCATAATACCTGTTCTGTTTTTAGGGTAGTTATGCAGCCATGCGGAATTTGAATAGCAAAGTGAACAAACTGGATCACGATTCTCTGAAACAGCAAGAAATCATCTACAACCAGGTGGGTACTGTCATGATAAATTGTTCAGGGTCTAAAATTCTCCTTGGTGGAATGTTGTGCATGGTACAGTAATGTTGGATGTCAGAACTGGCCACTTTCAAGGTTTGTTTGTTTGTTTGTTTGTTTGTTTAATGCCACACTCAGCAAAATTCAAGCTACATGACGCAGTCTGTAAATAATCAAGTCTGGACCAACCAGTCCAGTGGTCGATGTCATGAGCAGTTGTGGAAAGATGAGATACATGAAATACCTCCGCAAGCCTGACCACCCAATACTTGCCTTTGTCGACAGGCATGGATTGCTGGAGAGCAAGCCATGCTGGATGTGTAAGGCAGCTACATGGTTCAGGGATGTGTAAGGCAGCTAAATGGTTCAGGGATGTGTAAGGCAGCTAAATGGTTCAGGGTATCAGGCTTGGGGTAGTTGTTCATGCATGTCATCGCACGATTTGGTGTGACGTTCATCGCAGTATCGACTAGTGTTGGGAATTGGTTAAAATCTCATAATTGATGATTGGTTCATTACAACCGATCAATCATTGAAAATAATTGGTTAGCGTCATTTATGAAATTTGTTAATGTACAAAAAAATAAGAAAAAACATGTAGTTCTTTGGGGTTTGGGGGCAAAATTTCACATCTTTAAAGGATGACTAGTATGTTAGGAACATAAATTTCTTAGAGTCTTTAAGATAAATTCAATCATGACTTGGAACGAGCTTGTAGTGCTTATGAAATGTAACAGACAAAACCAACCTAGTGAAAAATACTGTTAATGAAAACAAGTGTTCCAGAATTGTTTGTGTTCGATTATGAAAACATGATCGATTGCTTGGTCGTTTAGTCACTGCGACCAATCTTCGATTATTTCAATTAATCGGACCACCACCAGTATCGACCACTGATTTGTTTGGTCCAGGCTCAACAATTGTGTTGAACAGCAACAAGAAACAGCAGCCATCTGTTAACTCTTTGACTTTATGAAGATAGTCCTGTTACTGAACCCTGCATATGTTGCCAGGACTTTTCCATCCAACAACTGGAGCGTCGGATCAACCGGATGAGTGGAGAGAGGAGTAATGAGGAGAAGATTCAGCTGGAAGTGCGGATAGCGGAACTCACCAATGAGTTGGACAACAAGAACACCACCCACGTACTGCTGACAAGTCAGCTCAAGAGACTCCAGGTACCATAGCTAGCAGTTTGTCTACTCCACCATACGCAAAGGAGTATCACAAAAATAAGACACACATTGTCATTTACTGCTCATTATATTTTCATGAGTTATAAAATATCCAGTCATATGGACATCATATTTCTGCTCAAACCAGACTAAGTTCATAAGTAATTATTTTGCCTTATCCTGACTCATAGTAATTGCTATAGTGTATGAGTCAGGATAAATATAAACAATATTTAAATTTAAAAAATACATGGGTTTGATTTTAATGTGCAATGATGCAGGAAGTATGATTGTATTTTTATTGTTAGCGGACAAATGTGTGACTGTATGACTTGTACTGGTTGCAGGATGACATCCGGCGCGTGACAAGGGAGCTTGGGGAAAGCGGTCCGAGAAGTCGGATCTCACTAGCAAGATTGAGGAGCTCAATCTCTACAATGACAGCTCAGAGAGAGAGCTGAGGAAGATCATCTCTGCCAAACAGGTACGCTGTTTGAAAGTGTTGAAATTTATAATTCATAAATAGATTTAATTGAAGTAAAATACTCATGTATTCAGTCTGATGTCAGTGAAGATTCTTTCTCCCTTTATTGCAGTTATTGGAAGAATAAGGAGTTCTCCCTTTACATGCAAGTCTGGCTTTGATTTATAATTACTAGGAATCAGGGAGCATACATTTTGATGTAAACTTGAATAATAATGTTCATCATAATTTCCCCATTTAGTTTTGGATCACAGAATGACATGCAGTTGTCATAGATACGACTGTCTGTCTGAATCTGAAAGGAAGCATGTCAGGAACAGAATTTAAGGATTGTTCAAGATTGTTCAAGAATATGACATTTAAAATAATGATGCATTGAATTAAATAGAGATTATTAACCTCATGTGTTTCTGTATCATTAATATCATATATTAGGAATAAAAATTGTATTATGCGAGCCTTTGGTGAGCATTATACATAATTTTTATTCCTAATATATGATATAAATGATACGGAAACACACGAGGTTAATAATCTCTTTATCATATAATGTCATTCTTAAAATTACTCTAAAAATAGAAGCAAATCGTACGTGAATTTATATGAAGGAGAATCGAGCATTCACGTAAGAATACTTAGCGGTACACCAAGGTAAGATCGTTCATGACGGCGGCATATGGTTGTGACTAGTCGCTAATACAGTGCAAACATAACTCATGCTTAAAATCAGATCTTTCTAACTAAAAAGAACAACAAATCGGGCACGGTTTTCTTAGCTGTGTTTCTATTTTCATTGCGGGTAATCACCTCATCAATATCAGTTTCTGATACCTGACGGAATCGATTCGTCGTCTGTATTGTGATTGATAGATCGAAATCCTTGGTTGGTACCTTTCTTAGACGATCGCCTTTGACTCGTGCCCCATAATCCATACCTTCAATTTGAACAAAGTACTCCGTTTCATGTTTTCCAAAGTCAATTACTGCAGTAACGACTCAAGAACCTGTCATCAATTCTTACAGAATCACCAATTTTGAGAATGGGGGCAGCCAAGTTTGTTTACAAAGTAATCACGCAATGTAAACTCGCGACATCGTCATCAATGAAATGTTAACGTTTTAGGATTCACATGGCGTGTATGGAGTTTTGTGAAGTAATTCGTGGGTTGACGTAATTTGCATAGTTATCAGATTTAGATACCAGGTTTATCAGATTGCTTTATTGCACCAATAACACCCTCCATTAGATGATAATTAAATATAATAACTGTTCAAGAAGGTTGCTACAAATCATGTGTGGAGTGTTCTGGAGTATGCTGATCATACAACCATTGACGCTGGCTGTAGCACAGCCCCATGAACACTTGTAGCACTGTGCAAAAAGCTTGAACCTACAGTCCGTTTGAGTCAGAAACGGACCGTGCTGTGCCGTCTCCATCCTTTCTCTAACACCTGGCTGTCCCTTTCTCTGCACTCCTCCCTCGTAACAAATAGTGAACTGTGTCAAAATTTTAATGATAGTTTCTTAAAGAACTTTTTTGGTGGAGTCCGAACAATTTTCAAATATAAGAAAGCTGTTGGGTATGTGTAAAAGATAAACATGTGTACTATTTATATTTATGTGGCAATTTTGTACAATGATAAAATTTGCAATTCATCGGTCCGTTTCTGACTCAAACAGACTGTAGTTCCCATCATTATGGAGCAGAATTTAGTATGATTCAATAAGTATCCTTATCATTAGCTTAGGTTCACTTGACTGAACAGAATTTTACTGGAATCCTGTGGCTAAACTTGTGGCTATGAAGTCTAAGACTGGTCACTACACCAAGAGCATAAAATGATTGTAATTTAAGATCTCACACAAATATCATGAGCTTGCATTTCAAAAATTGTCACAATACGTCGTGTTTGGAAGACAGTTCCAAATACATTTGATTTTCTAGTATAACAACAGTTGACTAAATGTACCAGCCTGTCACACCGCCTCCGTCGTGTAGTGGTAAGAGCGTCCGCCCGGAGAGCGGAAGGTCGCGGGTTCGATCCCCGACTGCCAAAAAGACGTTAAAATATGGTACTTGTTGGCTCGGCATTAATGGGTACAACAAGGACTGGTCGGCTCGGAGTCAGTATACTGTGTCTGAGTGGGGTATTCATGCTTCACTGCGGCATGGTATCTCAGTGGGCTAGCACTATAAAACCAGCTTCAGTCTGGGCTAGTACAAGCAGCCGCACATACACATACACACGCATGCACGTCGTCATATGAGCGAAATATTCTCAAGCACGACGTTAAACCCAATTTCACCTCACCTCACCTCACTAGCCTGTCACTGTTGTTGTGTCATGCAGGATCTGATGGTGGACGAGAACCTGATGAAGCTTGAGACGAAACGTCTGAGGGATACACTCAGCAACAAGGCCGACAGTGTGCTCAGTCTGGAGAAGAGGAAGCTACAACTGGAGACAGTAAGTATTGTCGACATCATGACTGTGTTTGGTATCACGGCAATAGTGGTCAGCCATTTGACATTCTGGGGTGGGAAGGAATGACTTTTTGAGTTGCCAGGAAAACGGGTCATCTTTTTGGGGCTGATAAGTTCAGTTCTTTTAAGATGTTTGATCAGATTTGTTTTCGTTGAATTATTTATAAATATATTGTGTTTTCCCTTACCAAAAATAATAGGAGTGTTCTTCATTAATAATACTGACCCGTGAAGATCTGGGTTAGAATTAGAAGATAAAGTTACTCTGTGTTCAGTTTTGCTGTCCTTTATCATTGATTTAAGACCGCTAAATGTTATTTAAAAACTGAACACTTATGCTAGAATTGGTCTTCAGTAACTCATGCTTGTCGTAAGAGGCGACTAGCGTGATCAGGTGGTCAGGCTCATGACTTTTTTTCACACGTCATCGTATCACAGTTGCGTAGATCGATGTTCATGATATTGATCACTGGATTGTCTGGTCCTGACTCGATTATTGATAGATCACCGCCATATAGCTGGAATATTGCTGAGTATGGAGTAAAACTAAACTCACTCACTATGCTGCTAGTCAGCAATATAAAGTGTGATCCAGTATTTGTAGCCTACTAACCATATGTCCCCAGGCTATGAAGGAGAGACACCAGGAGGTCAACATCCACAAGGACATGTTAACAGCTCAGTTCCGCGAATTGCCGACGATGAGAGGCAGCAGATCAGTGCCGAGCTGCATGAGAGAATCTCAAAGATTGACAAACTCAGGAAGAGGTGAGTTGCCATTAAAAGCACAAGTCTCCAATCCTTTTAAACCTGTCTTAGAGGTGAGGTGAGGTGAAATTGGGTTTATCGTCATGCTTGAGAATATTTCGCTCATATGATGACGTGCATGCGTGTGTATGTGTATGTGCGGCTGCTTGTACTAGCCCAGACTGAAGCTGGTTTTATAGTGCTAGCCCACTGAGATACCATGCCGCAGTGAAGCATGAATACCCCACTCAGACACATTATACTGACTCCGAGCCGACCAGTCCTTGTTGTACCCATTAAAGCCGAGCACCAGGCAGGGACCAACAAGTACCATTTTAATCGAACGCAACCTTCCTCTCTCCGGGCGGACGCTCTAACCACTACATGACGGAGGCGGTTTACACCTGTCTTAGAAGTAACAATGATTTCTATGAAATATTTTGTGTGAGCATGTTTCATGGAAGCTGATATGATTTACTTGGTACTACTTTGTTTTAAGGTCTTAGTGGGATCCAGGATGGTTTAGAATGTACAATATGGCTGACTGTGTCATCTTACCCTCACAGCACCGATTGTCATGCATTCATCTGATTGTCTGATTGAGAAATGATAATTTGCAACATAGTTCCATCAGACGAGATTGCTTTTACTGGCATAATAACAGATTTAAGATTCTTAATCCAGGACCGCTCCTCCGCGGTGTAGTGGTTAGAGCGCCCGCCCGAGAGCGGAAGGTCGAGGGGTTCGATCCCGACCGCGTCATACCAAAAAGACGTTCAAATATGGTACTTGTTGGTCCCTGTCTGGCACTCGGCATTAATGGGTACAACAAGGACTGGTCAGCCTCGAGTCAGTATAATGTGTCTGAATGGGGTATTCATGCTTCACTGCGCATGGTATCTCAGTGGGCTAGCACTATAAAACCAGCTTAAGTCTGGGCTAGTACAAGCAGCTGCACATACACATACACACGCATGCACGCCGTCATATGAGCCAAATATTCTCAAGCACCTAACGCTAAACCTAATTTCACCTCACCTCACCTTAATCCAGAGAGGCCATTGTTGGCATGGTTATCAAGGGCAGTGCATTTTGTTGTGCAGAGTTGCTGATTCAATCCAAGAGTCATCATGATCGGATTATCAGTACCATGGTGTTCGCGTGACATCATTCTCACATTCCATGATACATGATAGAACTGCAATACTGTTCAAAGCAGTGTTGGAGCAGTGGGGTTTACCGAAGGCAATAGATTGATTGGTACAAATGGGTACAATGTGCGAAGCCCATTTGTGGTGTCCCCGCCATGATATTGCTGGATTCTTTTTCAGAAGAAGTCCTCCTTGGGGTAACTTATAAGCATTAAAATGTCCATTTTGAAACCTACGACAGTTGTAACTATATTTCAATAAAAATATTTACAAAAACGAAAACACGTTCTGGGCGTTATGAGACCATTCTACAGGGCCCCAGCGGGGCCCCCCACCGCAAGAGCAGGTAACTCTAGCCGACAACCTTGCACCTCACTTTTCATGCTGTCGTCTCAGAAGACAGACGCATCGCGTAGTTCATTGTGAAAAGGAAATCAAAATGAGTGTTACAGAATCAACTAATGTATGTATGGTTCCTCTTTTCTCTCGCGACGGGCTTTAGTGGAATTGTAGGTTGATTTTTCATTCATGATTGTTGTAACTTAGTCGGACAGGCTCCATTTTCCAGCCATGCGTGGCAGGCAAGATGGCGGTCGGTTTGGCTTTCCTTCTGTCCCACGGTTGTAACTTTTTAAGTTACATCGCTAGGGGAGGGTAATTTCTTGTTATTACTATGGTAGTAGGTTTGCCTAATGTTTACACTTTCAGCAAAAGGTGAGTTGGGGTAAGTTTTTTCATATAACATTTACGCTATATATATGTTACGCAGGAAGCTTGCATTTTCACCCTTGTTCATGATATGTTAAAGGGTAAACCTGCCTTAGCTTTTCACATAGGGTTTTTATAGCCCATGCATGTATTATATTTTACGTGTGTTGCATATATGTGTGTTTTTAGACTGTACATCAGTTTCCATGATAAATGGTTCTGTTTGTTACAGTTTCACCCGTCGCGTGGCATAATGCGGCAATGTTGCCACCTCAGGATTCGCGACGATGTGTGCCTACGTTGTTTGGCTGTTGAACATCATGATGATCAATCGTGTGAGAACTGCCAGATTTTCTCACCAAAGGCGATTTGCGTCGTTCCGCAGACTTTTGTTTTATACAAATCTGCTGCAGGCGGGGACTTATGGGCACAGGACCCACCATCTAAAGTGGCTAAAAGTAAGAAGAGTTCTTCTTCTTCTGGCGGGGGGTAAAGCGGGCCAAGACGGCGGTTAAACCTTCTTCCCTATCCCTCCACTTCCACCACTCAATCAGAATCTGCACCCATATGTATTAATGATTTAACATCCATATTGCAGCAACAGATGACTTCGGTTAAGCTCGCTGATCTCGGACGCGATGTCGGTCTCCGTGAGGAGATCGGCTTCCGTTCGGGAGTTAGCGGTGCTCCGAGGTCGTCTGTCGGGGTTCCCCTGCCTCGGGCTCCGGTCGGGGCGGGTTCTACCCCGGAGGGGTCGTTACCTTGAGCCTTGGCTCTGGTGACCCTCTGCTGGTGCGCCTGTGGCTGGCCCGAAGCCGGCTCCGGCTCAGCGCAGAGTACTAGCTGTGTTGGATACGGGTCTCGCACCGTTTGCTACCAACTCACTGGCGGGTTTCGGCGCCCGGTGCTACGTCGGTCGACTCGGGGCCTTACGCCGGGGAATCCTGTCTCCGGCAGGCTTTTCCCTGGGTCCTCTGGCAGCCTGGCTCAACCTCGAGCCTAGGGTCCGGTCGGGCCAGGCGCCTTGGCTCTTATGGCTCCCCTATCTTTGTCTGTGGAACCGACTTCGCGTGCTCTCGGAGGCTGACTCTGGATACCGGGAGTTACGTTTGCCAGGGAGCGGGAGGAGGAAGCCATGGATGACGGCCCGGGGGGGCATGAGACGTCGGGGAAGGTTCCTTCGCGCTTGGTCCGTCCCTGCGGCAAGTAAGGGAACACATTGCGTCCATTTTGCCGCGGGTGGTCGTGCCTTCAGGACGACCCGACCAGCGGAGTTTCGTCTCCGGGAGGCGCTTGCTCTCGATGTCGGTCGCCGAGGCCCACTTGCGAATTTTACCGTCACTGATCAGTGAGGTTATTAACCCTCTCCTCTCAGGAGGCCGGTCACGCTTCATCTTCCGAGCTGAACCGGCGCTTACCTGATGGGAGAGAGGGGCTTATGACCCCGGTGGTAGGCGAGTGTATTTATGCCTCAGTCAGCCCTGGGAGAGGTCATCTGGCCATAGCCACAGCGCCGCTTGTCAGGGTCGGCATTCGCCTCCTTTACTTCTAACAACCAGGTGTTGAAGTCGGTCTATCGTTCCTTTGAGGAACAATACCGTGCGCCGTTCAACACCTTAAGGTTTCAGTCCACTCAGCATACCTCTCGCCCTGCAGAGGAAGCTGGTGGACCCGGAGAAGCGCGGACGACGACAGGTCGCCGGTCCCGCGTTAGCAGGAGGCAGCTCACGGAGGTGCATTCACATCTGGCACCGCGGCCATTCGATTCGCGGCGCTAGCCAGATGATGTCTGCGATCATTGGCCTCCGTCGGTTGTGGCTGTCTGTGTCCAGATACTCACCGGCTACACAGCAGAAGCTATTGTCTTTGCCGTTCAGGATGGGCTCAACCCTGTTCCGGGGGGCATTGACAGTGGTCAGGGGAGGCAGCGAGGCGGTTAGCCAGTTTAAGGACTCTAAGCCCTTACTGGAACAACCCCTCACTGCGCCAAGCTGGCGCCTTCCTATGCTCCTCAGCGGCCTCAGCTTACTCCTTCCTCTTCAGGAAAGGAATGCGACCAGGCCCGGGATTAGTGGACGGCGCCACTTCAGGCACGTAGAGGCGCAGTGGTTAGGGCAACGGGTAGAGGTAGCAAGGCTGCCGCCTCTCAGCAGCATTTTCAGAGGAAGGGGAAGCATTATCCCAGAGTCCTATCGCAGAGCTAGCCACCCAACCAGCGACTACTTGTGCTTCTTGCACCTCTGTGAGTCGATCTCAGCGCTGGTTCCGGTAATACTCAGATCGCTAGTACAGCCTCCGGTGCTGTTACCGATCGCGACCGGACCTCCTATCCCAGGAAGGCCAGCCACACCCGGATCCATGGATCCAGTGGGTGGCTTGGCCATTGTCAGAAGTCGCCTCCGTCGCGGCGAATTCCTGCACCAGTTGCAGACACAATTCTGGCTTGGCGGAGGGATTACGACTAACTTACAGTATGAGGATAGATGGGCCTGTTATCTTGGCAGCTGGTGTGGAAACAGAGGGATACTTGATCCCTTTTCTTCGACTGTAGTCGAAGTTTGGAGTTTTACAGTCTCGGTTAGAAGCCGGCCTAGCGGCGTCTACTATCGAGGCTACTCCACAACTATTTCAGCTTTCCACATTCCTACGAGGGGTGCCCTTTTAGGACAACACCCTCTGGTTCAGCGTTTCTTAGCAGGTGTGGACAGAGTCGTCCGGTCGTCCGTCGGACCAGTCCACCATGGGATCTGTCCATCGCTTTTAGATTGGCTATCTAGTCCTTTCTTCTACGATAGGTCGGGATTGTCGCTTCAACTGTTAAGTTGGAAAGCGGCATTTTTGGTGGCCATTACTTTCAGGTAGGCGGGTTGGGAGACATTCATGCTATGTCTTCAGACCGGAGCTTACCGTTTTTCATAAGGATAGGGTAAGTATTCGTTTTACCTGATTCCTACCGCCTAAAAATCGATAAAGCGTTTCATGTCACAGCTCCCTATTGATTTACCTGCCTTTACGCTTCCTGCTTCGTCTGGTGGCGCCAAAGCGCATGAAGTACATGTGTTGGATGTACGTGATAAGACACTTAAGACGTATGTCAAGAGAACACAGTCAATCCAGAAGATAAGCAGTTATTCTGCTGTTACGGGTGGTGAAAAGTAGGTCACCCAGTTACCACACAGACCATATCGAGGTGGATCGTGGTCGGCAATATGTATGGGTTACATATACACAAGGGTATGACTCCCCAGAGGGTTTAAAGGCTCATTCGGTTCAAGCAGTTGCCACGCCCAAAGCATCGCGGCTGCTCTGCCCATTGAGGAGATATGCTCTGCGGCTATTTGGAGCCGACCGAATGCGTTCATTAAGCCATTATCAGCTGGACAAACATTCGCGTGGCGTGCTTTCGGTTTGGCCAGGCGATTCTCCACAGTGGACAGAGTATGCGCCTCAGGCCGAGTAAGCCTTGGGGCTGATTTACTCATTGTTTTATACTGGTGTCGGGTATATTCTCCCTATTTTGCACTGGTGAAGGTATGTGGTGGCGGTTTTTATTTCCGTTCTTTTGGTATCGGTGCCTTTGGCTTCTATTTTCCATTTTCCCCGCTTGGCTGGCGGTGTGCTATGGACAGTAGTTTGTTTTGGCGAGTCCCTAGTTTTTACTCACTTCCACCAATCAGGATGGGAGGTGTAGTTTTATCTTGGGGGTGTGTACCGATTGACCAATGGGCACTAAGCTTTGACCTCCCAGGGTCCCTCGCCTTAGTCGCGCCCCGCCTTGATTGACATTGGCGGACACGTGACTGGGTAAGTGTGATTTCTATTTTCATAACGGCTGTACTACGTTACTGCGTTCGGACCAGTGTGTGTCAGACAGAATGCCACTCCCGGTTTTCTGATCTTTGGGAGTCTGTTTTATGCTTATAAGTACCCCAAGGAGGACTTCTTCTGAAAAGAATTATACAAACCTGTAGAGGTTATGAATTCTTTGAAGGAAGTCCTCCTTGGGTCTACCGCCCTCCCTCATTCTGTCTGATCCGTTCAGCATGAAAAGTGAGGTCGCGAGGTTGTCGGCTAGAGTTACCTGCTCTTGCGGTAGGGGGCCGCGGGCCCTGTAGAGTGGTCTCATAAGCAGAAGCGTGTTTTTCGTTTTGTAAATATATTTTATTGAAATATAGTTACAACTGTCAGTAGGTTTTCAAAATGGACATTTTAATGCTTATAAGTACCCCAAGGAGGACTTTCTTCAAAGAATTCATAACCTCTACAGGTTTGTATAAATATTGCTAAAAGTGGCGTAAACCATGCCACTCACTCACTCCTCACTCGCTCACTCACTCACTCACTCACTCACTCTGAAGCCCATTTCTGGTGTCCCCCGCCGTGATGTTGCTGGAATCTTGCTAAAAGCGCTGAAAACCAAACTCACTCACTCACTCACTCACTCACTCACTCACTCACTCACTCACTCACTCACTCACTCACTCACTCACTCACTCACTCACTCACTCACTCACTCACTCACTCACTCACTCACTCACTCACTCTAATCTGTGTAATGTCTGTCTTCAGGTACGAGATCCTGATGGTGTCCATGGCTCCACCAGAAGGGGAGGAGGAGAGATCACAAGCCTACTATGTCATCAAGGTAAAAACAATGTCTTGAAATTCACCTGAAATCTTCACTTGAAGCTTTGACGGCTGCCAGTTGTGCAGGCAAGCCAGCAATTATGTCAAACCCTGAGTAGGCTGATGAATTTCTTCTGTCCTGAAGACTGTCAGCTAAATTGACCTCTGGGGTTCGCTTCTTTTCAACTTTATCAAAAGCTAAGTGAAGCTCTGTATTAAATCCTGATCCTGCCTAAGCCCTGTTGAGTGTCTGGGTTTTAATTTGTTCTATGAAACTTGTTCTTATCATAAGAGGGGCGGTGGGGTAGCCTAGTGGTTAAAGCGTTGGCTCGCCACGCCGAAGACCCGGGTTGGAATCCCCACATGGGTACATTGTGTGAAGCCCATTTCTGGTGTCCCCCGCCGTGATGTTGCTGGAATATTGCTAAAAGCGGCGTAAAACCAAACTCAGTCAGTCAGTCAGTCTTATCATAAGATGCTGACATATTGGATCAGTGCTTCGGCTCTTTGACTTGGTTGATTGGGTGTCTTCATGCCAAGGCAGATCGTTGCTCATGACATCAATCACTGGTTTGTCTGGTCCATACCCGATTATTTGAATCATTTTGCTGGGATATCATTGAATCTGGCATTAAACAAAAAACAACAATTCTAACGGTAGTGTTTGTCCCCAGGCTGCCCAGGACAAGGAAGAGTTGCAGCGAGAGGGCGATGAGCTTGATGCACAAATCAGGAAGGCCGAGAAAGAGATCCGAGCTCTAGAGAACACTCTCAAACTGATGAACAGCCGGAACGAAACATACAGGAAGAGCTTCAACAAGATCACAGAGACAAGTGAGTGCTTTAGTACGGCGACAAATGTATTGAAGAGATTCAGTAAAGCATTTTTGAAATTATGTGAAATATTTTTGTACTGAAGAATGTGTGATGCAGGTGATGCTGTACTGAAGTATGTGTGGCGTAGTTGATGTTGTATTGAAATATCAGTGCTACAGGTGAGTGAATATGGCTTTACTTCTCTTTAAGCAATATTCCAGCAATATCACGGCAGGAGACACCAGAAATGGGCTTCACTCATTGTACCCGTGTGGCAAATCGAACCCGAGTCATCAGCACAAAGAACGAACACTTGAACCACTAGGCTACCCCAGCTGGTGATGTGACCGCCTCCGTGGTGTAGTGGTTAGAGCGTCCGCCCGGAGAGCGGAAGGTCGCGGGTTCAATCCCCGACCGCGTCATACCAAAAAGACGTTAAAAATGTTGGTCCCTGCCTGGCGTTCGGCATTAATGGGTACAACAAGGACTGGTCGACTCGGAATCAGTATAATGTGTCTGAGAGGGGTATTCATGCTTCACTGCGTTATGGTATCTCAGTGGGCTAGCACTATAAAAAAAAACAGCTTAAGTCTGGGCTAGTACAAGCAGCCGCACATACACATACACACGCATGCATGTCGTCATATGAGCAAAATATTTTCAAGCACGGCGTTAAACCAAATGTCACCTCACCTCACCTGGTGATGTTGTTGTGCAGTGTATGTGTTGTTGATATTGTAATCAAGTAGAGGCGGTGGGGTAGCCTAGTGGTTAAAGTGTCCACTCTTTGCACTGAAGACCCGAGTTTGATTCCCCACTTAAATTACATTTGTGACATCATTCCATTGTCTGCTCGCTCCATTCCTCCATTCCTGAAAAGTCAAATTAAAGCCTTCGAGCATTTTGACATTTACTTTTGATAACAGATATGATACTTTGAATGTAATTCAGTTTCAAATTACTTTTGATAGCATGTGTCCATTTATTCCCAAATCACTAGGTATGTTATTTAAGTAGGGTACCCAATATGCCTCGTAATATCCTCGTAACTTTTTTCTCCATTCCTGCTGGGTGAAAATAATGTGCCTCACTTGCCCCTGAGACCACATGTGTCACATGTGCTGAGTGCAGGACTCAGTCCTAGAAACTCTCGGACATTACAGGGTCTACATATTAACTTCACCGATTTGTGAAGGTTACAACATATGTCATGCATTTCAGGATCAAATAAACCTAAACCCTTTGGACTTTTCACTTCAAGCGAGGGCAGGGGGGTAGTCTAGTGGTTAAAGCGTTTGCTCATCACACAGAAGACCCGGGTTCGATTCCCCACATGGGTACAATGTGAGAAGCCCATTTCTGATGTCCCCTACAGTGATATTGCTGGAACATTGCTAAAAGTGGCATATAACCATGCTCACTCACTCACTCACTCACTCACTCACTCACTCACTCACTCACTCACTCACTCACTCACTCACTCACTCTCTCTCTCTGTAATCAGGTATATGTGTATGGGTGATGTTGTAATGAAGTGAATGTGCTGCAGGTGATGAGATGGAGGAGAAGCAGCAGCTGGAGGAGCAGATGCGGGCTGTGATGGACAAGTACAAGTACAAGAGGAGGCAGATCCGGGAGCTCCAGGACGACCTACAGGTAGGGGAGACTACTCTGGCTTATTTTCCATGTTGCCACTATTCATGTATTTCAAAGGTTTTCAGTCATCAAAATGATCCTTTATTCAGAGGTTTCAGATGTAATTGCTCTTTGAGGATTCTGAATCAGAATAGGGCCTCAGTAATGCTTGTGTTCAGAACTGACTTAAATGGCATTAGGAAGTTTCACAGGGTAGATAAATGTGTGTCATTATACTTTTATAGCGTGAATGTTTGTTCATGCTGTCAGTCATTGGTTTGCATGACCAGATTTTATATAGGTAACTGTGATCTAGCTGGAACATTGCTTCAGCATTTAACAACATTCATTCACAATCAAAATGTCCAGATTCATGTACTGCACATAAGCAACAAAGTCCCCTACACAATATCTGATGCATTGATATGTGCAGGTATACATCAAAATGACTGGATGATTCTGTTGATTTCCAGACAATGAGCAACACTCTGGACAATCTTGCACGAGATGAAGATGCATATGTTGATATGATTGAGGACAAGAAGGTAGATACTACATGCTTTTTATACTGAATTATTGTTTTGACCCGATGACAACCACAAACCCCACACCCACAACCCCAAACCAACCCCATGACAACCCCATGACAACCCCATGCTTAGCCCACGCCCATGCCCCAAAACCAACCCATGCTAATCCCATGCCTACGCCCACACCCAAAACCAAGAAACAATCCACAACCCAAACCAAAAACCCACATCCCACATCCCAAACCCAAAACCCCAAACCCCCAAACCCCCAACCCCTCCTTTTTTGTTAAAAGTCTGTGATCCACCATTGACTTTTATTGATGTTGTGAGTCTCTAAAAGTTGTCAGTGTATTTAATGCAGAAATCATTATTTTGTTAACAAATGCAAATTCATTTGTTTTCAGAATAGAATTCTCCAACTGACCAAAGACCTTGAAGTCCAGAGAACAAAACTGGAGAGAGTTTCAAAACAGGCATGTATATCCTCAAAATGACTCTGTTACAGATTAGATAAGTAAAAAAATCCAACTGCGTAGAAGTGTGTATGGTACATGCTGTCTTAATCATGTTTCATCCAAAAGAATTAAATGTTAAACATGATTATATCCTCTGTGTTATAAAGCCTATCGATTCTACACATGGGTACAATTTGTGAAGCCCATTTCTGGTGTCCCCACCATTGATATTGCTGGGATATTGCTAAAAGCTGGCGTAAAACTAAACTCACTATATCCTCTGTATTATAACGTTTAAGAGACACCCTTTCACACATTATATATCTAAATGACAAACACAAACTTGAACTTCAAATTGACAATACTAATGAAATCCATTAAAATACGTAGGTCAAATTACACTGAACATGGAACTTACTGATGTGATGTGTAGAAGAAGACAAGCTGAAAGGTTGCTGACATACTGTGTTGGTACTGCACTTATTGTGGTAAATGTTTTTCTTCGTATTCCAGAATGCCAAATATGCAAGAGAGGTCCGTTCTGCCAAAAAGAGCAAGGGTGAAACCCCAGAAGAGGTAAGCTTTCTCTTTGGGAGTTATTCAAGTATTCCTACAAATCTGCTCTATCTTGTCTCGGGATGATGTTTTGCCTTCTGTCATTTTCCTGATTGCTTTATTTTTCATTTTTGAATGTTTGAAAGCTGTTGAATCATGTCTAGCTAGTTCTTGTGTTGTTGTTCCAGCGTGACTTTGAAGTCCGTGAGATGCGTGAATTCAACAAGAATGTTATGAAGGGTGTCTCAGATGTTGTACAGGTCCACTCGGAGCTGAATGAAGCTGTCAACATGTACTTCTCTCAGGTCAGTAGCCAATCTGGCAGGTTATCATGTGACGCCCTTACATCAGTAGGCCCTAAAACACTTTGTCCAGTCAATACAGGCCATCACAAACTTTGTCCTGTGTTTTCCAATCATAAGCCATCAGAGACCTATAAAGCACACAGGTCAGTAGCCCATCAGAGAGTGATAAAACACTTCCAGATTAGTAGCCCATCAGAGCATGATAAAACATTTTTAGATTAGTAGCCCATGAGAGAGTAATAAACTACTTCCAGATTAGTAGCCCATCCTGGAGTTACAAAACACTTTCAGATTAGTAGCCGATCAGAGAGTTACAAAACACTTTCAGATTAGTAGCCGATCAGAGAGTGATGAAACACTTTCAGATTAGTACTAGTAGCCCATCAGAGCATGATGAAACATTTTTAGATTAGTAGCCCATGAGAGAGTAATAAACTACTTCAAGATTAGTAGCCCATCCTAGAGTTACAAAACACTTCAAAATTAGTAGCTGATCAGAGAGTTACAAAACACTTTCAGATTAGTAGCCCATCAGAGAGTGATAAAACACTTTCAGTAGCCCATCAGATAGATTGTGATGTAACACATGTAACTCTGTATCCAGGCTAACCTGCCACCCCCTACACCAAGCGGCCACCGTCCAGGCAGTTCTCGCAGCAGCCTGTCCTCAGCCCGCAGCTCTGTGTCCAGCATCAAGAGCATCCAGTCAACCCGCAGCAGACCTGCCTCCATACAGATCGGGGCGGACTTTGAAGGTCAGTGTCCAGGGTTTCCAGGGTTTCTGTAAAATGCATTAAAAGTACACACTGTGCACACTGTATGTGCCCGACCCCCATGTAACACCCTCAGATCATATCTTAGACTAACCGGGGGGTAGCTTTATGCCTTAAAAAATTTATAATCCATGTTTTCTGAAGACCGGGTTGGTTATCCCCATATGGGTACAATCATGAAGCCCATTACTGGTGCATGGTGGAATATTGCTAAATAGTTAACCAAACTCAGTAAGTGACACTAACCTGGAAGTATTCTTTATGCCTTTAAAAATTTATAATCCATGTTTTCTGTGCATATTGGCTGTGATATTGGTTGTTATATTGCTAAATAGTTATCATAAGGTCATGTGGCTATCATGTAGTTATCATCAGGTTATCATGTGGCTATCATGTAACTACCATAAGATTATCATATAGCTGTCATGTGGTTAACATGTTGTTATCATGTGGTTATCCTGTAGTTATCATGTGTGGTAATGTTGTTACATGGTTATCATGTGGTTATCCTCCTGCCCAGGTCCTGGATCTCCAGGCAGTGCCCGCAGCGGCAGCTCCATCGCCAGTGTACGCAGCGACCGCAGCCGTACCAGCGTCACCGGCCCCAAGTAACAGACCACCTGCATTCCCTCCAGCCATCTGTGATATGTCTTTCAGAAGATCTTTTAATATAGTACTTATACTTAAGTTTATTTCATTGAAGGAACATTCCAATTTATTCTGTTTTTAAATCATTACTTGTGTAATAGGAGGATTCAAGAGTTCTCAAAATTAATGCTTAGAATTTAAGTACGTTTATCCTCCTGAGGAGAAAAATGAAGATTACCTCTTGCAGGGAACATATTCATTTACTTGTATTTTTATGTCAAGTACAAAAGTTCATCACCTGTAAGCCAGGTGTTTTAAGCTTTCACTTGTTTCCTTTTTGTTTTTCTTCTTTATTAATGAAATATCACCCAATGCTTTTTCTCACAGCATGACTGGGCTTGTTTCACAATACTGGATAGATGAGGCCAGACTTGATGCTGGATACTCTTTTAGCAAGTGATTGTATTGTCTCGTGTGGAAATGAGATGTTTCAAACTGAAAAGTATTTATTGTACATTCATATTTGTCTTACCATTGTAAATAATATTAAGTGTGTATTTATACAAATGTATAGAAAAGCTTGTCCAGCATGAATTGTGAATCACACATTAAATAATGTAAAAGTGGAAATTTGTGTTGTTTTCATTAACTGATGTTATTCTCCAGTTTTACACATTGACATTTGCGCTCCACCGTTTGTAACGGACCTTCTCAGGTAGGTTTTAGTAATGAGAAGGTTTTAGTAATGAGGAGGCAAGAAAAAGCCAGAAGCACTCATAAAATGGCGAGTATTTCACTTCATGGAATCCATGTTTCCGTGTGGTTGTGATTTGCAGAACACATCAGGTTTTGTCCTGAACCATGGCCCTAATCATATAGGACTCACATCAGGTTATTCCCACTATTTCAGATATACATTTCACTTTCCATTAACATGTTTCCGGCGGGACTCTCTCCCTTTGACTGAAATATACGTCGAACTTAAAAATATGCAACGAAACCAGGTTATTTACAAGGTAAATTGTAATAAAACGTAAAGTGTAATAACCCTTGACACAAATTGTAATAAATATGTAGATTGTAATAAAATTGACGTAAATTGTAATAATTTTAGTTGCGGTAAAATGTAATAAATATTTACGTAAATTGTAATAACAGTTTTAATCATTAGTAAAGGCGCCTGAGTTCGTTTTTTCGTTGATTTTCATAAATTCTATAAGCTTGTTAGGGCCATAACTCTAGAAATGATTGATTTTGTTCAAATATGGTACCAAGGTGTGGCGAGATTCACTGACACCAGTTGAATTTAGTGATCTTGAGATAATTTGCAATTTGATCCAATTTTATATCAAGGTGTATTGGCGGGATTCCCCTACACCAGTTGATTGTGGAACTTATTTTGAGTTCACAGCGAAAATTGTATTGTTTTGCACATGTCTAAGTTTTTTAGTGCGAAACACAGAAAGAATTAGTGTATTCTGCTTAAAAGCAGTGTCCCGGGCTGTTTCAAGGTTTGTTTGGGATATCTGTCTCTTCAAACACAGAAGTCCATCAGTGGGTCCACAACACTTTATTCGTCAGCTGAGTATGTAATTACATGATAGTGCAGCAACGGCCAGGCGGCATCACAGAGACGAGCGTCAATACCTGCCTAGCCGCTGTCTGACGGTCAAGTCCCCTTACATTAAGAATTCATTGTCTATACTATACCGACTGTCAGGCTGTCCTGTATCGTATTACGATACATGTATGGTCAACCTGCAGTATCCAGCATGCACCTCATCTACAATGTTAAACTTCCGTGGCCAGCCGGCCATACTCTAAGGTTAATTAGGGTTAATTACACGCAGGCAGCTGATCTGTACATGGCTGTGCTGATGGTCATGATAATAAGCTGCTGATATTTCATGTATATCGTCAGCACTCTGATTTAGATTTAGATAACACAACTTTAACTTAACTTAGAGAATATACAAACATGTCTATATTTCCCGATAAAACTCACACCCCGCCAAAGCCCTACGATAGTAGTAGGCCTACCAAAATGTGTTGGGAGTATTGTCTAACGCCAGTCGAATTCAGTGATCTTAGGATAATTTTCAAGTTCACGAGTGAGTATTCGTGTGATATCCCCAAACTAATGGATGGAATTTGTTCGCATTTTGTATCAAAGCATCCGATGACAGTTCGGATACATTGAGATCATTTTCAGGGTCACGTAGAGGATTTTTGCGATATTCAGATATCGACATGTGGCGGGGTAAAAACCTTTCATTACGGATTTTCAAAATGTTGTCAGAAATTTGTTTCTATAAGTTCATGTTGTAAAATTATTCGTGACACGTCTTTAAACTACCAGAGATTATTTGTGTTTGTTTTGAATATTGAAGTTAATTGTTTTCACTATGGAGTTATTTTCACTGTTGACGCAATGACACATTTTACAAGAAATAGCTTTCCATATTTTAATGTTAATTCTATTACATTTTGAAGTTATTCATGGCATATAAAAATTAACAGGATATTGTTTGTTTACGCTTTGAAAAGAACGTTTATTCTTCTTCATTTTTGGGGAGGGGCGGTGGGGTAGCCTAGTGGTTAAGGCGTTCGCTCGTTACGCCGAAAACCCGGGTTCGATTCCCACATGGGCACAATGTGTTAAGTCCATTTCTGGTGTCCCCCGCCGTGATATTGCTGGAATATTGCTAAAAGCGGCGTAAAACTAAACTCACTCACTCACTCACTCATTTTTTGGGCGGTGGGGGTAGCCTGAGTGGTTAAAGCGTTCGCTCGTCACGCCGAAACCGGGTTCGAATCCCCACATGGGTACAATGTGTGAAGCCCCTTTCTGGTGTCCCCGCCGTGATGTTGCTGGAATATTGCTAAAAGCGGCGTAAAACCAAACTCACTAAGTCAGTCTCCTTCATTTTGGAATTATTTTCAATGTTGACGCAAGGACATATTTGAAGTTAATTTGATGTTTTGATCATATGTGATATATTATGATTTATGTTTCGATCATACATTCATATATTGCGTTGTCACAGTTTAACCTGGTTCGTATTATATTCTTCATCATATTACTACATATTACTGTATTTTTTATGAGAGGAAATTTGATGTTAAGGGTTACCACAAGACGTCAAGGCCGCCATGTTGTGCGACAGCATGTACAGAATCCTTCATGGAGGCATCCGAAACAGCACGCCAGACGGTGGGAACACACGGAAGACCAATCAGTACTGATACAGTACGCCGACGTCTTAACAGCGGGAACCTCCATTTCCGTAGACCTTACCGTGGACCTATCCTCATCCCTCGTCATCGGTGTGAACGTCTACAGTTTGCCCTACAACACCAAAACTGGCGATACAGGCAATGGAGAACGGTTCTGTTAACAGATGAAATATAAACTGCAGATGGCAGATCAAGAATATGGCAATTTTGATAACTATTTATCACCTCAGTCTACTGAATCAGGTGGTTACTACTTCATCGGGACCCATACCCCTCTTTAAAGATTAACAGTTTAGCAAAGGTTTTTAATGAATTCAATTCATGGATTGTTATTTGTGAATGATGTTAACATTTCCAGTCGTGGAAAAAGTATGCATTCTATTGAAGATAAATGGCGTTTGGAGTTAAATTTTCAAAATCAAAAACTAACTGTATCCATTTTTATCGCAAATATAAACCTCACAAAGACCCAGACTTATGTTTAGATAACACACCTATATATTAAAGTGGTAAAAGAAGCGAAATTCTTGGTTGTAATTTTTTATGAGCACTTGCACTTTCGATCTCATATTAAATATTTTAAAATAAATGCCTGAAGGCCCTTGATTTGCTAAGTTATGTCTAATACAAAGTGGGGAGGTGATCAGAAAACCCTCCTCAAACTCTAGCGAGCACTTACACGCTCCAAACTGGATTATGGCGGAACCTGCAAAAGCATCCTTAAAGTTTTAGATTCTATCCACCATCAAGCTCTGAGACTTCTCCAATCGACAGTCTATACGTCGAGGCTGAGGAGCCATCCTTAAAACATCGCCGTATCAAATTATCTTTGCAGTATGTCCTCAAACCTTTTTCGAATCAGTCCAATCCTGCTTATGCTGTATGTTTAATCCTCTTCATGAGGATCTGTACAATAAACCGTTTCTTTCTGCTTCTAACATTGACCTAAATAATATATCTCCTTCCCGCCTGTTTTATTTTCCTCCTTGGCCACAAGTAGACTTAACACTGGCCACATTAAATAAATCTGAGTGAGTGAGTGAGTGAGAAATCTGAAACAAACGAATTACGATACAGACAAGAAGATAATCAATTAAGAAATAAATATAAACTTACAAATCCTTATTTACAGACGGATCTAAGGATGGTGGCGCGGTTGCTTGTGCCACTGTCATTGAATCCAGAACAATACCTTCTCTATGCCAGCTCTGTGTTTTCAGCTGAAGCAAATGCCATATTTACAGCATTAAAATATATTAATAAACACCCTGAACATAAACAATACATACTCTTTTCCGACTCTGTTTCGTGCCTTCAGGCTATAAAAAAATTTGTCTTCTCAACATCCACTTTTAATAGAAATTATTGAATTATATAATGATCTTGCTACTGGCCAATACGACATCGTCTTCTCTTGGTTACCCAGCCATGTTGGACTTTCTGGTAATACAAGGGCCGATTTTGCAGCTAAGGCAGCACTCAACAAATACGTGATACCACTTCTAATTCTATTCTCTGATTCTATAGCTATCATCAACTCTTACATCCGTGATCTGATGCAAAAAAAGTGAGGTGAGGTGAGGTGAGGTGAAATTGGGTTTTACGTCGTGCTTGAGAATATTTCGCTCATATGACGACGTGCATGCGTGTGTATGTGTATGTGCGGCTGCTTGTACTAGCCCAGAATGAAGCTGGTTTCATAGTGCTAGCCCACTGAGATACCATGCCGCAGTGAAGCATGAATACCCCACTCAGACACATTATACTGACTCCGAGCCGACCAGTCCTTGTTGTACCCATTAATGCCGAGCGCCAGGCAGGGACCAACAAGTACCATATTTTAACGTCTTTTGGTATGACGCGGTTGGGGATCGAACCGGGCGGACGCTCTAACAACTTCACCACGGAGGCGGTCGCAAAAGAAGTGGGTCACCCAAGTAGGTATCAATAAATTACATCAAATCAAGCCAACTATCGGTTATACCTACTTGGGTTGTCAGTCCAGATTTGAGGGGGTCATTTTGCGACGATGTCGCATTGGCCATACGCGATCTACACATGAATATTTAAAAGGTGAGGTTCCTCCGTTTTGTATCCCTTGTGATGAAAGAATCACGGTCAAGCATGTGCTGCTTGACTGTATTGATTTTTCCCTCACAAGGATGAGTATTTCAGTGTACTTTGTCTTTTTACTACTGTACATTTTAATTTAACCATTGTTTTTTTAAAGAAATGGAATTGTTGCATAAATTTGTATATGTTTTGTAAACAGATATATATTTTATAATTGATTAGTAGTTTAGATTGTCAACTGGGATTGTTCAGGGCTGTATCCTCAAAGGGGGTTTACTATACAAATATTGTCCTCCTGAGACGGTACGTAAGTCCCAAAACGTTCAAAGTAAATCTAAACTTTCTACCCCTTTACCCGCAGTATAGATGTCATTTTAATTTATGACTAGATTGTCAATACTTGCTAACATCTAAAGGGATGGTGTAAACCCAGCTAGGGTCAATGCAGGAAGCAGTTGTACTGTAAGTCCCCATGGTCCCTAGTATGGTGATCTACCTTCAGTTGTTGGCAATCCATAGCCTGCTTTTACATTGTCTTGTCATGTATAGTTAAAATGTTTTAGATTTAGTTACTAGTTTTAAATTCATATCTGTGATATTCTAGTTGTTTTATAGTCCTCTGCAGACAAGTAAATATATTCTCTAAATTTGTTTTTTTTATTCATTTGTAGATTTACAACTTTCTAAGTCACGATATGGCTAAAATACTGCCGATGTGAATTTAAATTGTAACTCACTCACTCACTCCTTGTTAATCACCGAGGACGGCTAATAGGAAAAAAACACTTACTTTAAACATTATCCTAACTTATAAAAATGTATGCAAGTTTATGTAATCGTTAATGTCAGACATTAGAGACATAAAATTTGGGTGATGTTTGTGTCGCATTTTCCTGTTGAATCGTAAAGGATCGCCACAATAGTTCCGGTTAGAAATGCAGTCTATTTATCTCGTCATTTATGACGTCTGAAGACGGCTTCTTGGAAAAGACCACTGTTCATTTGGTTGACCTTAATGATGCAACCACTGGCAAGGTTAACATGAAAGGTATCGTAAACATACCTACACAATCACTACCTTATATTAAACGACTACCTCTCAACATTTTGTTATTTACCATTTGAACGTTTTTATGTAAATCGAAAACATCAAACAATTTGTGTAATGTTTGTGTCCCTTTTCTTGTGGCTCATTAAGCTGAACCGTAATGGATCGCCACAATAGTTCTGCTTAGAAATGCAGTCTATTTATCTCTAATGTTCAGAAGTTAACAAAGTCGAGGTTACCCAGACCCACCAGTGGGACACGCAACACACTTTGTCCTTGGCCCAAAGTAGTAACAGGGCGTAGATATCGTGTAGAATCTCTCAGCAGCAGTAGAAGTGCCAGCCACAAAATTAGTATGACATCTTCCACCCGCCAGAAAATCTTGTCGCTTTGGAACTAGCCACAGAATGTCCAGGTTACTGGCAACAAACAAGGTTTACCCCCACTGCTTGTCTCACTCAGTCCACGTCTAAGATATGAGGACGTGGGTGACAAGTATTCAGATTGAGATTAACAGTATAATCTGCATGAGAATGGTGCAAACTGTAAATTTACTGTACATAAACAAACAAAGGGGCAGGGTTCAAAGCACGAGCTTGAACACGAACCTTGGAAAGTTATAAACTTTCGATATACATAGTGTAACTGAAATAGTACTATATTATGGTCAAAGAAAGCAGATATTTCCTTTAGATGAACATTGTTTTAAATATGTAGCTAAATATAACAATAAGTGTGGATAAGTCATCAGAGGAAGCAGCAAAGAGTGACAATGGCGAGTGACTTCATGCAACAACCATTCTCTTTCAACTCTGATCGATCATGTACGTTCTTTTAACCTTTGGTCGAATGAATACATAACTATTATTGTTAGTGGATGTACCCTCGGAGGGGGTTGTAGTAGCCAAAAATATTGAATGTTTGTAGTTTTAATTTATTGCGCCAAAATTCGTCAACAGCCGAGGGGATGATATAATTCCAGATAGGGACAATGCAGGTAGTAAAAGTAACGTAAGTCCCCATGGTCCCTAGCATGGTGATCTACCTTCAGTTGCTGGCGATTTATAGCCCGGTTTTATATTGTGTTGTTTTGAAATGATTAAGCATTTTACACTGAACTGAAACTAATTTTTGTTAATGTGTGATAATCTTGTTATACTGTCCCCCGCTGACAGGTTATTAAAAAGTATATAATAGTCTATATATTTATTTTTGTCGTCGCGATATGGTTGAAATATTGCCGATGTGACTCACTCACTTGCACATTTTGTTTCCTGAAGTTTGTGATGCATTTATTGCAGATTTTGCGTTTTTGGGGAGTACCAATATGAAAAGTCAAACAAAACGGGGATCGTGAGACTGGAACATAGCAAAACAAATTTGCTTGAGGTCCATTCTTGATTATTTACTGACCGCCTCCATATAGCTGGAATATTGCTGAGTGTGGCGTTAGATAACAAACCAATCCGTGTCCAGTGATCAACAGCATGAGCATCGATCTATGCAGTTGGGAAACGATGACATGTGCCAACCAAGTCAGCGAGCCTGACCACCCGATCCTGTTAGTCGCCCCTTCCGATAAACATGGGTTGCTGAAGATAAATTCTAATTCGGATCTTCAAATATTTTACGCATTGAAACAGATGTGGTAAAACTGCGTAACATTGCTGAACTACCATGGCCACCACCGCTCCCCGGTTGTCCGACAGTTTCTGACTGAGTGGACAGCACCCCGGCCGTGAGCTGGGGGAATTAGCCTTATCTGCCTTTCAAGTGGATAATAACCACAGCTACCCGAGATCAACCCTGTCATCTACACATCTATTTTGATACAGGTAATAAAAGGGAATGTACGAGGCGGGAGGAAATGTTGAAAATATTTTCACAGACGAATCAAAAACACCTGTCAAGAAATAAAAGTGTATACGCTTCAGTGGGATCGCCAGGTGGCACTGACACCAGGAATGTTTACGGTGATTTGTCGTATGGGTGTGGAATCCAGGATCAAGCTCAATAACACTTATCCTTTCTTCGCAAGCTTTTATCACGTATGTTCTATGATGTCCTGCAATTTGGAGGGCATGTCACCGATGGTTCGAATTTGATCATGTCGACATGACGAGTGAGTGCTTGAACCATTCGACATTTCGAGTACATTCTTTGTCCACTGTACGTACTACATGCCTTACAACAGATCGGGATTTTATTAATATCTGTTCCCTTTTATTTCAAAGTGAGTATATAATGTAAAACCTTATACTAATTATAAGCAATCGATCTATGTGAGTGAGTCAGTGAGTTTAGTTTTACGCCGCACTCAGCAATATTCCAGCTATATGACGGCGGTCTGTAAATAATCGAGCCTGGACCAGACAATCCAGTGATCAACAGCATGAGCCTCGATCCATGCAGTTGGGAAACGATGGCATGTGTCAACCAAATCAGCGAGCCTGATCACCCGATGTTAATCCCCTCATAGGACAAGCATGGGTTGCTGAAGATCAATTCTAACCCGGATCTTCACGGGTCTCAATCGATCTGTATTATGCTACGCTGCTTGAAACTACTTTTTGCCCCAAAGTTTATAATTGTCACGTGTTTAAGTCTTCTAAACTTCGGTGTTGCTTGATGTCTTCCTTTAATTGCATTTTATCATAAAAAAACCCAGAAACAGCCCAGTCTACACCAAAAGCCGCCATCATATACTCGTCTTATATCCATGAAAGCAGTACCTGTCCATTTATGATTGATGTGTCTCCCGTGACCACGGCCACCACCCCTGGCCGGTTGTCCGGTCGCCTGGACAGCGCCCCGGCCGTGAGCTGGGGGAATTAGCCTAATCTGCCTTTCAAGTGGGGCTATAACCCAGATACCCGAGATCAACCCTGTCAACTACACACATGCTATTTTGATACAGGTAATAAATGGGAATGTGCGAGACAGAGACGGAATGTGGACAATATTTTCACAGTCTAATCAAAACCAGTGGTCGGGAAATAAAAACATATACGCTTCAGTGGGATCGTCAGGTGGCGCTGAGACCTGAATGTTTACGGGATTTGTCGTGTGTTTGTGATATCTATGATCAAGCTCAATAGCACTTATCTTTTCCTTTCTAGCTTTGATCAAACGTGTTTTATCACAACCTCTGTCGATTGGGGCATATCACAAATGCTTCGCGTTCATTAATGTTTTTCATATATCAAATAGTGTTGCTTTGATGGGTTCAAACACAACAAAACCAGATTGTGTTTTTCACGGTCTCTGTTGTGGTGGTGTCAATCATTGCACACTCTACTCGGATTGTGTCCTGTCTGAAATTGGCAGGGATAATTCTATTGTGTATACCTATTCCACAGTTGCTTTCTGCTGGTTTTCATGGGTTGTTCTGGTCTAAATTGAAGAGAACGTTGGAATACCGTCTACGGACAAACTTTGGCTGTAAGAACGTAATGTGTTTTCTACACATCGAAATCGTAAAGACCAGTGCAACTCGCAACTGTGAAGATTATATTTGGGATATAATTGGTCATCACTAACCCATGCTTGTAGTAAGAGGCGACTAACGGGATCGGGTGGTCAGGCTTGCTGACTTGGTCGACACATTTCATCGTATCCCATTTGTGTACATATTCCATGCAGTTTCGTTGCTCGCTGCTGTTTTTCATGGGTTGTTCTGGTCTAAATTGAAAATACCAACAGAGAACGTTGGAATACCTATACACAAACATTGGCTGAACATAATTTTTCCGTTTTTCTACACATCGAAATCGTGAAACCTCGTGCAACTCGCGAAGATCCGGTTTAAAAATTGGTATTCACCAACCCATGCTTGTCGTAAGAGGCGACTAACGGGGGTCAGGCTTGCTGACTTGGTTGACACAATGTCATATCGTCGTAACCCCATTGCGTACACTGACACTCATGCTGTTGATCACTGGATTGTCTGGTCCATTGCTGAGTGCGACGTTAAACAACACACCCAGGATTGAGTATCACCGGATCCTACCAAGTCACACCTGGCTATGGATACCCTGAAGCCCAGCCCTGTTCCTTCCTGAGAATACACCAAACTTTACAGGTATTTTATGTGTCTTATTGTCTTGAATGTATGGTGAAGATTGCCGCCATATAGTGGAATATTGCTGATTAAACAACAAACAAACAAAATCTTTTTCATGAACAAGCCTTGTGACGTTCTTTGAGTGAGTGAGTAAGTGCTGATGGTTTTACACCATTAGCAATATTACAGCAGTACTCGTATCACGGCGAGGAGTGAGTAAGTGAGTTTGGTTTTACGCCGCTTCCAGCAATATCACGGCGGGGGACACCAGAAATGGGCTTCACACATTGTACCCATGTGGGGAATCGAACCCGGGTCCTCGGCGTGACGAGCGAACGCCTTAACCACTAGGCTACCCCATCGCCCCTATCACGGCGAGGAACACCAGAAATGGGCTTCACACATTGTACACATATGCAGAATCGAACCCGGGTCTTCTACGTGACGAGTGAACGCTTTACCCACAAGGCTACCCCACCGCCCCGCGACGCTTCTTCAAATCACTGTACTAGAAAGTACCGTACTCGATTCCCTTAAACATGTTTTATACAACAACAATTCCACTGTAAGTAACGTCCATGTCAACACCACGGCAAGACCATGGCAACCTGATATTTTGTACACCGGACATCACATTCCTCAGTGTTTTGTCATTCGCAGTTCAACACCTGCCGGGCGATTTGAGTCGACTTCAGCAAGGTCACGGCTAAATTGAAGGTACATTCATTGTCAATGATTCTCACATTTAATCTGTTATCGTCGTGAGATGAACTGTAAAGTGACTGTTATGGCTGTTTGTGAGTATTTAGGTAGACTGGGATACGACCCAGAGTATATTCTCTGTCATACCCATCGAGTTTATTGTGACACATTATACCTTGTTAACCGCCGAGAAAAGCCTTTGGCAGAAATACGTCATCTATCCCAATTTTAGAGGTTTTATTTTCAGATAGGATTTCGATAATTTTAACCTAGTTGTTGTTTCTTTTCCTAGTAATTCAGGACAATTTTT
The DNA here is from genome assembly GCF_003918875.1 of Haliotis rubra. NCBI lineage: Eukaryota > Metazoa > Mollusca > Gastropoda > Lepetellida > Haliotidae > Haliotis > Haliotis rubra. Next base: position 258,699 of record NW_025767532.1, read on the forward strand.
CATAAGGAAAATATTATTTGGCAAACAGGATAGGCATTACTTAAAATAAATCATTGTGAAGTCATCAGATTAGAATTTATTCCATGTCAACACTTAATACAACACTAACTCTACATGTAATTGTAAAATGGGTCGACAAAGGTAATTTAAGAAATTTCCTGGTAGCTGTTAATTCGAGCAAGAATTTGACTCACTCTCAAGTATATATCGGGCCTTCGGCGTGACGAGCGAACGCTTTAACCACTAGGCTACCCCACAGCTCCAGAAACAAAATAGGGATTCGAACTGGCAGCCATAGGTTTCTGATGTGCCCGTGGGAAGAGGTTTTCTTTAAGATAATTTTATAAACATCGCATTCTTATGGTAAAACCTTCCTCTTGTTTCAAGGACTTGCTCATAATTACATTTTCACTGAGTTGACAAACATTGTCCGGTTTTAACTATACATATGTGTCTGATCTTGCCAGAAATCCAAATCTTGCAAGTGTAATAAAAATGCCAGTGGTGAGCCTTCTGAATATGCGTGATAATTGTTACACAAATATATCTCGCATCTTCAAAATCTGATATTTTAAGTTGGCCGAAAGGGGGCATTATCCTGTCATTTGAGTATGATAATTAGATTAATGACCAAATAAAAACAGTGGTCAAACAATGAGACCTGTTTACAGGAGTCTTTTTAGTTTTGGGAGCAATTTTTGGTCGTCTCTTTAAATACTTTATTAGCACGCGCTTTGTGGCGGCCGGTCACACGTGACCTTTGATGTCAATACTTGTGTCAACATGCTTCATTAAAAGCTAAAGTTAATTTAGTTTTAGGTTCCAAAGTTATTAAATTTAGTCATACCTTTGTTGCCAGTATTTGTACAAATCAGTTCTACTCTCAAACTGCAAAAGCATCGTATTATATCTTGTTCAGATTTAATTTCAGATGTTCAGAGTCAGTATTTTGCATTCCTGCGAGGTCTTGTGATCAAAGTCGGGTCAACTTTTCATCCAAATCTCCTCAATAATGATACAAAACACCGTTGAGGAGGCAAAGATCTTTTCAAAAGTATCAAAGAGACCAATAATCCCCAATTTACTTTTCAATTCCACTTATCTAGAAGTAATACCCAGGTCGGACTTGATTATCTCTAACGCCATTCAGGGATGTCCCGTCATGCTACTGGACATCTACCTGAAGCTGTCGCCGCTGAACTGGGTTCTTGTCTCCTGACATCTATACTAAGAGAGCTTTTCGGTAGACCGCGCACAGCAATCAGAGACCTAGGTTACCGTAGGTTTCGCTCCCACAGGGCCCTGTCATCATGATTACCTCCAACAGGGTCATGTTAACACCGAGATCTCTATCGCAAAGCCTTCTGGGATTGTAAGTGAATTTTGACGGATATCGTCTGCTGCTTTGATCACGTGACTGTTAGAATTTTAGCCTGTAGCCATTTTGTGTCAATTGAGGAGCAAGATGCGCTTTGAAGTGACGGAGTGGTCTTCCCGTAGGCATTTAGAACACGACTTGTTGTGCAATTTGTCTGATGCATTTATAAATTATGATGAGAGATGCAAGGTCGGAGATTTGTAGTGTTGATGGTATCATTTAGATAGTTCAATGAAATCAATTACACAGTAACCGATAGTATCGGGTAGACAGTAACGTGGAATGTCCCGATTTTTAAGTTGTTCAGTGTGGATGTCGATACATGAGATGGTGGGGGAAATGACACCATACACGCCAGCATTAAAGTTTCGTGAAGTTAAATAAATGTGAACATAGACTCCAGTACAGTTTTCCTGTCTGGCATCAGACAACTAATGAGCTGTTGCTAATTCTTCTTAATAGACACGGAACGTCTAGGATAGAAATACAAAAATTGAACGATCTGTTTGAATGAAAGGCGATTTCATTCCACATCAGTTGAATACAGCTGCTGCTGCTGCTACTACTACCACTACAACTGCAAATACTAATAACTACTGCTGCTGCTACTAAGACTACAAACACTACTTCTACTACATTTACGAATACAAACACTTAATAAGTAATTGTTTTAGTATTTAATAGAAAATCGTAGTATAAGCGACATAGCACTTTTCCATAATCATAAGAAACTCTGGAATGTCCAACAACCTCTAAACCATCTTATTTTCCTTCCCGCCCATTGCTGTCTGTAATGCAAAAGCGCTAAATTACTAAATATTTCTTGCTCTTGTGTTCTGGTACCTGCAGTGAAGACAATGTGTAAACGCCTTGAGGCAATGCCAATAATAAATATACTATATATTATATAGTATGACCAGAAATTATTGAGAATTTTAGGAATATGTTTAATTGGATATCTAGTATAAACAACCTTGAAGCTATCAAGTGCTTGGTTTCATTCAAGAGAGACAACTCCGTTAACTTTTTCCATTAGTTTTTGAAGAGTTATCCCCCTTTGTTTACTTGCTAGCAGACGACATTTTCAGTGATCCTCAGTATGGATGATTTAGAGAAGAGGAAGTTGATTTTAGAGTATTATAACAAGGACATCAGATCAGCTAAAGTGATTTCAAGTAGAACAGGCATCCCTTTGTCCACTGTGTATCGTGTTTTGAAAAATATTGCAAATGGATATGGCATTGAGAACCAGGGAGGCGCAGGTAGGCCCAGAAAATTGACTGTCGGTGACAGGATTCTTGTTTCTAAAAACAAACGAAGTAGTTTAGAAAACTTAAGGCTGGATATGATTGAAAGAGGAACTGTGGCTGTCTGTAAGGAGACAATTAGAACTGAGCTGCATGCAATGGGTTGGCAGAAAAGTCGAGGAATTTCATCACCGATCATGAAACCTGAACAAAAGGAGCGAAGGTTGAACTGGTGCTTACAGCATAGAAATTTTAACTGGGACAATGTGATTTTCTCAGATGAAAGTTCTGTGTTGCTGTTTCCTAATACACTGAAATTCTGGACCAAACAAACTGAAAAACCTTTGTATCAGCGCCCAAAGTACAGTCCGAAATTTAACGTGTGGGGTGGCATATCTGTGTTAGGGGCAACGCCCCTCTGTGTATTTGAAGGGAATATGAACAGTGAGCGGTACACAGATATTGTCGAGGGACATTTACTTCCATCTGCTCACGAGTTCTATGGAAATGTTTGGATTTTCCTGCAAGACAACGACCCAAAACATCGTTCAAAGCATTCACAGGCCTGGTTTCGGACCCAAAATATGACATTATTAGATTGGCCAAGCTATAGCGCTGACCTAAATCCAATAGAAACTGTTTGGGTACTTATGAAGGAAAGTGTCAATAAGAAAATCTGACAAATATTGCTTAAATGAAAGAAGAGGTGGTCCGATATTGGGACAGCATGGACCACGACTTTCTAACTTCTTTGATCAGTAGTATGCCCCGCCGCATTGAAGCCTGCATTGCTGCCCATGGTGACTTGACAAAATACTAACTGTTCACCTGTCTTTGAATCTGGAGTTATGTTCTGCTAATATTCACATTTAATATGTGAGTAATGAGTGGAAAAAATATGAAAATTTACAATATTTAAATTCTCATTAATTTCTGGTTGTACTGTAAAATGGCTGCTCAATAGACACTGCACGTCTGAGTCCCATGAGATTCACAGAAGTTACGAACCTTTAAGATTTTACGACATATCCAAGTCACACATTAATGAGCTTTACAAGTATTGCAGAGCCTTTGAGCTTACCTACGACACATTCAAGACAAAAAGGTACATGCTTTACAAAACCCATCTTTTGACACCACCTCTTAGTCAAACAATCCACGTTTTGTTGAGAGACAGTTTAAGTCATAGCCCGAGGGAAGATGGAATTTATACAGAGAAATCCAGTCCATTTACATGTAATAAATGTGTTAATGTTTAAACGATTCATCCTGGCTTTTGGAGGTCACGAAAAGGTTGTTAAATCCTATCCCGAACATTTCCGTTGTCAGACAGTCCTTGCAAACACCTGTTGATGTTGGACTTTGGCCGCTATTAACGTCAAAACCGTGTGTGATAAGTCCCAGTTTAACGATTCACATGTCAAAATGATGTATCCCAAATGTTTTAAAGTCTTATAAAACCTGAGTTTATCTAGTTTGACGTGATGACGTCCTGCACATACTTTGAAGGCTTGTCTATTTAGTCATCCATGCATACACTGACGGAAGGGAACATTTGTAACTGCCATTTTATTGGTGTTTCTATAGACATATTCTATGCATACACCGCATGAAGTCGTTTAATTTCACAAACACAGTTTCTGAACTAGACCAAAGATAGTTGTTACGCAAGAACACGTGTCAAGTTAATACCTTTAATATTAAAGATATCTTTTTTCTACAGACATTTACCATGCATTTCATTTTAAACACATTAGCAGCTAAAATATAAATAATAGCGACAAAACCCTTTCCACATCCATAAGAGATTTCTACTAAAAGCAGAATAGATTGTACAGTTCTGACTGTACCATCAGAGTGAGTTATAATTCACTATCTCAATGATGATACCAAGATTTCGCTAAAGGATAAGAGTTGCCATTGCTTCAAACATCCAAGGCGACTCTGGTCGTGGTAATTTCACATATTGATTTATTACTTATGCCATACGTCATTACGTAATTCACATTTGACCTTTGTTCATTTTTATAATTATGAGTTGGAATAACTGTGCAATAACAGTTTTGATTTAGTGTCAACTCCACCTTGCCTTGACCTTTGACTGAATATTCAAGGTCGTCTTTCAGTGGTCACTCAGGCCCCAAGGGATCGAGTACCTTAGATCAAACGTCAAGCTGTCACACGGTAGACTTTAACGTTAAATAGTTTAAACTTTATAAAAAATGTATATATCTTTGCAAAATTCGTGGGTGAAGGCAATGAACTGTATCACCCATTCCGGGAACGTTACGCTGTTGTAACTTCGGGGGGGGGGGGGACAGGACATTCGATTTGGATCGATAGGTAATTGAAAAAATAAGCGTGTCCTACATTGGGCTCTTATGTTGTAAATGTTATGATCATTTATGTCTGCTGAGTATTCGGTTTAGATCAGAAACATCACTTGGAATATTAATGTTGTCAAAACGATTTTTATCATCGGTAGTAAAAACAAAACTTGTTCTTCTGTATTGTATTTCTTCTGACTTATGGATGTTTAAGGGCGACGAATAAGCAGAGCAAGCAAAGAAAATGTAAGAACATAATTATGTTAACCTTAAAAATTGGACTGTGGCATCATCTCCAGTTCGACAGTTGTTCCTGCTATGTAAGATTGGTTTATCCCATCCTGACTGGTCTATTAACATACTCTCGTTGTAGAACTGGAATATTGCACAGTGCAACAATGACAAACAAATAGACACAAAAAAAATATATGTGCCGAGTTTACAACATAAATATATTCGGAAAGATTAATAAAAGTACGGATTTCATACATAGAGGAGACTAAACGACCTTCCGTGTATACCAATTTTATTAAACGAGGTAATGATTTGGTATCAAAAATCTACTAAATCTTTCACGTGTTTGATAAAAATGGTATTTCCCGGAAGCGAGTTTAGTATTATGTTTATTACTCTCCAACATAAATTGATAGAAACTGCCTACAGTGTGATGACTCTCAGCTTTCCGCGAGTCAAGCAAGGTCTAATACCATTGCGACAGAGGCATTAGCATTGTGACGTCATAATTGTAACCATTATGACGTCATATGCCTAGCGGTATTACACGAGTGTAATATTGCCGTAAAAATATTATACTGCAGCATTTTCCACGGGCGTGTAATAAAATATGAATATTACGTGTAGTCAATTTTCCAGGCAAACGTAACAAATCACCTGCCTCTATAATCACAGATATAGTCCCATGGGGTTAATCCCCTAGTCACACCTCATATATCCTATCGTGCTGGGAGAGATTTGCCGCCTCGCGATTTGCTATAAGCCCTCTGTAAATAAGTATACACATTATAGCCGATCATGTTCACGTAATATCCGACCAGATTGCCAGATTCCATTGGCGTTGGCTGTGTGTCCAGTCTGTGCTAATCTCCGTGAAACAAGATTCGAAGTCAGTACACAGCCGCAGGAAATATTCCGCCATTTTATCGTGGCTCACATTTCGGGGTTCGAAAAGTGAACCCTCGTGATACTTACGTACAAAATATGCAACTCAAAAAAGGGTGTCAAGTCCACCTGGTTTTCACATTTTACTACGGTAATCTGTCATGCAGTTTAAGGATTCATTTTAGTAAAAGAAAATAACCGGATTGTCCTGAAATTCGTTTCAATTTTAGTAGTACGGTCACACACCGTTGTGTCGAACTCTGATATGTCGAATTTAAGCCCCCCCCCTAAAAACTCGGGAAAACCCAATCACTCAATAAAAACACGGATAACCCACTCACTCAATTAAAACACACGGATAACCCACTCACTCAATGAAAACACACGGATAACCCACTCACTCAATGAAAACACACGGATAACCCACTCACTCAATTAAAACACACGGATAACCCACTCACTCAATTAAAACACACGGATAACCCACTCACTCAATTAAAACACACGGATAACCCACTCACTCAATAAAACACACGGATAACCCACTCACTCAATGAAAACACACGGATTACCCACTCACTCAATGTAAACACACGGATAACCCACTCACTCAATTAAAACACACGGATAACCCACTCACTCAATGTAAACACACAGATAACCCACTCACTCAATTAAAACACACGGATAACCCACTCACTCAATTAAAACACACGGATAACCCACTCACTCAATGTAAACACACAGATAACCCACTCACTCAATTAAAACACACGGATAACCCACTCACTCAAAGTAAACACACGGATAACCCACTCACTCAATGTAAACACACGGATAACCCACTCACTCAATTAAAACACAAGGATAACCTACTGAATGAAAAAACTCAGATAACCATTCACTCAGTGAAACCCAAGGATAACCCACCCAGTGAAACCCTTCAGCACTCGTCAGATAACCCACTCACTAGATTACAACACACAGATAACCCACACATTCAAAGAAAACCCACAGATAACCCACACATTCAAAGAAAACCCACAGATAACCCACACATTCAATGAAAACCCGCAGCACTCGCCAGATAACCAACTCAAAGAAATCCACAGATAACCCACTCATTAATTGAAAATCCACGGAAAACCAACCAACGCAATGAAGACCCACAGATAACAGATAATTATTTACACTTATTGTGTGAAAACCATAACACTGTGCACCTATCACAAAATAGTGTAAACATATAAATTGAACTAGGATTGGTAAACAAGCCGTAATGGCTTATTTGAATACCTCTCCATTTCATTGATACATGAATAAAACAAATATTAAATAATAAAATATGGAAAATGATACGTTTGTTACGTTATATGAATGAATAGAATTTTATGCCGTTTTCATCAAAGTCCCATTCATTACACCCGGTGAGGGAAACCAGCTGAGAATCCTACCTGTCATTTTACCACAACCCGACATCCTGCAAAATCAGATACCTATAGAAAACATTTGCACGTCAGGTATAATACCTGTCATAGGTAACATAGGGCGTGAACAGAGTCAAGGCTACACGATACCTCGGGATGACATAGACAACCCTCTCACACAATATGCTGTATACACAGCCGTCGCGAAGGACTAGTCACAGCAGGCTCATGGGACACGTCCTTCTATACGTACATACACACCGCACGGATCAACTGTAATGACATATCCTGCTTTCAAACTATACTTTTTAAATTTATACTTGATGTAAACTCTTGTATAAAATCTTGATATGCTAAATTATGCAGGTGGTTCATTTTTTCTAGTCTACAATAGAAATATGATACACATAGAACGTTCTCACATACATCTCCAATAGAGTATAGCCATCATGAAAATAAACATTATGCCAATCGTTTTCTTCATGTCTTTCCCAACAGAGTAAATAAGTGTGACCTAGAATACGGGTTTTCACAAAGAAGCACGCCCCTCCCTGTCTCGGTCACCTCTGTAGAAGCACATCATGGACATATTATTATCTATGTGTGTGCAAGATAACCTCAGATTCAAAGATGGTATCCCTGTGTTTTCATCCCTCCAAAGAACCTTTATGTCCAGGTTCTGGTTTGACGGTTTATTATGCCAGCCCCAACTCTGTATTGCGTGCTTCTAGAATGAGTCATTTTAACAAAATGCTGTTTTAAAAGTCATGGTCTGACAAAAGGTATTGTGAAGTCTGGCCCTGAATGTGAATTCAATGATGGGGTTTAATAAGGTAGAAGACGAAAACATGAGGTTATATTGTGATGTGGAGAATATGGCAACGCTCCTTTGACAGTAAATTACCCGTGAAGTGTCACACTGACGGGGTGTATGGACGTTAATGATGCCGTGGTTGGAGGAGCGGTTGCTGGTGTCGGTGAAGATTGGACAAAGATTAAATGGGCTACAAACAACTAGATTCACGAAACCGAAGACTCGTTGACTTGTAAACTCCTAGACACACCGATGGAGTGTGGAAAATGGCACCAATTCAACTGCTTGTATGTCAAGACTATATAGAACCTATGTCACTTAATGGTTAAAGGAGCCAATAGTAGGGGCACGTTTAATTCAATACAGTCAATATTTGGGCTTGGATTCGTATCAACGAAACTGTTTAAAGCGAATACATACATGATGAGATGGTCATTGTGGCTTGTGATTTAGAGGAGAGTAGGCTTCAAAGGCCACTGTATGACTAGTGTGTGTGTAACAAGCAGGTGTTTTGCAATGAAGTGTTTTTAATAATGTGTGCAAACTGTGTCACATTCCATCACCATTATAGATGTTACGTAGGTCGAACTTTGATGTGTCGAACTATTGGTTGTCTCGAAATAAAGGCTTGGTCACCATTCTGCGTCTGTCGAACCTCGGGTACTCGAAGTTACGTAACTCACGGACTCACATGCATGCACACTCCCACGAACATACATACACACACACGTACATATACACATACAAACCCATCCATCCACCCATCCATCCATGCAATGCATACATACATACATCCCATATATCCATACATACATACATACATACATACATACATACATACATACATACATACATACATACATACATACATACATACATACATACATACATACATACATACATACATACATACATACATACATACACTCACAACCATCCCATTGCGTAGTTCGATTGTCATGCTGTTGATCACTGGATTATCTAGTCCAGACACGATCATCCACGTACCGTTTTCAGTCACCAACGACTACTCCCAACACGGTTTTCTGGAGGTAAAGGCTTGGTCCCTGGATATTAGCTTTTAGTCACTATTCTGCGACTGTGTCAACCTCGGATAACTCGAAGTACTTACGTAACTTTCGACATCATTCTTTGACTATATTAATACATACATGCATCCATACATCCATACATACATACATACACGCGCGCGCACACACACACACACACACACACACACACACACACACACACACTCATACACATATATACACTTGACCAAGTTTACAACACCTAGCCTGTAATGGTGCAGATGCGGCCTAAGCAGTGTTACTTTCACCTAATGGATCCATTCTGGTGATATTGACGTTCTGTTAACCAGAGAACCTACTTGTCTTAAGCCATCGTAACAACACACCCAGGATTGATTATCACCGGATCCTACCAAGTCACACCTTGCTATGAATATCCTGACACCCAGCCCTGTTCCTTCCTGAGTAAAGAGCAAAACTTTCATTTCATGTATTTTATTGCACTGATAACACTCACTGCCCTGTGTTCATGGATTAAACTACACGTCTCATTTATGTATGGTGTGGTTTCGAACCTGTTAGGATCATAACTCGTCACTCAAGACTAAGCACGATTATGGAACACCGTTGTGTCGAAGTTGAAGGAACCTACGTACATAGTTCGTATTATCCAAGGATCGACACAGCCGCATATAATGACCTAATAAGGAATACGCCGGGGTCCAGCCTTTAACTTCCAGACAACCGTGAGTCCGATATATCAAAGTTCAACACAAAAGTGTCGACTGTGTTCGTATAAAACAAATAGACAATGTAGTCGAAATGTCTTATTCAGTTGTTATTTTCAGAAGTGGATATTCACCCTCTTTAAGTGACAATTTCAATGCTTTGTTTTGTCTGTCTCACAGTCCCTGAACCGCAGTATTTTTCATCCGCCCATCCCTTTCTGCAGTGCTAATGCCCTAAATGAAGCAAGTTGAGATTTCCTGAGCTTCTGAATCTCCGTGGGGCTCCTTTTCAATTTAAAAGGTTTTGTTTGTTTCTGTCAAAATGATATATTATATTCAGAGACTGTGCGTTAGTCTATGTCTTATTTAAGGGACTCATTTGGACTACATTTTATCCATAGATCTCTAAGGAGAGTCATAAGGTGAACTAGTAATACACAAAAGAAGTTTTGAGTGACTGAGTGAAAATTGACAGTAATTATATAACAGATGCAATTATAGAGTTAATATCATGCAGACACATATTTTCATCATTTGTCATCTGCTGTATCTGGAGAAGGCGAAATCGTTGCTTCACACACTCATATTTTCAACCTGTATCGATTAAGTATATAGCATGAACAACAATTCACGTCATCCCGTTGAGGCAGGGTCTGTTTTCTCTAGGGAGACCCGTGAAGATCCGGGTTAGAATTTATCTCCAGCAACCCATGCTTGTCGTAAGAGGCGACTAACGGGATCGGGTGGTCAGGCTCGCTGACTTGGTTGACACATGTCATCGTATCCCAATTGCGTAGACCGATGTTGATCCCTCGATTGTTTGGTCCAGACTCGATTCTTTACAGACCGCCGCTATGTAGCTGGAATACACACTTACATATTTTCAACCTGTATCAGTGTCAAACATTCCCGTGGTGAACAACATGAGCAAAAATTCATGCCATGCCAGTCGAGCTAACACCCACTCTCTCCGGCCATGAGATGAAACCACACCTACCCTTTCTACCTTGTTCTTTCTACCCTTTCTATTCACATCATAAGCAATTGAAGCGGTTTGATAGTCTAGTGGTTAAAGCGTTTGCACATCACGCCGAAGACCCGGGTTCGATTCCCCACATGGGCACAATGTGTGAAGCCCATTTCGGTCCCCCGCCGTGATATTGCTGGAACATTGCTAAAAGCGGCGTAAAACTAAACTCACTCACACTCTACCCAGCGGGACTATCCACCTTGATGTATACTCGAACCCAGGGAAGTATATCCCACAGGGTATATGTCGTATAACGGGGAAGTCCCCTGACCTGTCATATGGTTAATGTGGCACGATCTGATTGACTCACTCATTTATATTCATATTCATTCAGTCATAGGCTGCGTACACAATGTATGTAAACCATTAACAAAACTGTTCGCTCTTTGATAGGCAAGATAAAGGTGAGTGGTACTATCATCTAAGGAATATATTTCACCTTCGTCACACAATCAGGATATCCCATGCTGTTTTCGGCTCTATCTGTTACTAGATAGAATCGGCATCGTGGGTTCTCAGAAGTGCTCCACACACAGACCCCATGGGGAATAAGGGCAATAGGTCTCTATTAAGTCAGGCTTGTAGTAATGGCCCTCTGCGTGGGAACGGACGGTTGATGCAACTAGTATTCTAGTGGATGGTAGGAGAATGGTTGGCTTGATGTGTCATTGGACCCTCACGACCTGACTGCCGATGTCGAACCCTGGTGTGCTAGGTACTGGTTATATTACCTTTAGCTGAGTGGTGTAATATTGAAGTACCGTTAAGAACTGGGTTGTGTTGCCTACTCCCTCAATAATTTGGGTTTTACGCCGCTTTCAGTTAAATGTCACGGTGGGGAACACACATTGTACTCATGTGTGGGTTCGAACTCGAGTCTTCGGCGTGACAAGCGAACTTTGTAAAAACTAGGTTACCCAACCGCCTCACTCACTTAGAAGCAACTTTGTTTACATATATATTCGGGCTAGAATTCTTCAGCAACCGATGTTTGTCGTAAGAGGCGGGATCGGGTGGTCAGGGTCACTGATGTTTACCATTGTATCCCAGTAGATCGATACCTGTGGTGTCAGTCATATAGCTGAAATATTGTTGTGTTAAAGAACAAACAATGAATTATGTATGCCGGGCAGGACAATTGACCCAAGTCCTTCAGTTATATCTACTCCTGAGACTGGATGGTATGGGTAGCACATTCATGGGAAGTTCTGTTGTACATAGAATACTACTGATAGGATGATATGTCGTGTATAGCATAGTGCTAATAGGATGATATGTCGTGTATAGCATAGTGCTAATAGGAAGATATGTTGTGTATAGCATAGTGCTAATAGGAAGATATGTTGTATATAGCATAGTGCTAATAGGAAGATATGTCGTGTATAGCATAGTGCTAATAGGAAGATATGTTGTGTATAGCATAGTGCTAATAGGAAGATATGTTGTGTATAGCATAGTGCTAATAGGAAGATATGTTGTGTATAGCATAGTGCTAATAGGAAGATATGTCGTGTATAGCATAGTGCTAATAGGAAGATATGTTGTGTATAGCATAGTGCTAATAGGAAGATATGTCGTGTATAGCATAGTGCTAATAGGAAGATATGTTGTGTATAGCATAGTGCTAATAGGAAGATATGTTGTGTATAGCATAGTGCTAATAGGAAGATATGTTGTGTGGGCATACTGCTAATAAGACGATATGTTGTGTGTGGCATACCGCTATTAAGACGATATGTCGTGTATAGCATACTGCTGGTAGGACAATATGTTGTGTATAGTTTACTGCTAATAAGACGATATGTCGTGTATAGCATACTGCTGGTAGGACGATATGTTGTGTACAGCATACTGCTATTAAGACAATATGTTGTGTACAGCATACTGCCAATAAGACAATATGTTGTGTATAGCATACTGCTATTAAGACAATATGTCGTGTACAGCATACTGCTAATAAGACGATATGTTGTGTGTGGCATACTGCTATTAAGACAATATGTTGTGTACAGCATACTGCTAATAAGACGATATGTTGTGTACAGCATACTGCTATTAAGACGATATGTTGTGTATAGCATACTGCTAATAAGACGATATGTTGTGTGTGGCATACTGCTAATAAGACAATATGTTGTGTTGGCATACTGCTAATAAGACAATATGTTGTGTTGGCATACTGCTATTAAGACAATATGTTGTGTATAGCATACTGCTAAAAGGACGATATAGCATACTGCTAATAAGACGATATGATATGTGTATAGCATACTGCTAATAAGACGATATGTTGTGTATAGCATACTGCTAATAAGACGATATGTTGTGTTGGCATACTGGTAATAAGACAATATGTTGTGTGTATGGCATACTGCTAATAAGACGATATGTTGTGTATAGCATACTGCTAATAAGACGATATGTTGTGTGTGGCATACTGCTAATAAGACGATATGTTGTGTTGGCATACTGCTAATAAGACAATATGTTGTGTTGGCATACTGCTATTAAGACAATATGTTGTGTATAGCATACTGCTAATAAGACGATATGTTGTGTATAGCATACTGCTAATAAGACGATATGTTGTGTTGGCATACTGGTAATAAGACAATATGTTGTGTATAGCATACTGCTAATAAGACGATATGTTGTGTATAGCATACTGCTAATAAGACGATATGTTGTGTTGGCATACTGGTAATAAGACAATATGTTGTGTACAGCATACTGCTAATAAGACAATATGTTGTGTACAGCATACTGCTAATAAGACGATATGTTGTGTGGGCATACTGGTAATAAGACGATATGTTGTGTACAGCATACTGCTAATAAGACGATATGTTGTGTGTGCATACTTCTTATTCGACGTTATGTTGTGTATAGCATACAGACGTCATGGGATGTCAGCATAGTTCCAACTAAAATTAAAATATAACTTGCATGATTATATTCTTATATAACAAAATGTGTGCATGATCAAGTTGACATATGTTTAACGGTTGCGTAAAACACAATTTATTTGAATATGTATAGACAAATACATTAATTCTTTCATCTTTGGATTGATTCATTTATTCATTCAACTTTTGATTGATTGACTGATTCAATTTTTGATTCATTCGTTGATTCATCGATTCGTTGATTCATTTATCAGTTCATTCATTCAGTCATTCATTCATTATAAAATTGATTTCATTCTGCAATTGACTTGCTTCCATTTTCAAAATAAAATCATCTCCAGACACGTCTCTGTTATATACGTTACAAACAACATTTGAAAACAAATCCAAGTTGAAATCTCGGTATTAAGTAAATCGTGTTTAAACGAGCTGCGGATTTATACTACATTAAACCCAACCCAAATACAGCCTGTGATATATGACTTGAGTCAGGACTCCACAGTCAAACCCCTAGCCTTGTAGCAGCGACACGTTCCCACCACGCTCGACTGGCCGACACACTCCGCTGACCACGACAACAACGCTATGGAATAAATTAATTTTATTAAATGGCAAATAACCCTCTTGAATAACAAGCGTCAACTCTGGCCACGAGGGCGACACACAGGGTAAGTCGTGAACTCCTTACAGTAATAATATTTCCCGTGTTCCATGCTTCCGTTTATTATTGGCCTACAGGATTAGCTGTACACGAGCGTTCACTTTCAGGTGAGATTTGTATGCGTTGTATAGCTGGGGGCAGTTGTTGACCACGGTTGGTTATGATACAGGTGTGGGACTACTGTTGGCGACGTTGCTAAACGGACGTATAGTCACGACGTTACTGTTGCGTGTATGTGTTTGAAGACATTTGATACCAGGAACGAATTGGGACATTGTAGGTAAGAGTCTATTGTCACGGTATGTGTGTATTGTGGTGTATTTGGGTCAGTGTTTCATCTTATAGGGTCCATGCAGAGCTGAATCAGTTTGTATCGTGTCCACTGGGGGAGAACTTTGGGAGAGCA
This sequence comes from Haliotis rubra, assembly GCF_003918875.1. Taxonomy (NCBI): domain Eukaryota; kingdom Metazoa; phylum Mollusca; class Gastropoda; order Lepetellida; family Haliotidae; genus Haliotis; species Haliotis rubra. Next base: position 273,773 of record NW_025767532.1, read on the forward strand.
TCAGCGTTTTTACGATTTCAAGTCCAGCTGTGTTAGAGTATGTGTAAATCAGTGAAACCAAGAGAGACTGGGTTGTCTCGCCGTCAACACAAACGTCACGATCATGACGTAACATGACACCTACCCCCAACCTAGCCTGAATCTGCCCCCAAACCCACCCAAACCAAGTCTGAAACTATCACCAAACCTACATCATAATCTACCCCCAAATCTACCACAACACTGGACAAATAGATCCCCAAATCTTGCTTTATCCGTTATGCACACACCCCTCCCCTTTGAAGCAAAACACGACGCGCTTTGATCAATCTTGGTTTGCGTATAGTAAAGGATCCATTTCGAGATGTCCTATGGCTGTCCACTTTAAGATATGCCTCAAAATGAGTACAGTCATTTCCAGTATATGTTTTGAAATATCACCAACATGTATAATATTGTGAATTTACACAATTAAATCAGTATTTAGCCAGGAAAACTGAAAAAAACATGTGTTCAGCAATGTGTGTACCATGTTCGCATCAGGTTGTGTATGTCCTCATTAAATGGAGGAAACAGATGAAAACGTGGGTTTAGGAGGACGACGGTGTGTCGTGATGGATGTATTCAGGAAACAAGAAAGGCCTAGTCACGCCTGAGTTGGCGTCTGATTTATGTCCAGGTAAACACGATCTATCATACACACATTAAAACACCTTGGCAGATCTGGCGGGGCAGTTTACCTCCATTGAAACAATATCTGTCGTATGTTTTGATCATTGCCTTCTGGTAGAAAGAGAATTAAAGATACAGCATTAACGGAATGAATGAGTAGATGCAGGGAGGTGAGACTGTTTGGGAACAGCTGGGTAGGTTAGTCTGTATGTAGGTAGGTAGACAGATGGGTAGGTGTCTGGATGTAGAGAGGTAGACAGATGGGTGGGTGTCTGGATGTAGAGAGGTAGACAGATGGGTGGGTGTCTGGATGTAGAGAGGTAGACAGATGGGTGGGTGTCTGGATGTAGAGAGGTAGACAGATGGGTAGGTGTCTGGATGAAGGGAGGTAGACAGATGGATAGGTGTCTGTATGTAGGGAGGTAGACAGATGGGTAGATGTCTGGATGAAGGGAGGTAGACAGATGGGTGGGTGTCTGGATGAAGGGAGGTAGACAGATGGATAGGTGTCTGTAGAGGAGGTAGACAGATGGGAGTGTCTGGAGACAGACATGGATGGGTAGGTGTCTGGATGAGAGGAGGTAGACAGATATGTAGGGAGGTAGACAGATGGGTGGGTGTCTGGATGAAGGGAGGTAGACAGATGGGTGGGTGTCTGGATGAAGGGAGGTAGACAGATGGATAGGTGTCTGGATGAAGGGAGGTAGACAGATGGTAGGTGTCTGGATGTCTGGATGTCTGGATGAGGGAGGTAGACAGATGGGTAGATGTCTGGATGAAGGAGGTAGACAGATGGGTGGGTGTCTGGATGAAGGAGGTAGACAGATGGGTAGGTGTCTGGATGAAGGAGGTAGACAGATGTAGATGTAGGTGTCTGGATGATGTCTGGATGAAGGGGAGGTAGACAGATGGGTAGATGTCTGGATGAAGGGAGGTAGACAGATGGGTGGGTTTATCTGGTTAAATGGAGGTAAACAGATGGGTAGATGTCTGGATGAAGGGAGGTAGACAGATGGGTGGGTGTCTGGATGAAGGGAGGTAGACAGATGGGTGGGTGTCTGGATAAAGGGAGGTAGACAGATGGGTGGGTGTCTGGATGAAGGGAGGTAGACAGATGGGTAGATGTCTGGATGAAGGGAGGTAGACAGATGGGTGGGTGTCTGGATGAAGGGAGATAGACATATGGATAGGTGTCTGGATAAGGGAGGTAGACAGAAGGAGGCAGATGACGGTGGGTGAAGGGACGAAGGAGGTAGACAGATGGGTAGATGTCTGGATGAAGGGAGGTAGACAGATGGGTGGGTGTCTGGATGAAGGGAGGTAGACAGATGGGTGGGTGTCTGGATGAAGGGAGGTAGACAGATGGGTGGGTGTCTGGATGTAGGGAGGTAGACAGATGGATGGGTGTCTGGATGAAGGGAGGTAGACATATGGATAGGTGTCTGGATGAAGGGAGGTAGACAGATGGGTGGGTGTATCTGGTTAAAGGGAGGTAGACAGATGGGTAGATGTCTGGATGAAGGGAGGTAGACAGATGGGTAGGTGTCTGGATGTAGGGAGGTAGACAGATGGGTGGGTGTCTGGATGAAGGGAGGTAGACAGATGGATAGGTGTCTGTATGAAGGGAGGTAGACAGATGGGTGGGTGTCTGGATGAAGGGAGGTAGACAGATGGGTAGATGTCTGGATGAAGGGAGGTAGACAGATGGGTGGGTTTATCTGGTTAAATGGAGGTAAACAGATGGGTAGATGTCTGGATGAAGGAGGAGACAGACAGATGGGTAGGTGTCTGTATGTAGGGAGGTAGACAGATGGGTGGGTGTCTGTAGGGAGGAGCAGACAGATGGGTAGATGTCTGGATGAAGGAGAGTAGACAGATGGGTGGGTGTCTGGATGAAGGAGGTAGACAAGATGGATAGGTGTCTGTATGTAGGGAGGTAGACAGATGGGTAGGTGTCTGGATGTAGGGAGGTAGACAGATGGGTGGGTGTCTGTATGAGAAGGAGGTAGACAGATGGGTAGGTGTCTGGATGTAGAGAGTAGACAGATGGGTAGGTGTCTGGATGAAGGAGAGTAGACAGATGGGTAGATGTCTGGATGAAGGGAGAGTAGACAGATGGGTGGGTGTCTGGATGAAGGGAGGTAGACAGATGGATAGGTGTCTGGATGAAGGAGGTAGACAGATGGGTGGGTGTCTGGATGAAGGGAGGTAGACAGATGGGTGGGTGTCTGGATGAAGGGAGGTAGACAGATGGGTGGGTGTCTGGATGAAGGGAGGTAGACAGATGGGTGGGTGTCTGGATGAAGGGAGGTAGACATATGGATAGGTGTCTGGATGAAGGGAGGTAGACAGATGGGTGGGTGTCTGGATGAAGGGAGGTAGACATATGGATAGGTGTCTGGATAAAGGGAGAGTAGACAGATGGGTGGGTGTCTGGATGAAGGAGAGTAGACAGATGGGTAGATGTCTGGATGAAGGAGGTAGAACAGATGGGTAAGGTGTCTGGATGAAGGAGGTAGACAGATGGAGTAGGTGTCTGGATGGAAGGAGAGGTAGACAGATGGGTGTGGTGTCTGGATGAAGAGAGGTAGGCAGAGATGGTAGATGTCTGGATGAAGAGAGAGTAGAACAGATGGGTGGGTTTATCTGGTTAAATAAATGGAGTAAACAGATCGGTAGATGTCTGGATGAAGAGAGTAGACAGATGGGTGGGTGTCTGGATGAAGGAGGTAGACAGATGGGTGGGTGTCTGGATAAAGGGAGGTAGACAGATGGGTGGGTGTCTGGATGAAGGGAGGTAGACAGATGGGTAGATGTCTGGATGAAGGGAGGTAGACAGATGGGTGGGTGTCTGGATGAAGGGAGATAGACATATGGATAGGTGTCTGGATAAAGGGAGGTAGACAGATGGGTGGGTGTCTGGATGAAGGGAGGTAGACAGATGGGTAGATGTCTGGATGAAGGGAGGTAGACAGATGGGTGGGTGTCTGGATGAAGGGAGGTAGACAGATGGGTAGGTGTCTGGATGAAGGGAGGTAGACAGATGGGTGGGTGTCTGGATGTAGGGGAGGTAGACAGATGGATGGGTGTCTGGATGAAGGGAGGTAGACATATGGATAGGTGTCTGGATGAAGGGAGGTAGACAGATGGGTGGGTGTATCTGGTTAAAGGGAGGTAGACAGATGGGTAGATGTCTGGATGAAGGGAGGTAGACAGATGGGTAGGTGTCTGGATGTAGGGAGGTAGACAGATGGGTGGGTGTCTGGATGAAGGGAGGTAGACAGATGGATAGGTGTCTGTATGAAGGGAGGTAGACAGATGGGTGGGTGTCTGGATGAAGGGAGGTAGACAGATGGGTAGATGTCTGGATGAAGGGAGGTAGACAGATGGGTGGGTTTATCTGGTTAAATGGAGGTAAACAGATGGGTAGATGTCTGGATGAAGGGAGGTAGACAGATGGGTAGGTGTCTGTATGTAGGGAGGTAGACAGATGGGTGGGTGTCTGTAGGGAGGTAGACAGATGGGTAGATGTCTGGATGAAGGGAGGTAGACAGATGGGTGGGTGTCTGGATGAAGGGAGGTAGACAGATGGATAGGTGTCTGTATGTAGGGAGGTAGACAGATGGGTAGGTGTCTGGATGTAGGGAGGTAGACAGATGGGTGGGTGTCTGTATGAAGGGAGGTAGACAGATGGATAGGTGTCTGGATGTAGAGAGGTAGACAGATGGGTAGGTGTCTGGATGAAGGGAGGTAGACAGATGGGTAGATGTCTGGATGAAGGGAGGTAGACAGATGGGTGGGTGTCTGGATGAAGGGAGGTAGACAGATGGATAGGTGTCTGGATGAAGGGAGGTAGACAGATGGGTGGGTGTCTGGATGAAGGGAGGTAGACAGATGGGTGGGTGTCTGGATGAAGGGAGGTAGACAGATGGGTGGGTGTCTGGATGAAGGGAGGTAGACAGATGGATAGGTGTCTGTATGTAGGGAGGTAGACAGATGGGTGGGTGTCTGTAGGGAGGTAGACAGAGATGTGAGTGTATCTGGTTAAAGGGAGGTAGACAGATGGGTAGGTGTCTGTATGTAGGGAGGTAGACAGATGGATAGGTGTCTGGATGAAGGGAGGTAGACAGATGGGTAGATGTCTGTATGTAGGGAGGTAGACAGATGGATAGGTGTCTGGATGAAGGGAGGTAGACAGATGGGTGGGTGTCTGGATGAAGGGAGGTAGACAGATTGGTGGGTGTCTGGATGAAGAGGTAGACAGATGGTTGGGTGTCTGGATGAAGGGAGGTAGACAGATGGATAGGTGTCTGTATGTAGGGAGGTAGACAGATGGGTGGGTGTCTGGATGAAGGGAGGTAGACAGATGGATAGGTGTCTGGAGGGAGGTAGACATGGATGGGTAGAAAGTGTCTGGATGTAGGGAGGTAGACAGATGGGTGGGTGTCTGGATGAAGGGAGGTAGACAGATGGGTGGGTGTCTGGATGAAGGAGGTAGACAGATGGGTAGGTGTCTGGATGAAGGGAGGTAGACAGATGGGTGGGTGTCTGGATGAAGGGAGGTAGACAGATGGGTGGGTGTCTGGATGAAGGGAGGTAGTCAGATGGGTGGGTGTCTGCATGAAGGGAGGTAGACAGATGGGTGGGTGTCTGTAGGGAGGTAGACAGATGGGTGGGTGTCTGTAGGGAGGTAGACAGATGGGTGGGTGTCTGTAGGGAGGTAGACAGATGGGTGGGTGTATCTGGTTAAAGGGAGGTAGACAGATGGGTAGGTGTCTGTATGTAGGGAGGTAGACAGATGGGTGGGTGTATCTGGTTAAAGGGAGGTAGACAGATGGGTAGATGTCTGGATGAAGGGAGGTAGACAGATGGGTAGGTGTCTGTATGTAGGGAGGTAGACAGATGGGTGGGTGTCTGTAGGGAGGTAGACATATGGATAGGTGTCTGGATGAAGGGAGGTAGACAGATGGGTGGGTGTATCTGGTTAAAGGGAGGTAGACAGATGGGTAGATGTCTGGATGAAGGGAGGTAGACAGATGGGTAGGTGTCTGTATGTAGGGAGGTAGACAGATGGGTGGGTGTCTGTAGGGAGGTAGACAGATGGATAGGTGTCTGTATGTAGGGAGGTAGACAGATGGGTGGGTGTCTGTAGGGAGGTAGACAGATGGGTGGGTGTATCTGGTTAAAGGGAGGTAGACAGATGGGTAGGTGCGTCTGGATGTATTGAGGCAGGCAGATGGGTAGATGTGTCTGGATTTAGAGAGTTTAAAGAGAATGGACAGATGGGTAGGTGTTTCAGTCTGTATGGAGGTATACACATCTGTGTGTGGGTGCAGGAATGTACTTAATACAGCTTGATGGACAGTTATTGAGTTATCCGAGTGGACTGGTGCCTTTCCTTGTCCTGGAACTGAGCACATACAAAGAAATGCCATTAAACATTTATATGTGGAAGTTGGAAAATATTCCATCAATGCCAGATCACAATAAAGCAGCATTTTATTTACAGAAACATTGCTTAGGGCTGGTAATGTTGAAGGTTTTATAAGAGAATATCCCCGTATAGCCCTCATATGTCATATAATAACTGCAGTAACCGCCATGTGCCATACAATAAATAGCACAGACAACTCCCATTACATCCCAGACACGCCACTTCAGCTGTTTCAAGGTAATATCTATCTTGAAGTCCTCACATTGTGTAACATCGATGCTTTTTACCGACTGACACGCATTACACTGATCAACCAAGCTTGTCTTTCTTAAATTGTAAATAGTTACAGGCGAGTGGCACAATGTATCTATCTGTACATGTTTTTATTCCAACATGGTGTGTATAGTATCTTGTGATTGGTTGGTTTGTTGTTTGACGCTAATATAGTGAGTGAGTTTAGTTTTACGCCGCAATATTCCAGCTATATGGTGACGGTCTGTAAATAATCGAGTCTGAACCAGAAAATCCAGTGATCAACAACATGAGCATCGATCTACGCAATTGGGATACGATGACATGTGTCAACCACGTCAGCGAGCATGACCACACGATCCCGTTAGTCGCCTCTTACGACAAGCATGGATTGCTGAAGACCAATTCTAACCCGGATATTCACGGGTCCTAACTTGTGCTGTATCGTAACTATTCCCCATTTCTTAATGTAGGAAAGTCATCGTTATTATTTCTAACAGTCTCACCATGTGTCGTTTATGGTGTTAGACGTTTTGTGGCTTTCAATAGTTATGCATGTTTAAACGTGTCCCCTCTATATGAAACATGCAGCATATGTCACCATTACCTGGTTATTGACATTGCTGGAAGCGGTTTTGTTTTGCATATTATTACCGTCATCTTGTTTAAAAAAACAACTGATGTGATGATGATGATGATGATGATGATGATGATGATGATGATGATGATGGTGATTTTGATGATGATGATGATGATGAAAGTGGTGATTTTGGTGATGATAGCGGGGTTTTATGGTGTTTTTATGTCCATGATAGTGATGTTGATGATGATGAATGATATGTCGAAATGATGATGATGATGAAGATGAAAGTGATGATGATGATGATGATGATGATGATGATGATGATGATGATGATGATGATGATGATGAAGATGATGATGATTAACATCATTACACTGTGGTATGTGATATATTTCATATCCCCCTGTTTGTCCATGATATATGACCCAGTTCATTGTATCCCAACACACTGGACCTGACACCGATTAAGTCAGACCCGCCCTGGGTCTATGATCAGTCTAGATATCTATATTGATATCAGTATTAAACATCAACGAAGGAAATCCACACGGTAGTAACCAACCTGTCACATTTGGTTAATCTGAACATGTCACATTCGGTATGAAAAAGTCTGCGCCATGTTTTACAAATGCAGGTATAATTATGTGTATCTCTATACACTATGTGGTAAATTATTGTGACGGTAGTGTTTTTGGAAACGACGTCTGAAGGCCTTTTTAAATGTTTCAAAACTTTAAAGTAGGTGTATGGAGAAAATTTCGAAATTTGACGCACAGGAAAACAAAATTATTTCTGATGCAATTCTTTATTTAGTTTTGTATCATAATCATGTTCTTGTATTTGATAAGGGGAATATTTCCTTGCATTTGCATGTGTTTTGACGGGTCAGACGAGTGGGGCAGGATACGCTCACATTTTCTCGAACACCTGGTATCATCAGTAACCGACAGTGATTCCTAAACACGCTCTCATGATAAAGTCAGAATCGTACAATCGCTGCCAACGTAAAAGGCCCGTTACATATACAGCTATAATGCTGCTGAATGCGGCGTCAAACAAACACATACTGGTTTATTCAGAATTATACAATTGTAGATTTCTTATGAATGTAGAAAAGTTATTTACTTCATCAAAAAAACGGATAATTTACGGTTATTCATTCGACGTCCGTGTCAATAGAATGGGCGCCATGGTGAATATCTTGAAGTTCTTTCATAGAATTGACAACTTTAGAAGAGTTACAAAGATTGCATTTAACTGTAAGGCGTGTCACAAGCGTGTTACATCATCAACACGGTGAAAATCACACCCCGGCACCCAAACACTGCTACCCAGTGTACAGGATAAGTCTCCCCCGGGCTTCCCTTTCGAACCCTCCTGCGCTCTCTCACAGCACTACACAGGGGGCAGGCAGAGCGTCCCTCCCGAACCCTCCTACACTCTCTCACAGCGCTACACCGGGGGGCAGATTGACGGCGTGTACCTGTTGTCGGCTATCGATGTGGAGAAACAGGTTGTAGGGACGGGTTCACCTCGCTCCACGACCTGAATAACTCACCAGGCGGGAGACAGGGAAGAATCACCTTGACGATCAGGACAGGAGAATTGCGCATTTGTGCATATTGTGACCCCTTGTTACGATTTGTTTGAATTCGCTTATAACATGAACTCATGCTACGTGGTTTAAGAATGAATCTTATCAGAGCAGGTTATTTGTTACGGAAGATAACACCTGTCAATTTTCAGTAAACGATGAGTTATTGAGAAACTGAGACACTGTTTCTCTGCAATAAGGTTAGCATGTTTAAACTCTGAGCAGCAAGGTTACAAAGTGATCTTTGAAGATCGGCGGACATCATAAACTAGAGATAGCAAATTGCTAAGATAGTTGTGATCTAACATTGAACGTGATCGGGCGGAGATATTTTCCAGGTATATTCCCCCTTTGATGGTGGTTAAAGGGGGCTCAACGGGACGGTCAAGATTATTGTACTTTCTATAGCGACATACATGCGCGTGACTGCTTATAACTGTTCTGGACTTATGTCGGTTCCATAAGACTAGTCTACTGAGATATCATAATATAGTTTAGCTGCTAGCAAATTTAATGCAACATTAGGGCTGACTGCATCTTTTCCTGCTTGTTGTCGAGCATCAATCTTGAAATCAACAAATGCAAACTTTGAACGTGTTTTATATGAAGCACCAGGGGATCAACCACAGACCTTTCTCTCTCCTGGAAGAGGCTCTACCCACTACCCCACGGATGCGGTCCATCCACTGTGATGGATCTCATGTAGACGAGTTCTTGAAGAACAAAGATGACTCCTTGTCTGTGATGGTTATGTGGTACACATATAGTTTCCATGGTAAAGGGGCGGCGGGGTAGCCTAGTGGTCAAAGCGTTCGCTCGTCACACCGATGACCCGGGTTCGAATCCCCACATGGGTACAATGTGTGAAGCCCATTTATGGTGTTCCCCGCCGTGATGTTGCTGGAATATTGCTAAAAGCGGCGTAAATCCAAAAAAAGTCAGTCAGTCCATGGTAAAGTACACGACGACATGATACCCAGACCAATTTACTATTGTCACTAGGCAACCAGGGTCGGAGATAATCATATCCATAATTATTGATTTCATATGTTTTCGGATACTAATGACTAATTATGAATCCGATCTCCACTAACTACAGCGCAGTTTTATACGAAACACGCGTCGTGGAATTATATCGTGTTCTTGATTCCCGTATTTTAATCATATTCCTACTTTTATATGGAACCAGGATATTAAGACATTATTGAAATATCACTTAAGGCTTTACTCAAATATCACTTTTTGATAAGAAAACGTTTTTACTGGATTGGAACAGACGAATGACTCATTCTTAACAATGGCATAAATATACATCAGCTGTATGTACAAGGGTGAAATGGGGTTGTGTGGTAAGGTAGGTATTTTCAAGAGGGTGCTGAGTTCCATTCCCGCAGAATATTCTTGTAATTCAATCACTGGTTGCCCTCACGGTCGTGGTGCAAGTTATGACCGAGGTGTGTCTCTGACTAACTCTGTTGGCAGCCATTAGTAACTTGATCTATAATAGTAACAATACCCTATTGTCCCCCAGGTCGAGACCCATGGCTAATGACGAAGTTATATGCTATTACTGAAACAAGAGATTAGGATTATTGTTCATTAATCCTTATTCACAATGTTATGTCAGACGAGCGTGGTGTAGTAAATGTTGACCTTCTCCAACTTTCTTACAGTAAAAGATGGTTTAGGTTAAACCTCTGATCAGTGACAATTCTTCCATATTCTTTTGATCATTTCGAATCGTCACATATACAAGTACAGTTTATACCTAATCAACTTTATTTATATAAACAATAAAGTAATCATGCTAATTTCGAGTCAAACTCGCTTTTGTTATTAACGAACCGTTCAACAATGTAAAACAGCTGATTAGTCAGCTTAAGAGGAAACGAAGCTAATTAATATTCAAAGGGAGACAACTGCTATTAGACGGAATAGGAGCTCTCCCTATCGATGCCCACTGCGCTGATCTGATTGGCTGAACACCGGGTATTTGTTCAAAACACTGTTCGTGCGACCCCATGCTTTTTTACGTGACAATACTCCACGAAAGTTTTCATGGCTGCCAACTTGTTGAATGAGTATCACTCTGACATTATGTAGCCAGCAAGAGGATATGTTGGGACGATTTAAACGCTTGATTAATCACCAAGACTCTCACAGGGTAGCCGGAGTACTTGACCCAGTGAAAGTCCACAGTGAACAGGACTTAGACGTCTAAGACGTTGACAGCTGGAGCAAATCCGTGACTTGCATAGGATGTGAATAATCTCAGGAGAAATAACCAACATGACACACCTGATTTCCCAGTCTGACTACAGGATTTATCGCACAGTGAGATACAACCTTACAACCAGGACATATCGTTGAAGGTAAAAGATAAGGAACAGTGCCTGCTGATCATAAACCCGGTATTTATCATAGGTTGGAATGGGTATAAATATTTCGCCAGGTTACGATTATATTTACGGTCACCTTTCGGTATCAATATCACGTGTTGTCTCTGCTTAATGTGAGCTGTGTTTTACATTATTGATCTTATGACTGTGTAAATATATGTTGACATCCAAGAGGAATACGAGCAATGTTTCTGTATCCTTGTTTAGAGTGGCTCGTCCTTGGTGTGTGTTAACGTGTGTGACATGTTTTCATTGTTGTTCGAGTATTATTGAAGGTGTTAAGGGCTTTAGCTTAAGTGAATGCTTCTATTTACCTTTGACAAGTTTACGAGACCTTGTTATTTATGCTTCTTGATATTTAATTTTTATGATGCCACTGTATTATACATTGAGGGGAAATGTCAAACCTGTGTCCACATTGAAGCTGCCCAAGTTGTGTTGCTTTATTTTCGTATTTCGTTACTGGGGTATTGTACCGTAACAGGTTTGAGAGACCCCCTGCCTTGACATTGTATGATATTTCATCCTTCAGCAAGGCTTGCCTATGTAACTGTTACATGGGTCCCGAGCTGGTCACTAATGAACTCTCTCATATTTTCAGGCAAGGATTTACAGATCTCGGGAGAGTTTTTCTTGGCCTGCCACAGAAGCTTAAGGAAACGGTGAAATAGTGGACATTTTTCAGCCGCAAACGCTTGGCAAAACGACAGTCGCAACAATAGCTGAGTCTTATACTATTGAGATACGGATGTCTGCGTTTGTTCGACTGGGATACTCTGTGGCAGAGGCCAATCGTGACCTCTAGGTATTGAGCTGGCTTAACCCGAAAAAGGGAGGGAGCAAGGAGACCACCCCAGCCCCCTCCTCTTGGGAGTAATCAGGGCTATACTCTTCTACCTTTTCTTTTGGACACATACACGTCTGTTGCAAACACAGACGAACCGGGACCTATTTGCTTGATTGCCTGAAACTGAAATATTCTGCGGTGTTTCATCTGAATGGTTGCTTTGATGTGGACATACCTCGAGTGTCGATCTGTGGATTCCATGTGTTACTGAACGATTAGGAATACTCTCAAAATAATTACGTAACCTTTACATCTTTTGATGTCAGCTTAATTGGAACTTTATTCAATACTCAGGTACCTGTGAGAGACAGCAAAACACCGAATAACAGATTTTACTGTGAGAGAAGCTTCTGTGGATAGGCAGTGTGCTGCCAGTACATTAAACGCTACAACAGTTGTAAAGGATATCACGTATACCAGCGAGGGCGCTATCGGATTTACCTGTGAAGCCCAGGCGACTATGCATGAATGAGATGAAGTTTACTCAGGTATGTGTCCACAAAGACATTGATTTTTTTCAAAGAAACAAATTACATGCATTATTTTATACATGTGGTATAGACGTGAATTTTCTGAAAAAGCGTATATGCATTGCCTTTAATGACCATAATCTACCAAAGGTGATAGGGGTAATGCTAAATTATTACATATTGAGCCCCATTCATTAAAAGAGTTATATACTAGTCGAGAAAATAAAGAATGAGCCCCATTCATTAAAAGAGTTATATACTAGTCGAAATAAGTTAAAGAACATCCAGTATTTTGTGTAAATATAGTCTTTGTGATTACTGTTAACTTTTGTTATGTGAAAAGAATCCGGTGTTCTTGAACGTCTCTTGAGTGATATTTATCACGTATTCATGCACTAAACTGAGTATATATTATTGTCCAGGGTGCCGTTGTACAAAACAACCTTAGCGCTAAGATTACCTTAAGTGTATGTTAAGGTATGGGAGTTACGGTCACCTTAGCGCTAATTTAGCTTTGTACAACGGCACTCAGAACACCAGAACCCACCTTCCATTCCAGTCTATTCACATATGGGCTGGGTGGCATTGAGTCTACTATGTATCCGTACGTGTATTAATACTACCTAATAATACACGTGAGATTTCATCGAACATTTCTTTTTGTAATGTAAACGTTAGCTAGAAGCCTTTTACGTTCTGACTGAAAAAGGCTACCCATCTGCGGGCATGTAACGTATATAGAGTTTTGTCTAAGGGATTCAAATACATTTAACTCTACATGTAGACACAGCCAGTCCGTTCCAATATAACCGTGTGTTAACCACGCAGCCCTTTGACATGCTATGCCATTATAAACCTTTCTTGTAAAAAAGTTAAGACTCGTGTACTACGTCAAATGTTACACACAAAAAGGGCTGTTAGCGTATCATATTTACACATGCACGTTGTGTTACACTATATTGCCCGGTCATTTCAAGGTATGCTGTGACAAAACCGAAAGAATTGCAGTGTATGTACAAGGTCGTTGATGATGCTGTGTGTGGTGCTATGATATTGATGACGTTAACAGTCTCCCCTAGGATGAACCCCTTGACCATTGTCACCGAATCGTGAAGTATAAAACGTGCCTGATTCTTTGAATCATTTATGTGAAGGATTAGAAACACCGAACAAGGACAGTGGGCAGTATACGAACCATGACTGATGCCTGGGATATAGTGAATGTTTTGACCCATGGGTATTGGCGGTGTATGGTTCTGAACTTGAGTTAGTGGGTGAGTTTAGTTTTACGCTGCACTCAGCAATATTCCAGCTATATGGCGGTGGTCTGTAAATAGACAGACAATCTACAATCCAGTGATCAACAGCATGAGCATCGATCTGCGCAATTTGGAACCGATGACATGTGTCAACCAAGCCAGCGAGCCTGACCACCCGATCCCGTTAGTCGCCTCTTACGACAAGCATGGGTTACTGAAGGCTCATTCTAACCCGGACCTTCACGGGTTCTGAACTTGAGGTTATGGACAGAAGAAAACTAAAAACCAGAACAACACAGTATCTGCTGTTAACTGAGCTAAAGATGGGGAGAAAAGGATTTAATATTTGTCATAAAACACTTGGGGTTAAATGTTTCATTTACTGACAAATTGTACGTACCTGCCATTACAGTCTGGTTGGTCACAACTATGATGTGTGTTTAGTGACGTGGGTTGTGGGTAAATTAATAACTTTCTTTCACGTATCAGGTAAATTTACGAATAACAGGAGTTAGATGAAGGTCGCCACATTTACTTGCCGTGTATACTTAGCATTCAAATCAAAACGCATCATGTTGTGTTTGATGTAATTTTAATTTGTCTGCAATATAATAGATAACTTTTACAAGAACTTTGACATTTCTTATCATTATGACTGTCGAATGTAAATATGAATGTAAATAAACTATAAGTCACAATTCATCATGTATGCATATCCAAATGTTTGAATGATATATGCAAGTACATGTATGCATATCCGAAGGTAAACATCACTCAGTGGTACACCCATGAATTCTTAGGCTCACTAGAACACTTGAACAATGACCAATCTTGAACACTATGACCAATCTTAGGCTCACTAGAACACTCATGACCATTCTTAGGTATTACTCATGACCAATCTTAGGTAAACACCACTGACCAATCTTGGTACACCAATGAACTATTCTTAGGCTCACTAAAACACTCATGAACCATTTTAGGCTCACTAGAACACTCTCACTAGGCTCAATTTTACTCACTAGAACACTCATGAACAATTTTAGGCTCACTAGAACACTCATGACCAATCTTAGGCTCACTAGAACACTCATGACCAATCTTAGGCTCACTAGAACACTCATGACCAATCTTAGGCACTAGAACTCACTCATGAACAATCTTAGGCTCACTAGAACACTCATGAACAATCTTAGGCTCACTAGAACACTCATGATGAACTTAGGCTCACTAGAACACTCTAGACCAACTTAGGCTCACTAGAACACCTCATGAACATTCTTAGGCTCACTAGCGGAACATTCTTAGGCCCATAGAACACTCATATTCTTAGGCTCACTAGCTCACTAGACCAACTTACTAGAACACCATGACCAATCTTAGGGCTCACTCAGAACACTATGAACATTCTTAGGCTCACTAGAACACTCATGAGCTCACCAGAACACTCATGAACAATTTTAGTTTAGTTTTACGCCGCACTTAGGCTCAGCAATATTCCAGCTATATGGCGGCTTAGGCTCACTAGAACACTAGAACACCCATGACATTATTAGGCTCACTTGAACACATTAGAATGTGTAAGATTTATCATAACATATGATCGTGAATATCGTTAGACCAACACAAAATATCTGAACACTTTGATATTTGATATGATATATTTACTCATTATGTTCAGGTGCAAACGTATAGCATAAATTTGTAGGGTATGTGAAAACTTGAATCTTATATTACCATCAGAATATGTATATATAACTAATCATGAATTCAACATACACGAAGCCTTGGGATACACTCCTGAATCCCTGACCTAGCCCCAAACTCTTGCCGTTCCCACGACAGCCCAGCATAAGGCTTTCAGAGGGAAATGCACTGTACAATCTCCCTCATTGCATTCGCACCGTCCTCCGTGACAATAGCGAGCCACACCGCAGCTTGGGGAACTAATAAAACACTTCAATAGGGTAGCAAACCTCAAAGGCTGGACAAATAGCTTTCCTATTCATAAGTCTCATGCTGGGACTCAATATTAATAGGTAGTAAATGTGCTTGTCTGGCAGTACATATCGCTGCATACCGCTTTAACAGAAGCTTCAGAAACAACTGACACATTCTTTGTGAGCTATGTTGATCCGTTGAGGTTCGTCTATAAACATAAGTATCTATACGTGTGTGTGTTTGTGTGTGTTTTTTGTGTGTGTGTGTGTGTGTGTGTGTGTGTGCGCGCGCGCTCGCGGGCGGCTACCTGTGTGAGTGCGTGTGTGCGTGTGTGTGTATAATGATGATGTTAGATTGATAAACGTTTTTCATTTTTTTATGAAGGAGTAAGGATATACTCCTAAACGTTGTGCTCCTCATAATAAAGATGTCGACATCCATAAAAACTCTCTTCTTTACTGTTAACGCTTTTGCAAGCAGTTTGCAATCAATGTCCTCGTCGTCCGCACTGACTCCTATCCTGTGTCTGTACGCTAAACCTGGAGTCTTCACTGTTACGTGATCGATGCATATACTTTTCACCGATATTAACATTTCCATAGCTATTTTGCCCTGAATACCAAAAAGAATCCGTTTCTCAGGATAGTCAAAACTCAGTACTCTTTAACACTGACAGAATTTATTTAGGCCCCACAGAATCAGTTCCTGGGAATATTTTAGACTGTTTATTCTCTGGAATTGGTGTTTTAAATTTGCGGAGATATATTACACAGGATAGGGACAAATGTTGAAATTGAAAATAACATTGTGTCAAATATTTGTAATAATTCCAAAGTAGCACATAATTTTCGTTCACTAGAATTATTTGTTGTGTACAAATGTGGTTTAATGGCCTATAGTGTTGTCATTAAACTGACGACAGCATTATTGGTCTGGCCGTCAGAAAAAACGAAAAATCAAGAAGCAGAAAATAATCAACATGGGTTGTTGACAGAGGCCATTTTGAAATGAGCACAGAGAGAGGTTAAGTCAACAGAATGTCAGATATTAACACCCTTTGATGGCAAGCATAAATCCAGTGTGATAATCAAATGAGATTAATGTCAATATTTACTTTGTCAGCAAGATGGACTCCTAGACTGAGAAGGAATTAGGCACGTTGATGTTAGTATGGTGATAATACGTAAGGCTTATATGAAGATGGAAAGTTTAGCAAGTAGGAAGAATGACATGCCTACCTAAAGCATCCGCTATCATATTTGATTTCACACATATCAAAACAATTTATCCTACTGACTCAAGACCCAGATCACGATGTGGCTGACGAATATCTAAGTATCCTAACGAATATCTAAAAGTCAGGGTTGATGGAGCACTGTATGATCCGATGATGCAATACTGAGTTTGTAGTGAGTGAGTTTGTTTGGTTTTACGCAGCCTTTAACAATATTCCAGCACTATCACAGCAAGGGGCACCAGAAATGGGCTTCACACATTGTACCCATGTGGGGACTGAATTTGTAGAAAGATAATTGCAATCATCAACTTCACTGAATGTTTCGAAAATTATACACGATTCACACTTTTTAAATCCAGTTTTGAATTACATATGTAATTAAACATCTATTTTGTTTGTTGCTTTAAGATATCAATATGCCAGGGTGTTATGTATTATGTCACAACCCCAGTGTCGGCGATGAAATGTAGTTTTAATTATTTTAATGTATTTTAGCTGATGTGAGAAAATCTGTATGTGACATTTCTCAGCAATTGACAATACAATGTCATAGTTAACTGCCTGACTCTTCCACGATGACCAGTCAGTCTCATGTCAAAGACGTTAAAATATGGTACTTGTTGGTCCCTGCCTGGCCCTCGGCATTAATGGGTATAACAAGGACTAGTCGGCTCGGAGTCAGTATAATGTGTCTGAGTGGGGTATTCATGCTTCACTGCGGCATGGTATCTCAGTGGGCTAGCACTATAAAACCAGCTTCAGTCTGGGCTAGTACAAGCAGCCGCACCTACACATACACACGCATGCACGTCGTCATATGAGCGAAATATTCTCCAGCGCGACGTTAAACCCAATTTCGCCTCACCTCATGAGGTGTATGACTAACATGCATTCCTAATTATGCTGCCGGTGACTTCACGACGTTAATATCTCGGTTACATAACGACACAACGACGACGCCTGGCGTCTTGTCAAGGCTGAAGATGGAGTGTGCGATATCCTTCAGCGTTGCATCCACAGTGTTGGGTTTTTTGTCATTTGCGTCGAGAATATTTTTAAAAAGTAAGGCCAGTGTTCCGATGTGTTAAGCTAGGTGGTACCGTCAAGTAGATATAGGCACGCTATATAACATATAAATATTTGTATGTATGTAGCATACAGAAGAACCGTCAAAACAGAAATCAAAATGGCATTTAGTCACGATGATTTGAAAGCATAGCAAATTATCTGAAAGTTCATCAATAATATATATATGAGAGCATGGAATTGAGGCATGCATGCGTACACCCCATACGAATATATATAACATTAACTTTGTATGAAGCAAAACTATTACAAACACGTGTTTGATATACGTGTACGTGTTTGATATAAGTGATTATGTTTCTAGTCCATAGAAGTCATACACTCTTTCTTGAATATCTTCTTTCTATAAGAATCACGAAATTGTTCAAAGGTTTTATTCATTTCAATAACACTTTTAACTTTTGAACACACGTCCAGGTGTATTTCAGGTGTGTTCAATCAGTCATCAAGGACTCTGTTCACTCAGGTGTAAGTAGTGTCTTAGACCTTCTCTTCATTTCTATAAGGAATAGACTTGCCCACTGGCCAAATACCTCGTTCGGTTCTCTCAGTTGTCCATGCACAAAGGATACAATGGAGTTTCGCTCTGTCGTGTTAGGAATCTGGGACTTGGATTGTCAGAGTTGCGTTGACTTAATCTTTGGAATCCATAAATCCTGTCCAGTGTTTCTTGTTGTTTGGATTCAGCTTATGAATTCCTACGTTGTAGCACACAACAATCGGAACTCGTGCCTCAAATTTGGAAGTCATATTTTTCGTTGTTGTTGGACTTTGTAGAGGACAGCACGTATCTGTATACTCACTCACAAAAGAAACTATGCATCTGCCTTTATCAAATCATATCAACCATATTAATGTTTTAGGGTTGGTAACGATATGCATTAACATGACACGCTGTAACAGGTATTCACAATATCCCCTGTAGCAGGTATTCACATTTTTATCAAAGGAGGTAAAAAGGGAAAAACAAGTTCTATGGATAAAAAAGAAATTGATATTGCAGTTTAGGCTAGCCATCCACTGACATGTTAAGATATTTGTCGGTGTTATGTGATTATAAGATGCATCAAAATGTGAGTGAATCTAGTTTTACGCCGCTTTCAGCAATATTCCAGCGGAATACACCAGAAATGGGCGACACACACTGTCAACACGCGAGGGACCAAACCCGGGTCTTCGGTGTGACGAGCGAACGCTTGAACCACTAGGCTACCAAACGTGCATCTTATATAGTTTTCACAAATGCGCAGTGCAAATGTACTTTGAGTTATATCTGTCATGTGCAAAATGAAATGTATGTTTGAGAATACCATTGTTAAGTTTCAGACAAGGCGGAGTTCTATGCCCTTGTTACTTTAGTGACGTGTCACGCCTAAACAAAACCCTAGAAGTGTATTACACTTTGGGGGTAAAATATCAAATGTACGCGGTAATTCGGCCTCTGGATGAATTTAAAGTCAATACTGGGTTTTTTTAAATGAATATCAACGTGTTTGCTATCAGATTTTGCTTCTAGAATGCAGGCCTGCTCTAACCGAGTCCTTGGATGTGAGCCCGACAGCTGGACCCACATTACTCAACACATACCAAGCCGATCAATTGCAGTCGTGTCGCTTCCGCATATTAAAATAATTTCTAACAATATGACTTGTAATCATAACACCGTTTTGTTTGTTCGACCCCAAATGTAAAATTCGAAGATTGACGCTGACGTAAATCCAGCATAGTTCAAGGTAGCTTCATTTATGAAATGTCGTCAAAAATCGAATGTTGAAGGAAAAGGAAATCAAGTTATGCGGGGTCAGCTTACAGAGCTTCCTCGAAATACGTCGACAAATATTTAACCGCAAATTATATATTTACAATAATTTGATAAAGTTGTGTAGTTCGAAGGTTTGTTTAGATTGAAATAAGTTTATCTAAGTCGGCCATGAAGGATATATAGTTCCTGTGGGAGAATATGGTCTTAACTTATCAACACATTGCTTTGGGACAATGATAAACCATTTAAAGTCACCATTTTTCAACTACTATAACAAGAAACAACTGTTGTAAAGTGTGTAAAATTGTAAAATAATCATTCCTGTGATTTCAGTCTTTTAAAACATTTTCTGCTTATTTGCATTAGTGAAAAGAAGTAAAACGTGTCTTTGATATTGTGAAAAATGTTTAGGAACATCTAAAATTATCTTTGTTAATATTTTTGCTTGCAAAGCAACACTTTTTTATTTTCTGTTTACACATAGCAATATCGATCGCCAAAACGCAGCAATATTCAAGCAGTATTTACATCCATTTCACATGTGGAATGATTCTATAGGGTATAAAGAGAGCCTAGAAGACATGATCTGATACACAAGTACGAGAAATATGCCACGATTACAAATTTAATTATGCAACCCTGGAAACATTTTCTCCAACCAGATGAAACGTATGTGTGTTGTATATGGTTGTGTGATACAGTGGGATATCTGATATCATGGAAGTGATATTTGTTGAATAACAAAAGTATGACTTCCTATTTTGACAGACCTGGTGCAAACTGTCGTTGTCAAGGTACCATCCCAACAAGAATCTGATCTGAATGGCCGTTCTATGTCTATGGTAACGCTAATATGACAATCGGATATCGGGAGATTACACTACAAGGCGCACAGAAATTTTGTAAAAAGCGTTGGAGAAGTTTTAACTTTATGTGACAGTTCTTCTTCTTATTCTTATACTTCTTCTTCTTCTTCTGGAATATTGCTAAAAGCAATGTAAAACCACACTCGCTTCTCCTGACATCTTCTTTTCTTCTAGCTGGTAGAAGTAGTAGCCTTGGCAGCAGCAGTTGCAGTAGCAGCAGCAACAGCAACATCAGCAGTGTTTGTAGCTGCAGCATGGAACAGTACTAAAGAGCGTAGTAGCAGCAGCATTAGTAGAAGTAGCAGCAGTATGTCCCAGCAACAGTAGTAGCAGGAGCTTTGGCAGCAGTAGCAACAGTAACTATACTACCCATCAAAATTTAGACTCACTAGTGCAAATGTAGCCACTTACTTCAGTCAGCTGTTCTAAACTAGATTTTGCAAAATATTCCATACTGTTTAAAGGTACTGTTTACACATGAACTGATGTATTGTAAAACAAATTCGTAACGTTGAAAAGATTATTGTCATGAGTTCAATAAATGATGAAACTCAGTGAAAATTGGCGAATTCTTACAAAACTTTACACCAAAACGCAGCTGTTCACATGCACGATATTTGCACATGCTTTTCAGCAATTTGATGCATGATGCTCGTGCAATTCATCTGCATAAGGTTTGCAGTTGGTTCCTCCAAATTAGGGGAGAATTCATCTTCGATGGAACCACATATATATACATAACGTATAGTGAGTGCTTTGAGTGAGTCTAAACTTTTGATGGATAGTATATATACAGTGACTCATATGTTATTATAATCCGTTCAAAGCCTGATCAAACCAAGTTCATGTGCAATCCACAAAACTGACTTTAGAATAAAGTTTTAGACCGTATTACATAACAGCGCGGTCTTCACCACCCCACCTAACACCAGGTCTCCAACTACCCTCACCCACCTCTCACCAACAACCTGTGCACTAGCTACCATGGAGACAGCCACTGCATTATGTAAGGGTCTCCTTTGCTTCAGTGGAGAACCTCCTCCTGTGTTAGAATACAATAGCTAACACCTGATACAACGTCAGGCATAACAATACTGTAATGGCAAGACACGGCTAATTACAGGTGCGAACAGGTGATTTGTTACCACTCACTTGAGAGGATTAAATACGTTTAGGAATCAGGGTTTAAGGAAGTCTGAATGTCTGCTTAAAAGATGATTGTATGGAGGTGTGTTGGTCTAGATTGAAGGAACGTTACTGCATAACCCGTAACATATTGAACCATTGGCGCATGAACCATTGTATACATATTTACGGTAATCATATTTAATCATATTTATGCCTAATTATATCTATATCGTACGTTATTACAGAAACTAATACCGAAGATATTGGTATCAATACGAAATTAAAAGGCTTAGTAATTTTCCTGTTGTGTGTGATATTTCTAAAAGATATACTGAGAGAAACAAATAAAGGATCACAGGGAAATTGAAGCGTTCCTTTATTATTTTCCAGTTTTCATCAGCACAGTGCTATTCAAAGCTGGTGATAAAAACTGCAAAATATTAAAGGAACCCTTGAATTTTCCTGTGATCCCTTATTTGTTTCTCTCAGTATATATCATAAGTTTTCTTCCCATCCTTTCTCATCTGAATACTCAAGGGTAAATCAATGGTTCGACCAACTCCAGCCCCATCCCTTCCCTTGTCCTCTATACACGAATATAATTACCCATAATACGTTGGATCCTTATATATCGTAGTAATCCCATGGGTAGTGTTGGCTGGTGGCTTTAGGCGTGGTGTATTATTACTGATGAGTTACTGATCTGTCCAATATGTCACTGTCTTCACAACACAAGGTGACAAGAGTCCAGACCACTCCCGAGGAATGACTGATTACTTCATAGCACATGTTTATGGTACACACATATCACGTAAACAGCATTAAGGAGATCAAATATATTTCCGTCCTGCTCGTTGAAAAGAGTCACATCAACGTCAAGGATAGTATCTTACACTGTTCCATAAACTGTATAAAAGTATTCGTGTGACTTTTGTTCGCCCATAAGATCAGTTTGATATTTATTTTTTCCAATAACAATTATATGCAGAATACCATCATCGACAGCATTTACATTCTTTTTAAAAATGTATATTATTTCATAATGATACGTAAAAGGACAATGTAAATTAAGGGATTTATACAATCTTCCTGATAGTCTGGAAGTCATATCATTGTCCTAATCCTATCACCATCCCTGTTCTGGAGAGCAATGGATCAACCAGGAAAATTGTAAAACCGCGAATCCTGTCCATGAACCGCCGGAATATGTATCTAATGATTTGATAACATTTTCACCTACTTCAGTTTCCTTGTCAACATTTAAGAATTTCACTCCCAAACTTCCATTCATCCATACGGCATGTTACTATGGCACAGTCCAGTCACAAACCGTCGGTTCAATGACCGCAGTGAACCCTGACTCAACATCAGAGATTTAGAAACAATGTGAGAACAAGAGGATTTCTCTTCTAATCCGATTGTATGGAGATATCAGGCAAACACAAGTGTTGGACACAGGTAGGTGAGAACAAAGCAAGATTTGAGTGGAACAAACATTATTGCGAGTGCGATGGTCACTTCCTTCACTGGACTCAACTGGACCTTGGCCATTCGGGTTCTTTTAGGCTACCTGGGGGATTATCGATCTTAGAAGCAAAACTTTAAAACTTCCTTTGTTCGGAAGATTTCTTAAGATAAGGCATAAGGAATTTTATATTCCTTTCAGTTCTTTTGTCTCATGACTTAAACCTTAAGATTTCAAATAGTTTGCATGGTTCCGATAGTTTTGTGTCCAGGGGTTGTACTTCCATAAACATTTTTATAATTGTATTTAATGTAGGAATAACCATCCAACCTTTTCGTTGCTATCGCATGACTCAGAAGTATGCACGTTCCTGATGACGCCTAAAGAAAAATGTATGATGTAATCATCTGCACTTATTGGCATATGTTAGGAACTCGTGGCTGCAAACATGCCCTTTCGCACATGTTCTTTTAAAACTAGTCCCTTTCTGAAAAGAACCAATTTAATAATCTGAAATGCATGAACATGTAGTGTATTCGTACATATCATGAAAAACTGGGTGGTACTTCATCAGTGCTCATGTGTGTATAATGTTATCGGTTTATTTCATATTCTATCGTATGTTTTCACCTATTAAATACCTTTCAATTTTATCAACTTTTGCTTGTTTACCTAAAGATGTAGTCACAATCAGGTCGTGATTTATTTGCTGATAATGTCAACAGTTAGAGAAGGCCTAAATTCCTCGGTAAAATATTTCATTGAAAACATGCCTTTGCAGCATGCTGTCGACGAGTGTGTCCCATTGTCTTAGCGGTCAACATTTTATCAGGTGCGTGATCTTAGATCTGAGATAGACTAAAGCACCTCCTCGAATAACAAGTGTCCTTGTCGTATTTTATTCAGTCTTACTAAGGAATTTGTATTTGAAAATATTGGTATGTTTCTCTTTGTTGTTTCGTCAGGGTCTACTCAGTTTCCATGCTTTTCCTTTGTCATGAACACTCGGTTATTGCGAGCGTATTTCAAAGAGCGTCATACGATTCTTCTCTAAAGTTGTTTGATCAAGGTTCAACATTGACGGCCTCATTAGAGCTTTAAGGAAGATGTATAAGGTTAGGCGTGTGGGTGATATTCTCAACTTTGACTCTATGTGATAAAAAATATATCCGATGTATTTCCCTACTGTATTATGAATCACATGTTTCCTGTGGGGTTATTTTTCAGGTAAACACTTGACTTGCCTTTTCATGCGTTTATGACGTGTAGGCTTGGTAGGATATGCTCTCTTATTTTGGGAACACCTGTGTTGGATACAAACAGTAAACTTGTGGAAGATATTATACAAATGGATCTCTAAAAATCAGTGATGATGAACACCAGTTCGCGAAAAGGGTAAGCGTGTCCCAGTTTCCAAAAATACGAACCATTAAACATATCATGCTCTATAAGGGAAATAGGTTATATTACATAATAAATACTCTTACAGAGATATTCTCAGGTGATAAAGAGTGAGTGAGTTAAGCTTTACGCCGCACTCAGCAATATCCAAGCTATATGGCGGCGGTCTGTAAATAATCGAGTCTGGAGTAGACAATCAAGTGATCAATCAGGTAATAAAGAAATGTAAAAGTATATATTAATAAATATATACTATGACGAATATTTGGCCATTTAGGCAAACTGTCTTGCCAATCTGTTAAGCTAACCTGCAAATGCATGTTTAGTCTGAACTGAGATGATGTATTGGAAACTAGCATACCTTTATACCGATATATCAGCTTTGTTTTCACCTGTTGTGTCATTTGTCATTGTTGTGCAGCGAACACATGCTTGAACACTCTGTCAATTATGCCGCTATTGAAAAAGAAGACGAATGTCCTCGCACTGTAGCCTATTATGAGGTGGTTAGTATTTTGTGTCAGCCCTACAAGTTACACCCATTGTTACAAGAAAGTGTTAAATAGAGTACTTAACAGAAAGGTTATTAGGGGCCCCTCGACCCATAAACTCTTCACAGTAACCCCCAACCTGCAATTAGCGGCACCTTATCGGACTCGTAAAGTATTCCTGGGTACTGACTGTTTAAACATTAGATTCCAGCAAATGAACTAAGATAAGGGTAACGAGCACAGAGTGACTATTCGTACCAGTCGTCTGAAATTTGAAACCAGAAGTTTGATCGTAGGATACTAAGGCGATTTGTTGACTGTTGATAAATGTTCCAGACTTAAAACGTTTCAACTGCACAATTGGTTCAATCAGGGATAATCTACAACAGGGATAGGTCACTCGTTATATAGTCTCCCTGGTTCAATCAAAGAAGGAGTCCAACAAGGAAATGTACTAACACCTACCATTTTAGCCGTTACACATTCCATTTACACAAAATTTTATTGCCGTGTTTTAATTATATATATGTACCTTAGTCTTATATTTGAAATTGTGTCTTCCCATTTGTTAGGCAGCCAGTTGTTAGACAACAAACTTTTCAGCTGAATGCACAGCGAAGTAATTACCAGTTACCTTAGATAGATAATGGAATAATCCATGCAAAAAGATAACATAACATAAAATAATAGATAGCGAGCAAAAATATATTTGTCAGGCTTTGTATATCCACACATGTACAAACACTTAATTTCTTCACGTTTAATGTGCTTGGTATATATTTGCTTTTACCGATTTATGTATTTCCAATTATATATATTTCATCGAAGATAACCTGATACTGGACAATGAACTTTAGCATGTGTACTAGTGTAGACAGTTCACAGTGCCAAACCTTGTCTCCATTTCCGCGCTAAGCTTCTGAGGTTATCAGGATTCGAGTCTCCTAATTAGTGCTCAGTGGCATTTCCAAGGCACCACGGTGCTGAGCAGTGTGGCTTCAGTATAGCTCCAATAGATTACATTTGCTCACAGCATAGCGCAGCCTAGAGAAGAGGTGCCAAGATTGACTAAACACACGGAACACCGTGATTCCCTAGAAGTGGGTCCACTCTCTTTTGTTGGCTTATCAAACTCATTTTGTTAGTGTATTGAGAGGTAAACTAGCTGTATGTAGTCGGGAAACAGTGGGGAAACTCAAACACACTCTGGTTTTTGTTTGAGGACACTTCTTGATTTCCGCTTGCGTAATCATGTTCTGTATTATAGCGTTGCAGTGCTAGTGGTCAACATTTGATACATGCCGATTCTTTTGTTTTAAAATGGGATTTGTCACGTAGTCAAAAATATTAGTTATGAAAAAATATGCACGAATGGTCAAAAGTTCATTTGGACTTTTGTAATGTCCTGAATGATCTTCATATATTCATGGTCCCGTGAATCTCTTAACATAAGTCAAACTGATCGTCAATTCATATTTAGAAAAGTAAACCAATGAAGTATCGATTCAAGTGAATAGAAACCTTATATTTGGAGACCTAGAGATGCATGTATACACCTCTTCTTGCTGCATTGGTGTGTAATGTTATTTTGTCATTAAAGACAGTCACAGCTATATTTGTCCTTGACACCAAACGCAATTTGTTTCTGAAGATAAAGACTGGAAATATTTGTTTTGCATTGAATTTCTGTATTTTGCACACTGATTTACAATTTATTTCTTATACAAATGTATTCACTAATAATGCACAGGCTGTAAGTGAACAAATTATGACTTAAAAATAACTCTTTTTCTCCGTTTTAAACTATGTAAATGTATGGTCCTATGAGGGTTCTACTAGGCACTATGACCACACTGTGATACTGAGGTTGGTTTTGGGGTTTTTTTTTGGCTTTTTGGGGGTTATATATTTTTTTAATTCTTTCCCATAGTTACATATATACAAACATATTATTGCAACAGAAGTGAGTATGGTTTTACGCCCCTCTCCGGAACACTCTAGCAATATCATGTAGGGGGATACTAGAAATGGGTCCCACAGACAGTACCCCTGGGATAGAACCCGGCGTGACGAGCCAAAGCCTTACCGACTAGGCTACTCTGCCGCAACAGTAACAAGAGCAATATACAAGTAAGATAGGTTGACACATACTAGCTTCTAAAGGGCGGTTGAACAGTCATTGATTGAGAAATGGGATGAAAGGAAACCATTGTTTTTTTTAATTTTCTACATCATTGATTCTTTTAGAAATGTTTTTTTCTGCAAATATGATAAATTCTAAGGTTGATACTGAGGTTGATTCAATATGTATGCATTACCAACAACTTAGGAGGTATCATTGTAAGCTTAGCTTGGTATATTTCGGATCAGGAACTATGAAGATTAATACCCTTGGTGATCATGACACAACTGACTGCCACGAATACAGGTTACTTGACTGGTTAAATACTTACTTTAACGGTAGTAGTAACGTCGAATGTACTGTACCCAACAAACAAGACAACAATGTTGTAAATAAGTTCACCTGACCTTCCACAGCACAAACCATGTACAACAACCTAAACAACAGCCCATACCCATACGGGTTATTAACATATTCAACGATTTAACCAAAGTGCTCTTGAGCAATTAATATGTACACACATGTATAATAATACCCGTCTAGTTCAGGTGCTACAGCTCTTTCTTTCCCTTGGGAATCGTGTCACATTTGAACCTTCTGACCGCGGATCTTCACTCAAGCGAAAAAATGTTTCTAGCAGTGGGTTGTTATTTTTTCTCTGCCATTTTGGCCAATTATATACAGGGCCTCAGCCGTTTGGAGCTCCGTGCACCTCGTGCTGCATTAGAGTACCCTTCATTATTGTTTACTGGCTACACTTTGCTGGTTTTGTTATGTGTTTTGTAATGTGTTCGTTATGTTTTTAATGCAACTTCTGTGACAGTAATAGCTTTCACATTTGATCATGGCTTTGGGTGAAGTTGATCTTGATGAAGTAGCAAGAATTAGCTCTGAAACGTCGTATAAAGAAGAAAAAGGAATGTTATCCGTAAAAATGTCATGTATTCGTGGCTCTGAGTCGTCGCCATTAGACAGTCTTTCATGTACCAATATTACCGTAGAGAAACTTAATGTATTACACATCGTCTTTTATATGTCGACTGGTTTCTAGTCAAGACAATAGCTATCCTGTATGAGACACAACCTTACGTTTCCGGGTCGCTTCATTTATCATGAAAATGCGGCGTAAAACAAAACTCACTCACTTATTTATCATGTACGTGAGTGTGATGATGTACGTGGACGACATCGGCGCCATTCTACGCGGATATCCTCCCTCCAGGTAATCCTGTGTCCATACGTGTATTAAGGCGTTTATGGTTCAGAACAGATTTTCTAAGAAACGTAACGCCCTGATTAACACAGGATCAGAAGGGATTCCGCTGTGGCTTGGTGGTATTAGGGCTTGTAATCAACTTGATATGACATTCAACTAAAATATACTTTACTGGACAAGTTGCGAAGACCCACTGGAACAATTTGACATGTTGTATGTTCACAGGTAAACCTTTAGTTGTTCAAATAGTAAATATGTTTTCGTCACTTGCAACAATATTCTAGCTATAACATGGCGAGAATATTCCAGGTGAGGTGAGGTGAAACTGGGTTTAACGTCGTGCTTGAGAATATTTCGCTCATATGACGACGTGCATGCGTGTGTGTATGTGTATGTGCGGCTGCTTGTACTAGCCCAGACTGAAGCTGGTTTTATAGTGCTAGCCCACTGAGATACCAAGCCGCAGTGAAGCATGAATACCCCACTCAGACACATTATTCTGACTCCGAGCCGACCAGTCCTTGTTGTACCCATTAATGCCGAGCGCCAGGCAGGGACCAACAAGTACCATATTTTAACGTCTTTTGGTATGACGCGGTCGGGGATCGAACCCGCGACCTTCCGCTCTCCGGGCGGACGCTCTAACCACTACACCACGGAGGCGGTCCGGATACTCCAGGAGTCGTATAGAATGTTTAAAAGTGTTTATGGTTGCGAAAGCTATGTAAGTATGCAAATGTCACGCTCCTATCGATCTGCCCTTTCCAAGTTTAGATCCGGACGGCACCTCTAAAGTTGGAAACAGGCAGATATTCAAATATGAATGTAAATGAAAGGGTGTGTTTTCAATGTAGTGATAAGATTGAGGATGAACGCCATGTACTGTTGGAATGTCCGCTGTACGATGATCTACGTGAAAGTTTATATGGCCATATGTGTTTCAGCTATCCCAACTTCCTAGATTTATGTGAGAATGATAAAAATGATTTTACTATTTAAAGAACATGTTTATTTTACAGACAAAACCTGCGTTTATATACTTCAAAGAAGAAAACATCTTTTATACGGCTAATTTCATATTGTTACTTTTATTATATAAGCCACTTCTATGTAATAGTCTATCATAACCCTTAAAGGGTGGCTCATTTTATGTATATGTGTGTATATATCTGTACTTTTACATGAGGTGAGACTTAAATACAATATCTGTCTGTCTATGCTACACTGTATCCAGGCGCATGGCGTGACGAGATGACGCTTTAACAACCAGGATTTAAGGTGAAATGACGTGATACCTGTCACACACTCAGGATGCTTTGGCTTACATAGACTAACAACTAGTCTCTGAAATGAACATATTTTACAGGAAAAAAACAGTTCCTAAATTATAACCATGAAATATAATGAAAAGGAGCCCAGAGACTTGCATGGGCTTTCTTGCATAAATTTGTTTCAGGTTCTGTATGACAAACCAAGACTTACAGTGACCCGCGGATAACGTTGTGATCGCGTAACTTGTGAGACTAAAGACCTGGGTTCGATTTCTCATTCTTTGTAATGTTCGAAACCATTCATTTTCTTCTCGTCAAGATATTACGGATAATAATACCCGTGTATGTAAAAAACAGACAAAAACATAATCATAACAGATATCCATTATCCACCGTATGATTCCGACAATATCATATATATGTACATAAGAATCACAATCAATTATTGATGATCCTGCCCAATCAGTGCCATCGGCCACAAACACATGCAAATGCAGGTCAATTGTTCACATGAAGAAATGCGGTCAAAATAGGGAACAGTATCTGACATTACTTTTGTGATGCGTCAGTTTGGAAATACAGTGAAACCTGTCTAAACCGGCACCCCACGGGACCGAAATAAAATGCCGGTTTAGACGGTTACGATCATTTTCCAACATGGCTGCCATTTACACTCGTCAGTCTCTTTATCTCTATAGTATAGTGTACCGAGAGGAGTGTATTGGATTAAGGGACCTTGATTGTACTGCTCATACCCATGTCGGCTTAGAGCGTTTGATTCACCGCGCAATCACTACTTCCTGATTATCTAGCATGCCAAGAGAATTAATTAGAGTATTGGATTATGAGTCCTAGATTAGACCCCTCATACACATGCCGGTTTAGACAGCGTTAATGACAGTTATAGTTGCTTGTTTGGACCGGAAAGTCGTGCCGGAATACGGAACAGACAGGTGCCGGTGTTGGCAGGTTTTACTGTGTCCCCTTTTGGGTCTACCATAAAACGTCTTGAAAAGTATAAGGGGGTCTTGAATGTTGTCACCCTGGTCGAATAACTTTCGTCGTGTGACTCTTTTTGACACCCTGTAATTACCCGCTGTATCTAAAAAGCTGTGAAATATAGACACAAAGGGCAAGGATGTAAAGGTTGGTCAAAAAGGGAAACTGATTGTTGGAAAGTTAAAGCCATCCGGTCTTGACGGAGCAGTATTGGAATTATGTTAGAATAGCGGCATACAACTCACTAATTAACGCATGTACGTTTTATTTGTTGTTTCCCCCGCACTCAGCAATATTCCAGCTATGTGGCGGAGGTCTGTAAATAAGCAATTTGGATTTTATCCTGGTCTGTAGAATGATGGTGAAGTACTATATCCATTAAAACAAGTGTCACGATGAGCTATGAACGATTTCAAAGTATAGCTTGTCAAGGAGACTTGAACTATACCATCACGGGGGTGGCAATTTGAGCAGGATCTGAACATTCAGGACATACAATTGGTGAGCGAGTGGGTGAGTTTAGTTTTACGCATCGATCTACACAATTGGGTTACGATGACACGTATCAACCAAGTCAGCAAGCCTGACCACCTGATCCCTCTAGTCGCCTCTTACGACAAGCATGGTTGCTGAAGACCAATTCTAACCCAGATCTACGTCTAAATGTTGAATATGTTTAAAACTTTAACACATCTACGTTTAAGTTATAAATATACCAACTTTAAGCAAGCACGAAGATTCTGCATGACTACACTGGCTTGTTGCATTACCACATTCCTCGAGATTGCACATCTCATCTTTTCTATTATGCCTAAAATCAAGCCTGCAGTATCAGATGTTACTATAGAAACACGTAGTCTCTGAAACGATCCATCCACAAAATCATATGTGCAACAATGTAATGTTAGGCCTATGAATGTGCCCACTCATCTGTTGGGCTATATGAAATTAAATGAGGTGATCAGGTGCGTTGATAATGTCTTGAGTCAAACCACACCATAATGGTATAACCTACATTATCCATGTTTTTTATAAACATCACTTCAATGGTGCTGAGGCTGCCATGTTGCTACTCCAGTGAGCCTGTTGTATAGAACCGATCACCTTTCAGTCTTAATGATGTGAATCAGATTGAAACGACCCGCACATCGTCTCACTTCAATCCACATTTTGGTTTCTGTGTGGAGCTGAATGGCGCTGTAAACCCATCGCTTGAGAAGGTTCCTTAAGCTGACTATTCTTACCAGAGGCTAAACTGTTTCACAATCATTTTAGTGGTGGATGTTTATGAATACCTTTTGAAGATGGAGATGGTGAGGATTTTATAACTTTTGGGATGAGTATCATGAATTAAGAAGCGGTGACATCATTTGACTGTGGGTCTACGACGTTGACACGGAGATGCGTTCTCGACGTATGAATCACCAGCGTTAACAATGTACAGATGTTGAAGAACAGTTCAAGTTGTTTCAACGTGTGAGTCACTCGGGGTATTTTACTGGAATGATGGGTGATGTTTAAGCCTTGTGTTTACGCGTAACCATTCAAGGCTGCCTAGGTTATTTCTTTGACATAAACATAACCACCGTCATTTGAAGTCAACAATTATTGTGATTTGAGTCAGGGAGATATTTAACCCAGCTTTTAAAATGATCTTAGTTCTCCTCGTGTAAGTTTCGGGTGGGTGGAGGGAAGAAGATCGCTATCACATCGGCTCAAATGTGGGATTCTAATCTACTAACAGCGGAACCTGGTACAACAAGGGGACGCGACTCTACTCGGTGCTTCCCGTTTGACTGATTGGTACCTGTGGTCCTTTTCATAATGTATTCAACCGCCGTATGTACTGCACATGGAGATATAAGCTTTTATCGTTTGACTTGAACAATAACCTACCTACACCAGGAAATGATCTGGTTTCGTTTCGAATGAAAACAAATCATAGAGACTCTAATTAATAACACATATAGGGCTAAATTCTCTCCCTCTGTACATAAAGCAGTCTCCCACATTGGAAACTTTCAAAATTAAGTTGAAGACTTTCTTTTTTTCCAAAGCCTATCCCTAAAATCAATCTTTCTGTCATCAATTTCAATGTATACTTATTTTACTATTTTATCCTCTGTATGCATTGTATGTATGCTAGGGGCGGTGGGGTAGCCTAGTGGTTAAAGCGTTGGCTCGTCTCGCCGAAGACCCGGGTTCGATTCCCCACATGGGTACAATGTGTTAAGCCCATTTCTGGTGTCCCCCGCCGTGATATTGCTTGAATATTGCTAAAAACGGCGTAAAACTAAACTCAGTCAGTCAGTCAGTTGTATGTATGCTTTTATGTAGCGCCTTGAGCATGTATCAGTGGGTGGAAAATGGCGCGCTAAAAATATCAATTATTATTATTATTATTATTATTAAATACCGTCTGAAGATCAAAGTATCACTGATGGCCTGTTCTCTATGGTATTAACAACACTAATGTCGGATCAGTAAACAGAGCTATTTAAAACTTTTAAAAACTTATGAGACATAGCCTTTTTTTACCTAAATTTAACTATCTTAACCAGGTTTCTGTCTTGGATATAGCTTTGTTATGTCTGTAGATCATCTCATTTAACAGTATTATAGGCACGGTATATATGATATAATACTTCACGTCTCATTATTCTACAAAAGCATTTGTTGTAAAACATTGGACATCAAAGACACAGACATGTCGTTAAGAAGCTCAATATCTGCCAGTCGTCAACCAAACATGACACTGGGGTGACACTATGACGTAACGGCAGACAGTGGTGTAATGTGACTGTACGTCTTTGATGCGTATGGTTAAAGTTAAGCCCCTGCTGAGAATTGATATTTCATTGTCGTAATATACTGAGAACGATTTAGATGGTGATGTTTATGGTGTGTTGTAGATACAGTTAACTTAAGTCCTATCGACAAACACTTAGTCTCTGAAAATATACATAAAGGCATTGTATAGATGTCAACTTTATGATATATATATATATAGAGAGAGAGGCATGAATTGTATGGATGTCAACTTTATGATATATATATATATATATATATAGAGAGAGAGAGAGAGAGAGAGAGAGAGAGACAGGCATGAATTGATGGATGTCAACTTTATGATATATAAATATATATATATATATAGAGAGAGAGAGAGAGGCATGAATTGATGGATGTCAACTTTATGATATATAAATATATATATATATATATATAGAGAGAGAGAGAGAGAGAGAGAGAGAGAGAGAGAGAGAGAGAGAGAGAGAGAGAGAGAGAGAGAGAGAGAGAGAGAGAGAGAGAGGCTTGAATTGTATGGATGTCAACTTCTTTATTGTGATGGACCACGTCGTTTCCAAGTATAGACTTACTCCTTCATCACGGAGTGAAGTAATGTCGATGCGACGTAAAGTTTTAAGTCACTTAAGATTGTTACTGTCCTATATAACCGCCAAGGCTAACTGAAATAACGAAGTTAAATATGACGAAACCCTGTCTGTTACGAAACATCGATTATGACGAAGCAGGGCATTATGCAATCATTGTGTAAAATGTCTTATTTCCCGTATGTCATAAATGTTCTGTGGTTATTTATCCAACGGCAAACAGCTTCAACCAACTTACAACAGGAACGCTCTATTACTGTCATACCATTGTCCATCATGTTGGTCAAGATTTTGGGAATGAGGGTACGAGGGGCAGAATTCTGTGATCGTGGATCCCAATCAACAATTACTTCATTTTCATTTCAAATTTAAATGGAGTTTTTGTTCCTGCCAGAATTATATATTTTCAGAGACTAAGCGTTTGTCGATAAGACACATCCTAAAATCACCATCTAAACCGTTCCAGTAATCTCAATATATTATGACAATGAAATATCAACTAACCTCAGATATGATTCGTTGTTGTGCTGGTAAAATGTCCATGCATGTTTTGAAATATGAATTCAAATTCAAGAAGCATGACCATAACAAACACCAGATTATAGTTTGACAAGCCTTTGGATATATTTATGACGGGTGCCACCGGTGGGGCAGGATACGTTCACCATTTCGCGAACACCTGGTATCATCACTATTTGACAGTGATTCATAAACACATGCTCTGTCATGTCATAATGTCAATCACTGGATTGCCTGGTCCAGATTCGATTGTTTGCAGATCGCAGCTGTAATGCTGCTGAATGCGGCGTCATTCAAACACATACTCATAATATAGTCACAATTGTACAGTCGTCTCTTTAGCAGATTTCTTACGTATGTGGAAAGGGATTTGTCGTTTCTCTTAACGGACAGGTGAGGTGAGGTGTAATTGGGTTTAACGTCGTGCTTGAGAATATTTCGCTCATATGACGTCGTGCATGCATGTGTATGTGTATGTGTATGTGTGGCTGCTTGTACTAGCCCAGACTTAAGCTGGTTTTATAGTGCTAGCCCACTGAGATACCATGCTGCAGTGAAGCATGAATACCCCACTCAGACACATTATACTGACTCCGAGCCGACCAGTCCTTGTTGTACCCATTAATGCCGAGCGCCAGGCAGGGACCAACAAGTACCATATTTTAACGTCTTTTGGTATGACGCGGTCGGGGATCGAACCCGCGACCTTCCGCTCTCCGGGCGGACGCTCTAACCACTACACCACGGAGGCGGTCTTATTTACGGACAGAAGATGAACAACCTGTGCCAATATTGCCACTCAAAATGAATTATTTACCTTCGCCCGTCAGTATAGATAGGAATGGTATACATGTTTTCCTTTTAAGTTCTAACGAAATCTCTTTTTTCCAAGCAGTATGGT
Source organism: Haliotis rubra (assembly GCF_003918875.1). Classification (NCBI taxonomy): domain Eukaryota; kingdom Metazoa; phylum Mollusca; class Gastropoda; order Lepetellida; family Haliotidae; genus Haliotis; species Haliotis rubra. The sequence continues at coordinate 309,062 of NW_025767532.1, forward strand.
GAAGCTTACGCAACCACGCCATCAATATTGTTCTAAGAGACGACAGCTTTACATATGGATAACGGACTTCACCGGACTTGTAACAGAACCATTTATTTTCCTGTGTTTATTTCCAGACCAAAGACATCAAAACACATAAGCATGCTACCTGAGTATATTGGTGTATACGTGAGGCAGTACCGTTCAATGTCACAGAGTAACATGCCAATTGGCATTGCTATTTAAATGCTGCCCAAATAGTTAAAAATACTTCCAATCCATGGGATTACGGCATTAAGAAGAGATGTCTTCATTTAAACATTGTGACATTGGTTGTATTTCCACGACCAACAAGAGACTATCTGAACTACAAGGGCGTCGAATCCCCTCCATACAAGTGAGTGTGACAAGGTAGTATCAGGGACAGCCCTGCAGATTTGATTGCTTAAGGGATTAATGGGGCATTTGTATGTATTTGGACAGAGACAGGGCCAATTGTCGTTACGTGCTCGCTTCAATCCTGATTCTGAAAGTCTCCAAAATACAATACTTTCAAAAAGGTTTTCGTAAATGTAGGAACTGTTAGATGAAAACACGCAGATAATTATTTAAATAATAAACCTATAATGTTAATAGAATATGTAAGCCATCGTTCTTTGGTCATTGGTATCAATTTTATGCAGATAATTATTTAAATAATAAACCGATAATGTTAATAGAATATGTAAGCCATCGTTCTTTGGTCATTGGTATCAATTTTATGCAGATAATTATTTAAATAATAAACCGGTAATGTTAATAGAATATATAAGCCATCGTTCTTTGGTCATTGGTATCAATTTTATGCAGATAATTGTTCAAATAATAAACCGATAATGTTAATAGAATATGTAAGCCATCGTTTTTTGGTCATTAATTGGTATCAATTATGTTCTGTTACTTTGCTTGAAGATCCGGGTTAGAATTGGTTTTCAGTAACCCATGCTTGTCGTAAGAGGCGACTAACGGGATCGGGTGGTCAGGCTCGCTGACTTGGTCGACACGTGTCATCGGTTCCCAATTGCGTAGATCGATGCTCATGCGTTTGATCAGTGGACTGTCTGGTCCAGACTTGATTATTTACAGACCGCCACCATAAAGCTGTAATACTGCTCAGTGCGGTGTTAAACAACCAAACAAAATAGTTAAGACATTATTGTTATTTAGGACAAATAACACAAAATGATAATGTACACGTGTATGCTACATATAAGTAACTGATTTTTTTTAAACAAATAGTTTTAACTGAAATTTTGGAGGTGTATGTCAAACAGCTGAATTCGTCTGGAAAATGTTCATACAAAGTGTTCTTATATGTCCTCACCAACGATTGCTCTAAAGTTTAAGTTTCCGTGACAATGCGGCCTTGCCTTCGTGTGCATATCCTGATCAATCAATCAATCAAGATTGCAGTAAGATCAGCCGATCAGCTGGGAATCAGCTGGTCAGACATTAGCGTTAAGCCCAGGGCCTAGATTTTCGAAGCTCTCTTAGCGCTAAGATAGTCGTAAGTTAATGTTAATGTATGGCACTAGACTAACAACTAGTCTCTGAAATGAACATATTTTACTGAAAAAAGTTCATAGTAAAAATTTATATATAATGAAAAGGAGCCCTGAGACTTTCTTCATTTTCTGAAGCTGAGGAAATCTAGACTTGCCACATTTTCTAGACTTGCGTGGGCTTTCTTGGATATATTTGCTTCAGGGTCTGTACGACAGACTAGTATGGCACTTACGACTCTTAGCGCTAAGAGAGCTTCGAAAATCTAGGCCCAGCCTTCCTGTTCCGTGTTGCTCTTGTCAATACGTCTTAACACCTGTCTGGGGACAGACAACGATGCTCCCTGGTTCATATTCAACAGGTGCTAATTGGATGTAGTGTTTGTTAGGAGGTCGAGTGTATTTTTCAATGTTTGAATGGCTTTGTTTTCCTTATCATCTATTATGAATCTGTGATACTTATGTAGAGTTATGTTGGGCACATTTGTATTAGGTCAATTTGGACTTGTAGTGCACCTTCCTGTGTTTTAGGTGAACACATGACCAGCCTTTGCATCCGTTTATGACGGTTGCCACCGATAGGGCAGAACCCGCTCACCTTTACGCTAACATCTGGTATCAACTAGTCTGTCTCAAAGTCCTTGAACCGCAGTATTTTTCACACTGCCTAGCCCTCCCTGCAGTGCTAAATCGCTAAATGAAGCGAGTCTAGATTTCCCCAGGTTCTGAAGCTCCCAACTCACTGGGGCTTCTTTTCAATTTAAATGGGTTTCATTTGTTGCTATCAAAATTATATATATTCAGGGACTAAGCGTTAATCTAGGAATCAATCGAATCCAGGACAAAATCCACCCTGACAAAATCCACCCCAAAATTGCAGCCTAGGACAAAATCCACCCCTAATAAATTCCACCCTAAGAAAAAAAACACTAATGACATGTTTAGTCACAGAAATGAATTTTATTCATATCAGTCATTCATAATTGATAACAAAAACAAACAAAATACATATGTAAGCACATTTTGGCATATATAAATATGACAATTGCACATTTTCACATTTCACATTTATGAATCATTCATGCATCAATACATATATAAATATAACAACAGCATATATTTTCACACATTCAGACATATCTATGACTAAACATCTTGCCACATTTCAACAACGAGTCTACTTAATGATACATGAAAGAGGATTAAGTACTGATCAAAATGTGACAAATGGAGAAACCTTTAATGTTTGAAACAACATCTAGGACCAACAGCCAATTAGGAAAACGTAAATGCTATATAAACAATGTTTGCAATGCTTGAGAAAAACATAACTTTTAACAATAGCAATTTGAGAAGGGTGGATTTTGTCCATTTTTTTGTTAAGAAGAGGTGGATTTTTTCCGGGGTGGCAATTTTGGGGTGGATTTTGTCCGGTCACCGAATCAATCATCACTATTTCAGTGTTGACATGATATAGCCTAAATCGTACAATCGACTTTACTCTTGGCAGAGGCTTCATGTGAATGTTGAAAGGGTTCTGTCGCAGTTATTTATGGGTTATCATCAATCAGTCAACTTTAGCGCTGGTATCCCCGTGAAGATCCGTGCCAAATCAAATGTTTATTGTGTGGAAGGCCAGAGATCCAGATATATAACGTGCATACAATAGTCATATTTTAAACAAATAGATAATATATCAGATTTTAAATCGCGATAATTTGTGGTTGCCATACAATATAATGTGGTAACTTGTACTCAAGGTCGAACTAAATATTTACTTTGAATGTATTGCTTACAAAAGTCTTATAAAGATGGACACATGATGGTTACAGATCTTCGACATTGTCTAAGGTACGATACATATGTATGCTTTCAGATTTTGGAATTTCCTAAAGTCTCCTTGTAACAATATTAAACCTTGAGCATCCAATTCTGGCACCAGCAAGGTCGGTAGCAAATGTACACAAGGTCGAATCTGTTCAATGTTTATTGTATATCAGACTTATGTTGAAACGTATATAACATTCAAATTTAAAACTAGAAAACATATCTGTCCATTTTTCTGTAAAATGTTAAATGTTATTGGTGATGCTTGAAGACAAATAAGCGTCCATTTAAACAATCTTCAACAAAAGCGTATGCATTTATACATGCAATAGAATATTTAGTACAACACAAACACAGACACATTCCTGTGTACCATGGCATGGGCAGTCCCGACAACGAGTATTGTTGATAACAGTTTCTTTAGGACCTTATACATACACACCCTTTCAGGGTTTCTTCTTCTCCTCCTTCTCGTCTTCTTCTCCCTCCTTCTTCTTTCCATCTCCTTCTCTTGTCTTCTCCACCTCCTCCTGCCCACTTCCTCTTTCTTCTACTGACCCGGGAAGGTCCGGGCTGGAATGAACCTTCAGTAACCCATGCTTGTCGTAAGAGGCGACTAACGGGATCGGGTGGTCAGGCTCGCTGACTTGGTTGACACATGTCATCTGTTCCTAATTGCGCAGATCGATGCTCACGCTGTTGATCACTGGATTGTCTAGTCCAGATTCGCATATTTACAGAACAGCGCCATATGGCTGGAATATTGCTGAGTGCGGCGTAAAACTAAACTCACTCACACGTCTTCTAGTCTTCCTTCCTTCTCTTCTTACCCCTCCTTCACCTCCTACTCTTCTTCCTCTCCTTCACCTCCTACTCTTCTTCCTCCTACGCCTTTCTTTTCTTTTCTCCTCTTTTCTCTTCGTCTCCTCTTCCTCTCCTCTTCTTCTGCTCTTCCCCTCAATCCTACACCTCCTTCTTCCTCCTCATACACCTCCTTCTTCCTCCTCCTCTTTCCGTTCTTGCCCATGAAATTTGTTCAGCATGGCGACGTTAACTTGTCGCATCAACTGAGAAGCGTGTCCCTTGTATACATCTGACACTCAAAGCAAGGACACTGACTGTCCATCACAAGGCCCAGACTCTTGTCAACTGTTGTCAGGTTAACGTCTCCAGATAACATCTCCTACCTGAGACACTTTCCACTCAGTCACGCTTCCCAGGTGTCAAGTTTCCCAGGTGTCACGCTTCCCAGGTGTCAAGTTTCCTTTGTGTTTTGACCCCAGTATGATAGGTGCCCTGGCGTTATTAACCCCAGACTTTAATGTGTCATCTCGGCACATCCTCCCCATGATGGGGGGTCAGTCTGAGTGATGGTCAAGTGGAACGTGGATCTTGACATGAGAGGTGTGGAGGACGTGTAACTGGAATGTGTTTTGACGCCTACATGTGTACTTACCGTCTTTTTGATTTCGTTGATTGAGTGGACATGTTGAGTGGCTCCATATGCCAGTTCTTCAATCTAATGTGCCCTCATTGCCTGAACAGTCACTCGTATGGTATCCATTAACCTATTGATGTTCTCAGTGATAGCGATTTATAAGTGATCTTTGGGGGTGTTAGAATCTCACAAGTGTTTCCCACCCGTGGGCATATATGATATGAGTATGCATTTAGATATGTCCATATGATGTGACATGTATTATATGGATATGCACTGAGATATGTCCATTTAGATAGGACATGTATTATATGAACAAACATTGAAATATGTCCATATAATACCCACGTGTTAAATGTTATTCTATAATATGGCATTCTGGAACGTTCTTAAATGGTTGTAACCAAATTCGCCATGACTCTATAATATTTGGAATATATTCTAGCATAAGTAATATATTAAACCACAACTCAACATGTATACCCAACTCAGACATAGTATACTGATCCGAGCCAACCAATCCTTGTGTTAGCCTCTTTATGCCAAGCACAAGGCAGGGTAACAATAAGTACCGTGGTTTAACGTCTTGGGGATCAAACCACCGACCTTCCACTCACCTGGCAGACGCTTAGTCCACTAGAGCACGGAGTATGGTATTACATGCACGGGGTATGGTGTTACATGTACGGGGTATGGTGTTACATGCACGGGGTATGGTATTACATGCACGGGGTATGGTATTACATGCACGGGGTATGGTATTACATGCACGGAGTATGGTGTTACATGCACGGGGTATGGTATTACATGCACGGGGTATGGTATTACATGCACGGAGTATGGTATTACATGCACGGAGTATGGTATTACATGCACGGAGTATGGTATTACATGCACGGAGTATGGTATTACATGCACGGAGTATGGTATTACATGCACGGGGTATGCACGGGGTATGGTATTACATGCACGGGGTATGGTGTTACATGCACGGGGTATGGTATTACATGCACGGAGTATGGTATTACATGCACGGGGTATGGTATTACATGCACGGAGTATGGTATTACATGCACGGGGTATGGTATTACATGCACGGAGTATGGTATTACATGCACGGAGTATGGTATTACATGCACGGAGTATGGTATTACATGCACGGAGTATGGTATTACATGCACGGAGTATGGTATTACATGCACGGAGTATGGTATTACATGCACGGAGTATGGTGTTACATGCACGGAGTATGGTATTACATGCACGGAGTATGGTATTACATGCACGGAGTATGGTATTACATGCACGGAGTATGGTATTACATGCACGGAGTATGGTATTACATGCACGGAGTATAGTATTACATGCACGGGGTATGGTATTACATGCACGGAGTATGGTATTACATTAAGAACAATATCAGCAATACTACTATCTGCATGACGTTACTCCTTTTTTAAATTAAACTCAGCAATCAAAATGAAAACTGTAAGCACACTGAACATGAGACTGTCATACAGACCCTGAAACAAATATATCCAAGAAAACCCGTGCAAGTCTAGAACATGTGGCAAGTCTGGATTTCCATAGTTTCTGGAAGAAAGTCTCTCTGATGCTTTTCATAATATTTTATTATTATAATTTAGGAACTGTTTTTTTTCTGTGAAATATGTTCATTTCAGAGACTAGATGTTAGTCTAACTGAACATTATATCAAGTTAAAAGACAACACCGCGAATAAACAAACAAACATCTTACATAATCAACAAAGAACCTGTCGAGAGATGATAAATCTTCTCCAAGCTGTTCAGAAGCACCTGAACTCTCCTTAAGCAGCAGGTCTTGTCGTTTAGCCCTTCGGTAAACTTAATGTAGGACGCCCTTCCCATAGACGAATGGCCATCTATAGGGTAAGGGCAAACAGTCACATAAGCATCGGACATTAGGCATGTTTTCAATATGTTAAAAGTGCCGACCCGACTTTGTAGTAAAATAGTCTCCTACTTTTGGGTATAGGTGTTAGCACAAGGAGATGTCCCAGCCCGTTGTATATTCAGTGATTACCATTTGGATGTTTGTTAAATGTAAATATTCCGGTTTTTACCACGCTTGTTGCGATAGTTTGAAATAATTCACGGACTATTTATAGACTTAAGTATACAATAACACCATTTTGAATAGCTTGTCATAGAAAGATTTCTTTGGCCATATCAACGAGGACAGGAATATGTATTGCTGATATAACTCATACTTTTACTGGAGGTCACGATGTAATGTACTACCACAAAGTCACATGTATTAACGTGGAAATTCATTGGTGTGGCCCTCTTTATTTGACCCGAGAAGATCTGGGTTAGAACTGATCTTCAGTAACACATGCATGTCGTAAGAGGCGACTAACGGGATCGGGTGGTCAGGCTCTCTGACTGGGTTGACACATGTCATCGTATGAACATATGTTGTAGTTAAAAAAACTAAGGAAGTGCAACGGACATCATATTAGTAACTGATATACCACTTCCAAGTGGTGTACACAGTTGAAAAACGTTTTGACAGAATGAACTAAATCTTCATCATCCAAGAAAATCCGTTTTTAGAGTTGTTTAGAATCCACATTGTATGTTTTGTTTGTGAATGTAAAGCAAGTCCCACTGTAATTCCATTAAATATCATTGTTATATAATTAGTCTTTCAGATTTGTATTTGGTGGTACATTTGAATGACCAAACAAAATATCTGTTTTTATCACGGATTTTTAGGGAGCTTCTCATGCAGGCTCAAGGTCTTAACGTCAAATAAATAGTTAACAATGCTGATGCGTGTTTTTGGTACATTTCTGCTGAGTATTATATGATATGTTTTCTGAAAAGAGAACCTCCGAACTTTTCTATTATCAACATCTGGCACATGAGGCTTATTCCAGCACTGTACCAGCCTCGTATCCCCCGGACGTTTGTGATCAGTGACTGGAGAGAGATGGAACCTGATTATCGCAATCTTGTCTGGGTGACCAATCTCAATCAGGCTGCCACTGTCACAATGTCGGTTACGAATCCACCTTTAACGAATATTGTTGTATTCCAGGGGATGGCGATGGACGTGTCAATCACGGTGATGTTGTGGATGCTGTTGGCGTTGTCAGTCGCCTCCGGTTTGACTGTATATGGTACGTGTATAGAACATTCTAGTGTGAAGCTATTCAGTGATGCTACTGCTCGACGTCACGGTTTCAGAACAGTGAATGAATATTTCAGTTGCTTCCCGTCAGTTTAGTAAGGTTTAACATACAGCAGGGAAAGACCTGGGGTAGAATGGGTCTTTACCAACCTATGCTTGTCGTAAGAGGCGACTAACGGGATCGGGAGGTGAGGTTCGCTGACTTGGTTGATATATGTCAGTGAATCCCAAATATTGCGTAGATCGATGCTCATGATGTTGATCACTGGATTGTCTGGTTCAGACTCGCATATTTACAGACCGCCGCCATACAGCTGGAATATTGCTGAGTGCGGCGTAAAACAACAAACCAACCAACAACCACGTGAGCAAATAGTGTGGAACCGGGATTCGAACCCACAATAAGCATACAAGACTAATTGGCCTGCAGATAGGCACCTTGACTTTGTTCCAGAACGACAGAGTTTGCGTTCACTTTTTATGTTAATATTGCATCAATATTCAGAAATTGCTTCCTTCAGCTGAGATATCTACCGTATGGCTAATAATAAATGACATTTGTTTATTCTTACAGAGGCGTGTGTAGCCATGCCTAGTGGACAATCTGAGATATTTGTGGATGTCCAAGAGAGTGCAACTGTTGGTATGTACCGTAATTTATTTTATACATTTACAGTGACGTAACAACAGGCATTTTCATATGCAAACGTATTTTATATTTATGTGTCTGTATTATATCTATACCGATAAACAGAAAATGCCCATCCCGTATTCATATTAAATTTGTACCGACAAATGGATTGTGCCCATCCCGCGCCTATGTTATATCTCTACCGATAAATTAAATGCTCTGAAGATCCGCGTTAGAATTGATCTGCAGAAACCCATGTTTGTAGTAAGAGGCGATTAAGTGGATCGGGTGGTCAGGCTCACTGACTTGGTTGACAAATGTCATCGTATCCCAGTTGAGTAGATCGATGCTCATTTTGTTGATCAATGGATTGTCTGGTCTAGACTCGATTATTTACAGACCACCGCCATATAGCCGGAATAATAGTGCGGCGTAAAACAACTAACACAAACAAAGCTCATGAATACAATTAATGCGTGTCCTGCTCTCATATTGACTGAATGTTGCTAAAAGCAGGCTGAGTACAACACGTGTCATTGTATCCCAACTACGTAGATCAGTGTTCAGTATATCAATCACTCGATTGTCTGGTTCAATCAGAACTTGTTGTTATTGGTACAGGTTCTGTGGTAAAGAAGATGCAGTACAACGCCAGCACTGATGAGGTCCTGGTGACGGGGGTTGCTAACACCTACTTCGACTACAATGACACAAGTCAGGAGATATTCCTCATTAAGAAACTGGATGCTGACACTGGTGAAGAAACTGAGAGGTTGGAACTGAAGTGTCAGTTGGCTACGTCTCCACAACCGAAGGTAAGAACTACCTACAAAACTGCTACCAGACTGAGTACTGAGTCATTGTACTTAAGTGATTGAAACAGATCACAACTGCTTTTGAAAAGGTATATACGAAGGGGTTAAAAAGGTATACCGTGTTTACATTTTAATGGAATAGTGAAAATAGTATAAAAACCGCTGATAAAATTGATTTAGCCTTATCAAATTCAAGCAACAGTTTGTTAAAAGTACGTGGCTGCGGAATTTTGTGTAAAATAACTGATGGTTGATGGGTAAAATAAACTGGTTCAATGGGGTAAGAAATGAATTTTCAACTACAACAAGCTTAAATTCATGATACAATCAACTGAGAGGTTTAGTTTCTTTTGGTTCTCAGTTTATTATTTGGGTTTTGAACCGTGCACAAAGCTTTAAATCATAACCGTCGAGGCAAGATAATAATCTGTCTGCCGAAACAGATTCTGTTGGGTGTAGAGATTAGAGGGGTTTTTTTTCTCTATAATATTGTTAAAATATGTTCAAGCTTGGTGTGGTATACCACAATGTAAGTATACCACACTGTGACTATACCACAATGTAGGTATACCACGCTGTGACTATACCTCAATGTATGTATACCACGCTGTGACTATACCTCAATGTAAGTATACCATGCTGTGACTATACAACAATGTCAGTATACCACGCTGTGACTATACCACAATGTAAGTATACCACACTGACTATACCTCAATGTCAGTATACCACGCTGTGACTATACCTCAATGTAAGTATACCACACTGTGACTATACCACTATGTAAGTATACCACACTGACTATACCACAATGTAAGTATACCACGCTGTGACTATACCACAATGTAATTATACAACACTGTGACTATACCTCAATGGAAGTATATCACGCTGTGACTATACCACAATGTAAGTATACCACACTGTGACTATACCTCAATGTAGGTATACCACACTGTGACTATACCACTATGTAAGTATACCACACTGTGACTATATCACAATGTAAGTATACCACACTGTGACTATACCACAATGTAAGTATACCACACTGTGACTATATGTAAGTATACAGCGCTATAGGCACTATGCCTGAATGTAAGTATACCACAATGTGAGTATACCACTGTAAAGGAACTATACAATCCTATTCCAGCTTACCATCGCAATAACCATGCTGATCAAAGACTTCAACGACCACCCTCCAGTGTTTGACAAGGACAATTACTACATAAACGTCAGCGAGGTATGGTAATTCCAATACAATAGAAACTAACTTATCCGCACACGCGCACCCACATACACACACTTCCTTACTGATGATGTCTTGGAGTTTTGCCTCTGTTTATCATCTGAAGGATTGCTACCCTTTGTCTTTCTTTTTAAAAAAATTCTTTGAGTTTCGTAAACAATTTGGCTTCTGTTTATCATCTCAAGGATTGCTGCTACCTTTTTATCTTTCCTGTTTATATTTCCTTGGAGTTGCGTAGACAATTTCGTTTCTTTTCATCATCTCAAGGATTGCTACCTTTTGTCTTTTATATTGATAATTTCTTGGAGTTTCGAAAACAGTTTGGTTTCTGTTTATCATCTCAATGATTGCTACCTTTTGTCTTTTATATTGATAATTTCTTGGAGTTTCGTAAACAGTTTGGTTTCTGTTTATCATCTCAAGGATTGCTACCTTTTGTCTTTTATATTGATAATTTCTTGGAGTTTCGTAAACAGTTTGGTTTCTGTTCATCATCTCAAGGATTGCTACCTTTTTTCTTTTATATTGATAATTTCTTGGAGTTTCGTAAACAGTTTGGTTTCTGTTTATCATCTCAAGGATTGCTACCTTTTGTCTTTTATATTGATAATTTCTTGGAGTTTCGTAAACAGTTTGGTTTCTGTTTATCATCTCAAGGATTGCTACCTTTTGTCTTTTATATTGATAATTTCTTGGAGTTTCGTAAACAGTTTGGTTTCTGTTTATCATCTCAAGGATTGCTACCTTTTGTCTTTTATATTGATAATTTCTTAGTTTCGTAAACAGTTTGGTTTCTGTTTATCATGTCAAGGATTGCTACCTTTGTCTTTTATATTGATAATTTCTTGGAGTTTCGTATACAGTTTGGTTTCTGTTTATCATCTCAAGGATTGCTACCTTTTGTCTTTTATATTGATAATTTCTTGGAGTTTCGTAAGCAGTTTGGTTTCTGTTTATCATCTCAAGGATTGCTACCTTTTGTCTTTCTCATTAATAAATTCTTGAAGTTTCGTAAACAGTTTGGTTTCTGTTTATCATGTCAAGGATTGCTACCTTTGTCTTTTATATTGATAATTTCTTGGAGTTTCGTAAACAATTTGGCTTGTATTTATCATCTGAAGGATTGGAGTTTGATCAGGTTATTACGCTAGTTCTCGAACAAGTCATACATTCATTATCAACATAATCATATGTGTAACTACATATAATGCATTTCACATTGCAATTAGTAGTCACTGACAGGAAATGAAAAAGAATACAAACAAGACAATAATTCCCATCTTACTTCTGTAGACTGATGATTGTACTTACTGTTCCAGATCGAGCCAAATGGAACCGTTATTCCAACGCCAGCTTCTGCCACTGACAGGGATGCTGATAAAAATTCCAACGGGCGTATCTACTACAGCATCCCAGAGATGTACTCGGTCTGTATACAGCAAACATTCTCCGTGCTTTCTGTAATGTTGTATAATGCAAACAACTGAAAATAGTCTCGAAACATCTTTCACAAATAATCAGTCTCAAAACATATTTCGTTGGCCGTAAAAGGTAAATCACAATTAATTTTTCATTTTACGTTTAATCTAGTTTCCAACATAAACTGCGATAAAAGTTTAAAGTCAATCTCCATTGCCTGCCGAAATGTATTTATTTAAGCGGCAGTAGGGTAGCCTTGGGGTTAAAGTGTTCGCTCGTCACGCCGAAGACCCAGGTTCGATTCCCCACATTTCTGGTGTCCCCTACCGTGATATTGCTGGAATATTGCTAAAAGCGGTGTAAAACTAAACTCATTCACTACTTCATTAAATCATACTTAATTTCAGTTCAGTCAAGTTCAGTCAAGTTCCAACATAAATATTATAAACAAAACTGTATATGCTAGGATCACTGAAAATCAGTAATGAAATCAGGTGTTCGTGAAAACTAAAGACATCCTATTTTACGACATCTATATAAAGGCATTATGATCATCGCATGCCGCCAACACCTACTGGAGACAATACGGTTTTTTTCTGTTTGTGGTAGACTGGTGATCCAAACTTAAGTCTTCATAAACAAAAGCTAGGGTTTCTATTCTTACAATGGTTTTGAAAAAAAGCGATGATATTTCTTTGGTTGTCACTAATTTCGTTAATTCACTCATGTAAAAAAGTAAATTTCTTAACATGTTGTTTGCATTCTCTTCACAGTCATACTTCGAAATTAAAAATCCACTTCGGACTTCCCTTACACTCATCAGCCCGTTGGATTATGAAACAACCCCCAACATGACGATACAAGTAACAGCAATGGTGAGTAAAGCATTGTCGGTGCTAATATGTTATGAGTGTCACACATGAAAACCCTATTTCTAAATAAATATAACATCCCCTTAACCTATTCCTTTAAAGGACCCACGAAGATCCGTGTTAGAATTGATCGTCAGTTACCAATGCTTGTCGTAAGAGGCGACTAACGGGATCGGGTGGTCAGGCTCGCTGCCCTGGTTGGCACATGTCATCGTATCCCAATTGTGTAAATCGATGCTCATGCTGCTGATCACTGGATTGTCTGGTCCAGGCCCAATTATTTACAGACCGCTGCCATATAGCTGGAATATTGATAAAACTAAACTCACTCACTATTCCTTAATAGTGCGTAACACATTTTCATTTTGTGTTTTATAATAGGACCAGCCCACAGGTGGGGCGACCCAGATGACGGCAACAGCAACGCTACACATCAGCGTTATCGACATGGATGATCTCCCACCTGCTTTTGACGAACCTTCATATGTAGGAACTGTCCCGGAACTGTCACCAAAGGTACGAGGTCTAAACTGAAATATGTCGGATGTTTTAGTATAAATTTCTTTAATTGCCATATATGTGTGGCTACAAGCACTCAGTTCAATTGTCAAGGGGTTAGCCTCAGGAAGGGCATCCTCTCTAGTTTCGTGAACACCCGGTGTCGCTAGTTTCGTGAACACATGGTGCATTGTCTTACTGAGTACAGGGTTTTGAGTGAGTGAATTTAGTTTTACGCCGCCTTTAGTAATGTTCCAGCAATATCACGGCGGAGGACACCAGAAATGGGCTTCACACATTGTACCCATGTGGGGAATCGAACCTGATGTTTTAGCGCGACGAGCGAACGCTTTAACCAATAGGCTACCCCACCGCCCCTCAGGATTTTGAATACGTTGGATATAAGAAATTGAATACCCAGTAGGACTGACACTTGCCATTACGTGTACGTCACAAGCAGATAATCCGGTGACTGACATCATGAGTACCGATTCACGACATGAGTACATGCAATCAACAAAGTCACTGTGCTTGACCCTCCGATTCTCTAACAAGCACCTGTTACTTGGGGCCTATTTTATCACCCGGATATGTTCACTAATCTGGTTTTAATCTTAAAAAAAAATTATTAATTTTTTTTTTTCATGAAAAATAAAGTCTTCCATCATAACATTCGTTACATAATGACACATACAAATACATGAATATAATCATGGTTTTGATATTACTTGTATTATAATGGCGGGTTGTCATTTGTTTTCAAGGGTACAATAGTGAATGTTACTAAGCCAATCTCAGCCCGAGACCAAGACGTTACAATCAACGCCCCCCTCCGGTATTCAATCAAGAAAGGTGAGATTGTCACTGTCGCTTGTGATTTAAAGAAGAGTGTGCTTCAAAGTTGGTTGGTTTGTTGTTTAACGCCGCACTCAACAATATTCCAGCTATGTGGCGGTCGTCTGCAAATAATCAAGCGTGTACCAGACAATCCTGTGATCAACAGTATGCGCATCGATCCACGCAAATGGGATACTATGACATGTGTCAACCAAGTCAGCGAGCCTGTCCACACGATCCCGTGACTCGCCTCTTATGACAAATATGGGTTACTGAAGTTCAATTTTAATCCGGACCTTCACGGGTTACGCTTCAAAGACCATTGCATAACTAGTATTTGTGTAACAAGCAGGTGTTTTGCAATGTAGTGTTTTTAATAATGTGTGCAAACTGTGTCACATTCCATCACCGTTATTAATGTTATGTTTGGTCGATCTTCTATGTGTGGAACTAGCGGTTGTCTCGAAGTAAAGTCCCTGGATATTAGTTGTAGTCACTATTCTGTGTCTATGTCGACCTCGGATAACTCGAAGTACTTACGTAACTTCGACACCATTCTTTGACAATATTAATACAGGCAAACATACATACACACATACATACATACATACATACATACATACATACATACATACATACATACATACATACATACATACATACATACATACATACATACATACATACATACATACATACATACATACATACACACGCGCGCACACACACATATATACATACACACGCACGCACGCACGCACACCCACCCACACACATACATACATATACACATACATACACACACACACACACACGCACGCACGCACGCACGCATGCACGCACGCGAAAGTGTAATCCCAAGCCTAACATGTGTACAACTGACCACTTTCTAATTGACATTGTGTATTCATATCCCATTCCAGCCACCAACGACTACTTCAAGATTGACCCTAACACAGCAGTGCTGTCCGTCAACAACCCGCCCCCTGCCCAGGAGTTCTCCATCATGATCGAGGTAGGTCTTTACAATACATACACACATCAGTCAGTTAAACCGGATAGTATAGTGGTTTACGTGCTCGCTGTTCATGCGAATGTCCGAGTTCGATTCCCTACAAGTTTTCAAAATGAGGAGCTAATTTCTTGAGCCCTACCACGTGTGATATTACTGGAACACCACAAAAAACCGGCGTAAGACTATACTCACTCAACGTATGAGTCGTTTAAAGTTATTTTAACCAGGTAGACTAATGCTTCACTGGAATTTGTTTATATGGATGCAACGAAGACCGATTTACAAGGACAACGTATGTTAAAACAGGGATAATCTACAACAATTATCCAAAATTATAATACGGAGACTTCTTTACATGATAAGTTACTGAAACGTTATGGGCCGAACTTTGATGGAGTGGGTTGCTAAGTATTACAACACTTACCCCTGAAAGCTCTGCAGAGGTGTTGAAAAGGAGCACCACTGAGCTGTGAAAGACTCTGAACCAGAGGAAAATTGCTTCGCTTAGGGCTTTGCATTGCAGAAAGGTATGGACGGCAGAGGAAATAATGTGGTTCAGAGACTCAGACAGACTAGAAAGATTTTCCCTTGGGGCGTCAACTGTACATCATCGGTAACTGAAAGTTCAGTGGACCTCGTGTGTTTTAACAGTGGAAAAGATGCTTCTGTTATAATAACGAGACCTATTTGTTTGTTTCAGGCGACTCAAGTTGACAACTCGTTCAGGACGGATACAACCTTCATGAAAATAGTTGTATCCGCTATCAACAGCAAGCCCCCTGTGTTCCAACAGCAAGCCTACACAGCCAACGTACCCGAGAGTCTGCCCCTGGGTTCCACCATTGTGACCGTCACTGCCACAGACTCGGACTTTGTACGTAATCCCAATCTATCAGTCACTGTCGCTTACTTATATTTTTCTCTTTATTTGCTTTTTTTCTTTTGTTTTCTTTTGGGGTTTTTTTTAAATTAATTTTGGACTTACTCGTAAGACTCACTCTCTCATCTTTATAAGGCGTTATTGTTTTCTTGTCCTTCAGGGCTCTAGACTACGGTATTACTTTGCCAAGGAGGAAAACGTGTTCACAATCAACGGAGACAGGTGAGGAGATATAGAACATCTATAAACGTATCATTTTAACTATTAAACCTGAATAATTGCATTTGTGTCTCTTAGTACAAGATATTGTTTATACAAGCACCTACAAGCAATTTATGTTATAGTCATTTAAATCCCATCTTACTGGGTACCCATTTGCTGCTTGGGAAACAGAGCCAAATTCACTTACCTTGCGACACCACCTGTTGAATATGTGAATGCCCTGAGTACAAAGCTGGGGGCCTTTCACGAAGCAACCTTTACTAAGGTTAACCTAAACTCCCATTCTTTAACACTGCACTAAGGTTACCTTAGTGACTTACGATCACCTTAGTGCTTTGTGAAAGGAGGCCCAGGACTAAATCCAAAGAATACACTTACAAGGTTATATTTTGAGGCGACAAATACACTGTTTTGAAAGATAGGAACACGTTCCAAGAACCGCTAATCTGGACACGGCAGTGCTTGGACGTCTGCAGGTACCAATCTTATGTCCTGAATGTCAACAGAACAGATCCTGCTCAAATTGCATCCCCCCCCCCCCCCCAACACACACACACACACACACCCTAGTGGTATATATGCCAAATCTACTTCTACGAGCTTTGCTTCGAAATCATCCAAAGCTTACCGTTACTCTTTTTTAATGGATGAAGCTTTTCACCATCACTCCACAGACCAGGATAAAATCACAATTTGTCTGTAGTACAGTGTCATGTTACACAGAGAAACATTGTTGTCTTATCACTGATGTATATATTGCAGCGGTGTTATGCAGCTGAGACAAGCCTTGGACTACGAACGAGAAACTGGGTATTCTATCCTCGTGGTGGTCACTGATGGACAGTTTGTAAGTATCTTCTTTCTTGGAGAAATCGATATACGCTTGTAGTCTTGCAACATTGGCTCGGCCTTGTTGGGTGATAGCATCGTTGAGCACTGTACACGCTGCGATATTTGCAAAACACCTGTCGAATAACCGTGTTGCTTGATCCAGCCATGGACATAGAACACGGTTAACACAAATCATATTCTTGAAAATTGGATTTCACGGAAAACTTACAAACTTTATCAGAACGTCTGCAGACTGAAACCAGTCACCGACAACACTACAAACGTAAATGTCCAACACATTCAGTTATAATACCTGTATCAAATATATCACAGTCGAATCATTTCATCTTTGGTCCAATTCAGCCACCAAACAAACATACGTATTTTGGCTTCATAGCGTGCTATGTATACTCCCAAGATTAGATCATCTCTTTCTTGCTTGAGTTTCCAAGACACAAAACTAAAGTAGTTTAACATTATTTCGAAATGACCATACATGTGAGGCAACCGATCTATCGTTATTGTTTGATGGGCATTCTAGAAATTGGTGAATCAGTAATGAAGCATGGGACTTTATGGAAACCATCGTCATGTTTCTTGCATAGAGCGACGTTTCGTCTGTAGGGTTGTAGGTTATTACACCGTTTCACGCTCAAAGTGAAAAGCTTGAAAACCGTTTTAAGAACCGACACCGAAACGTCGCTCTATGCAATAAACAACGCTGTCCATAAAGTCGTATTATTGTTCCCCCGTGGTACAATGCATGCAACCAAGTTCTTCAGACTCCTCGGTGGCACAATGAATCTCAGTCTATGTTGTTTCTGCAATGATCAAAATGAGATTGTTTGTCATGTGTACTGGGAATGTCAGGAGACACAAACGTTTTGGAAAAACCTACAAATTTGGCATAACAATATATAACCTCATCCATTGCTATTATCAAAACATATGGTATGGTTTGGTACTCTACATCATAATATATTACTAAATCACATCATCATTGCAGCAAAAAGACACATCTACGTATGCAGTATTAAAAATACGCATCCAAACATAACTCTATTTATAAAAACTTTGAAAGAAATATTCTTTGTGGAAAACCATATATGCAAAAAAAATAATAATATAGAACATTTGAATCATAAATGGGGCCTTCTCTTCCCAGTATTTTGATGACTTTAAAATGTATCCATATTTATCTGATATCATATTTCTCTTTTATTGACTTATATATGTGTATTAACATGACATTGGCATAATACCTGTACATCATATATCTGTCTGTACATCACTTTTGTACAGATGACATTGTAATCTTGGGAACCAATAAATAAAAAAACCAAAAGGTTCTTCAGACTCCTCTGTGGCACAATGAATCTCATTTCTTGAGACATTTTATTTTCATTTATCCGTCGTAATGTTTATACAACTATACGGTTAATTGGTATGTGTGAGGGTAGGCGATGACAGTATCAGCACGTTGTTGTATGTTGTCCTGCTGTTACAGAACACAACAACGACAGTGACGGTGTCGGTGTCTGACGTTAACGACAACAACCCTGTCTTCACACAGAAAGAGATCACAGTTGAGAGAGAAAGAGTCACGGATGAATTAATAACGACAGTCGAGGTATGTATGTTGAAAATAGCATATATTGCAGGAACGAACTAATTTGATAGCATTGCTCCATTTAAATTTATTAAAGCTACTGTTTGTTACTTCTTGATAGTTCCATGGTTCTTTGAAACTTCATAATAACGGTGCATCTTGCATAGCGACAGTGCACTTTACACTGCAACACTAAAAATGAACTTCGTATATGAATAGTGATAACAAACTTATAGGAACTGCAATGTCCATTTCCGAAAAAGTTTATATATACACCTGCAAGTGACCACCTGCAAGTGACCACCTGCAAGTGATTTCCGCAGGTGTATAAGCAATAATTCATAAAAAATGAATCCAGGTAGTTCCTTTTGCCAAAACTACTTTATCTGCACAAAGTCTTTGGCCTTTCAAAGGCTCTTCAGGTGTACAAATATCTGGACTCATCTTTTAAATATATTTCTGTCTGTCTCTGTGTGTGCGCGCGTGTCTATAGTGTGTGTGTGTAGTTTGTGTGTTAGTGTATTGTATGTGATAGTGTGTAAGTGTGTACTTTGTGTATGTCAGTGTTCAGTGTGTCCTGCATGCAGTGTGTGTGTGCGTGCGTGCGTGCGTGCGTGCGTGTGTGTGTGTGTGTGTGTGTGTGTGTGTGTGTGTGTGTGTGTGTCTGTTTGTTATAGATACATAACCGTTAGTGTAACTTAATTTGTCGATGTTGTATAACCTCACAGCCTATCCATATTCCAAACCAAGGACATATCGTCATTCTTATATCGAACTGATATGTAAATCTCTGAGTGTTTACTACCAATTGTATTATTTATTTCAGGCAGTGGATTACGACTATAACACTGTGCTAAGTTTCTCCCTGGCGAGTCACACAAGGTACGCCATTTTGCATATTTCACTGGTTGTGCCCCCCTGTAACCTTCACTTCATTAAAAGGGGCGGTGGGGTAGCCTAGTGGTTAAGGCGTTCGCTCGTCACGCCAAAGACCCGGGTTCGATTCCCCACATGGGTACAATGTGTTAAGCCCATTTCTGGTGTCCCCCGCCGTGATATTGCTGGAATATTGCTAAAAGCGGCGTAAAACCAAACTCACTCACTCACTCACTTCATTAAATGTTTAACAATTATACTTTTATTATTTAGAATTGTGTGATTACAATGATATACAAACAAACGCACATTACAGGCTGAGGTTTAGAATGATTCTAATGGAAATACTTCATTGATGATTATTATTAATGTTTTAATTATGGCGTAATAATGAAATGTTTGGTGTATCGTGAGGGGATATATTTGTGCTCTGACGTAAATGTCTGCGCATATATGAAAGTAGGACAGACATGTCACATACACGATCTATTTTCATTTTAATGTCGAGAGGGTCAGGTTATCCTGTTCTTGTTTTGAATACAAACTGCACTCAACCCTCGTGTCACAATTGTGTATAATATTCAAAGTATTCCCACACAAACTCTACTTTTAGAAGTGTTAAGTTTTGCCACTTCTCCTGAAAGAACAGACAAAAGCCATAAAACCATCATGACTCTTTCCGTGGAAGATTATTCTATTAGCTTCTGACGAAAAATCAACTTTTTTTCCAAATCCGTCAGTGACTTCAAATACATGGCAACGAAGTCTCGATGTCTCGCCAATCCTACGAGCAAGATACCCAACGTCCAGCTGAATGCAAAATAACATTCCCACATTGCAAAGGCCCAATGCTTAAGTCCAGTCTCCGTCGGGCTGAATCCTCCATTGTTATGTGAAGCCGGATCGATCAAATGTGTGTGCAAACAAGTGTCAAATACCCTACCAGGTTTCAAGCAGTGTTAGCAAACAGGGCCACCTCTTTTATCAAATACAAGACAATAGAGAAACATTCACTATGCATGGGTCTTTTATCATTTATTACGGAGTGAAATTAAAGGAATGGTATTGTCAACCAAAATTGGCGACATCAGACAACGAACTAAATATTTCGATGATCAAAGTCAAATTTGGAATTATATATGCTGATTCTCCACGTGGGCAATATTTAACTAGAAAATTCACGGATGATTGATAAAAAAGGTTTTTAACAGCCGACCAGACTTCTATGAAATTTGATGATTAGAGGCACGTTGTTGAAAGGTGGTGATGCTGTTTTAACGTTTAGCCATTTGTTAATATTGTTTTATTTGTTTCATGTTTAAAAGGAAACGTTCGGTGCAATATGTTATGTTAGAATTGAAGAACTGTTCTATGTTTTCTTTCTGTTTCATTTTCCCTTCCCTATTTGTTGATATTAGACCTCTTTGACACTTCATCAAACGTTTGAACGTGAATTCAGTTTCGTGTTAATATAGACGTGATGTTAAAAGAAAGATTGTTTAGGAATGGTGCGGAGGAAAATAGTTATGAAATATTCGTCCTTAAAACTACATCCTCATCAGACGGATATATTCTTTTACACAAACGTGAATAGAAACCAGAAACAGTTACGCATTTTATGTATAACAATGACAAGGATCATATTAACATAACATTCATCTCCCAGTGAGGTTGTAGCTGCCATGTTGTTTTGCCTCCATTCCTTTCTTCGTTCTACTTTCAACGAAAGTGGCATCATTTTTAGTTTATAGTGAATTGTGTGACAGTTACTCTTACTCTCATACAATACACTAAGTCATCACTGATTTTCAGTCATTGTGCCAGTGTTGGATAATCAGTCATTTATGTGAATATACAAGCATCGGAAGTTTACTAAAAATCAACGTGTAATTGACTTAATTGGACGGAAATGTGCACAGCTATAGCTTCTATCATACTCAGTCGCATTATTGTATTCTTCTATTATTGTTTTTTTCCATATGACTGTGACTTCTTAATCTTTCTTCAGATAATCATTATCATTTCTTTCACCTAATTGATAACCTTATTTCTTTGAGAGGCATTTTAGAAGTTGTAGAGACGAAGGAAAACCAGGTTCTATGGATAGGCAACTTCTTTGTCGCAATGGATGCGGAGTGCCGGTTTAGGTACTAACACCGTCAGCGAGACTTGTCATCACTTGACTGGATAACTCTGTTAGTATCTTCACCGTCACGCCGCAGTCATTGCAATAAAGAAGTTGACTATCCATTGATCTTGGATTTCCTTGATAACCTTATTGTCATTTTAGCATGCATCGATCTTGAGGAATGACCCAATACAAAACATGTAGTACACGGAGATGATGTTGTCATGTGTGTCTAGAGAGTAGCAATCAAGATCATTCAGTGTAGTCAGTTTATGAAATAAGCCAAAAGCCAAAAGACATCAGGGCTGGTAACTTCAAAATGTTACCAGCACCAAATGGATTTAACCAGACCAGACACCAAGATACGTATGGAACATCTAAAAGTTTTACCAGACCATCGGGCTGGCTAGTTGTAAATCTAGACCGTCCGTCAGAAATCTAGCCCGTCTCGGGCGGTCGGACGGGCCTTATTTCATACACTGGTGTAGTCCATAGAATCCACTTAGCTGTGAACTCACTCAAACTGTTTCTTATTCACAAAATATGCATCAGTTTGCACTGACCATTGAACTCGTTAACCCAAAGTAAAGTAACAATACGTAACATACAACGTACAAGGCTTCAACCAACACAGGACAGGAATCTGTCAAAACAAATGTACGTAGTATAGTTTTTTTAAAGTAATCTTATAAAATGCAACTCGATATCCTCAACATTACCACAAATCCCCCCATAGTGGCAGCTCCTTGCTACAGCAGGAGCTGGAATACCTGTCGCGATTGAACCAAACATTGTGTTGTTGTTTCATCTGTTTGCGTAAGACCGAAAGGCATGGCGTTTTGCCCGTCAGGCGGATTTATTCAAACTTGAAGGAGGGGATCATCTTACTCACAAAGCTTCGCTTTTTCTCCCCTTTAATGCCTTTTGAATGGCGGGCAACGGAAATCACTATCTATTTTAACGCTGAAGAACCTGGTGTAAATTTGTCAAGTAAGACGGCCCCAAATCTTGGTCAATTTTGGCACCCGTGAATAAGCCCTCCTCTATCTCCTGCTCGACTGTTGGTGCTCTTCCGCATTCCCGTGCTGGGGGAGAGTATGTTTGACAGGTAGGTGCGACATTCTGGTCAATGTTGGGACAATCACCATCTAAACACCTTTTGGAAATATACGTGGGCGTTTGTTTCTTACATCGGAAACACAAACGGTTTATCTTGATATACCGAGATCATGTCGTGTGTCTTTTTTGTCCAACATAACATCACCACCTTAGCGTGGAAGGGCTTATGCTATTTTTATTTTTGTATTTGTATCCGAAAATCAATCGATGTTTTATCCATAGTTTGTGCTTCTTTTTCGATAATGATGCAATGATGTGCAATCCTAACACATTGGTATCTCATATATGAGATGTACTATGGATTTCACAAACCATCTCGTGATATTAAGAGCTGTTTATGTTACTAATACGATTAGATTTGTAGCGCTTACACTTAAAATGACCAAATCTCAACGCCATTCAGAAAATTATAATTTCATGTGATTAGAATGATCCAATGCATTCCATCAAAATTAAGATCAGTAATCAACCACTATAAACCATGCCTTCTAAAATTGGCAATAAAAGCGCCAAAACCATTTTTATATTTATAGGAAATCTCTGCTGAAAGTAGAGTCGATTGCACGAGTCTTGCCTTTTCATTAGCATGTGTTTAGGAATCACTATCGAATTGTGATGATACCAAGTGTTCCCGAACAGGTGAACGTACTCTTCCCCAAATGTCACAAACACACGCAAAGACCGGCAATGTTTCACCTGAAACTGATGATACTACAGAATAACATTGAACACCTGTGTTGTAACTGAAAAACAGAAAACTCTTGAAGTTTAAAACGAAATTTGTCATTTTACAGAAATCAGTGCATATTAACAAAGCATGCATTATTCATTCGGAGCCACTAACAGCAGTGAGGTGATAGTCTTACATGTATGAAAAACACCTGTTACAAGAACATTTGAAATTGGATTCATTCCATTAAAAAGTAAAATCCAATGAGATCCCTAATAACACCTCTGTTGTCAACTTGACAATACAAACGTTGAAAGTTTAACTCCAATGAAACATTCAATTGATAAAGCCTCTAGAAGTTTAAACGAAAAGTTAAAAAATGTGTTAGAAAAAACCTGCATACAACCAGTGTCGACCACATTCCATTCAAAAAGTATGATTCATTCAAAGACCCAATAAAGCCTTTATTTTCATATTTACAAATACAAAACAATGATAGTCTAACACCAATGAAAGTGTGTCTTTTCGCCTAGTGTATGCACGTCTCACAATCGTGTTACGAAGAGGGCACCTGCCTATACACACAGACAATTACCGTATTTGTCCACACAGCGGCTGACGAGGAATTACCCGTGTTGGTGCCAGGCAGAGTGTATCGATACTGTCCACTTCCTAAATATGACAGCCGGTCGTCAGGTCCTATTCCGTTCCCAGACCCTGCAGAACTTATTTCCCCAACTTGACTCTCGAATGACTGAGCAAGTCTGGATTGAATTAGCTTTAAGAATTGTTCTTGGAGATTTTTAATTATTTTTGGAATTTTTTTTGGGGTCGATAAAATATTTTTAGAAAAGATGGATTTTTTTACTGAATGTCAGTCGATGAAGGTCCAATTAGCCGAGTGTGTTATATACAACACTACACAGAACCGAATCGTTGCATTACCTGTTTTGTTTCTTTCATATTCTTTTTCTCTTTTTTTTTTCTGTGCGAGAGGGATTAGGGCTAAGGACAGTTTAGGGACTGGTCGTTATTCTGAAGAGTGGTCGGGTTGATGTGTTTCTGCAGAAATGTACACACCGAGGAACAGACAGCAGCTAGACTATGGTTTGAATGTACACTGAAAACTATCCCTACGAGAGATTTTTTGTTACCATGCTGATTATTGCTTCACTCAGCAACATTCCAGCTATATGATGGCGGTCTGTAGGTCTGGACCAGACAATCTAATGATTGATGCATCAACTAAATCAGCGAGCCTGACGGCCCAATCCCGTCAGTCGTCTCTTACAAACCACAGACTCTTCACTGTGTGGTACGGACCTGAATTGTCCGGAAAGTGATCATTTCTGACCTTGTTACAATTTACGTCGTAACAGACCTCTTATCGCTGGGTCCCGGCTAACGAAGTTTCTCTGAGGCGACAACTGAGCCACGTCCTCAACAATGTTAGTCCTCAAAAATAGACTCTCTGACACACTTCATATGTATCTACAGATTCTCTGACACACTTCATATGTATCTACAGATTCTCTGACACACTTCATATGTATCTACAGATTCTCTGACACACTTCATATGTATCTACAGATTCTCTGACACACTTCATATGTATCTACAGATTCTCTGACACACTTCATATGTATCTACAGATTCTCTGACACACTTCATATGTATCTACAGATTCGGCAAGTTCCATATTATGACCTGATTTCAGTATCACAACATCAGTATCAACGCCATTCAAACCACAACATTAGAATCCCCATTCACCACTGAACGTACTTAACAATCACACTCAGATAGATATATACTCATGCCAATAATGGTTGTAACCCCCTTCAATTTTTTTAATTAGAGAGGGGGTGGGGGTGTGAGGTGTGTGTGGGGTTGGGGTAGGGAGGGGGTGACAACCATTATTGGCATGAGTATATATAAGTATATATGGATGACAACTTCTTTTATTCTAGAGCACGACGTTTCATTCTCAGTTGAAAACGATACAAGAACCTGTATTGAAACGTCGTGCTCTAGAATAAAAGAAGTCATCCACATATCCTTGTTCTGTCTTACTTCCAGCTTCTAATATGCCACTCAGGGCAGTAATCACACTCAGGTACCGTGATGTCATCGGAAACATATTCGTCTATCATATCATATATTCTGGACTACTGCTGTGTAGACCGCCTCCGTGGTGTAGTGGTTAGAGCGTCCGCCCGGAGAGCGGAAGGTCGCGGGTTCGATCACCGACCGCGTCATACCAAAAGACGTTAAAATATGGTACTTGTTCAGAGGCCCAGATAAGCTGCGTATCAGGGTAAAATACGCATAGAAAATTTCCAATTACGCATTGAAAAATAATTGTTGCGTACCAATTACGCATTTAAAATGTTAGATACGCAAAAGGTTTAAAACAAATGCGTACGGAATATATTTATAAAAATCGCTTGCGTAATGACAAAGACATCGATTGCTATCAAGTTGTACTGTTAGTATAGGACAAGTGTTGTACTGTCAGTATAGGATGAGTGATTTTTTATGAAATCATTTCCATTATATTTAAGTTGGTTTTGATTAGGTATGACATAAGGTAGAACATACCTGCTTAGTAAACTTACTCAGTCACATAATACTTAGGTGAGTACAATGACTGAAATACGCACATATTTGAAAGCAGTGGGTAACGGAAAATGAAATACCCACTCAACATTGATAATACCCACTCCAAAAAAAAATACAGTGGGTACAGTACCCACATGAGCTAAATCTTATCTGGAGCTCTGCTTGTTGGTCCCTGCCTGGCGCTCAGCATTAATGGGTAGAAGGACTGGTCAGCTCGGAGTCAGTATAATGTGTCTGAGTGGGGTATTCATGCTTAACTGCGGCATGGTATCTCAGTGGGCTAGCACTATAAAACCAGCTTCAATCTGGGCTAGTACAAGCAGCCGCACATACACATACACACGCATGCACGTCGTCATATGAGCGAAATATTCTCAAGCACGACGTTAAACCCAGTTTCACCTCACCTCACCTTAGGAGTGACAAGTGAACGCTTTAACCACAAGGCTATCCCACCTGAGTGACTTTAGCAGGTTAAGACAAGATTTTCTCCATATGTGACATGAATATTACAGTTTCTTGATAACACATCAGACAATTCATGCTGTAAGTACTTCATTACAAGAAGAGAAGTGTTTATGTGCTCGTGTCCTTTGCCTTCAGTTTCCTACTCAGGGAAATGCCATGTCGGCCTTTAAACCAATTTCACCTCACCTCACCTCACCTCACCTCACCTCACCCCACTGCTGTGTAGCGACCAACAACGAGCAGGTACTTGTTTTATGTAGGTCGTGTGGGTGACGGGTTCGGCCCGAGGGGCAGGGCATGTCTGTCATTTCCGCAGGGCGCCAAGTGCCGTCGCTGTTGTTTAGGTGATCCATTCATGGGATTTTCTCCGCTGTTTCACCTTCCATGACCAAAGGATTCTTTTCAGACGGATAGTTGTATCTGACTGTTCTCTGGCATTCACGTTTTATATTTCAAAACAACGCCTAAAAACATTTTCCCTGTAAACATTCTAAGGTAAACAAAGGCAGTTATTTATATGTCCGAGCTTTTTCTATCACTCCTATGTAAATGTAGCATGCCTTAGCTCTACCAAACACATAATTACGAAACAATACGTTAGCCTCGCCGTGTAGGTGCGTATGTGTGATGGGGAGATGACTCGCCCCGCCATGTGGGCTCCTGTCTGACTTAGGGCTACAGGGACACAACCAGTAATTACAGTCAGTGTGGTGGGCGATCGCACCTTTGTCATCCGTCTCAGGAATGTTGACAACTGAATTATCGTGTACGCTTGGTCTGTCAAAATTGGTCTGAGAGAAAACTCGGTGTCACCACATTCTGCTATATCGTGTCACATGTCCAGTGACTGTAGAATCCGCGCAGACTCTTCATAACGGTTAACCAGTGACATGGTGTTTGAAGCACATCTAAAGCATCTCGTCCAATCAGCGATCGCTATTGGACCCTACTTTTGCCTGATTGGTTTACATTTCAGTTTATGCACGTGATGCACGTTCGTGTTATGCCCAATGTGAAAAAGATTGGGATTAAGGTGGGGAAGCGAGTGAATGTTCTTCTCCGTCGATAGGCGATGTATTGTGCTGATATCACGGCGGTGTAGATAACCGAGACTGGAAAGTTAAACGAGTGGTTGATAGCAAGATCAAAGTTACAGAAGTTAACAAGTCGATCCTATTCCCGTCATCCTGGGCCCGGTTGTTCAAAACTCGGTTATCTTTTAACCTTTAACCAGCCGTTAAGTACATTTAACTGACTGTTACCTAATAACAGAGGGTTATCTTGTTGTTCAAAACTTTTAACAGGCTGTTAACGTGACGTTAAGTTAACACACCTTAGGACCTCCGCTAACTTTTTAACAGTGTGGTTAACTCGCAAATGGCGTTCATGGCTAACGCTGCTTTCATGAGGCCAGTTCAGCAAAGAAAGGATAGGGTGTATCGTGGACTGGACTTCGATATTGGAAATTATTCTGACGAAGAGTTACATACGAAACTGTATCGATGCACATCATAGGAACTAAAATACATGTCGTACAAGAACATGATGCCTACGTTTCATCTTGTGTAAAGGTTTATATATGTTTTACTACACTAAATGTGTGAATTTCTTCTGTAAATATTATTCAAACAAACACTTTCAAAGAATCAAACACGTACACCCTATACCCACGAATGACATGATATTGAACAAGACTAAATGTAGATAATTAAATTAGTTTCATGAAAAAATATCCGAATGATTACATTATGATACTGAAAGTGTAATCGGCGACCTTCACCTCAGAGAAATTGCAGATTATGTACAACAATGTTGACGTATGACCACACTACCGTTGATATTTCTTAAAAAATGGCGGCTGACATGGGTTTTGCGAGGACCCTTCCCTTGATTCAGGCATCGTTTGTACATAAATATGAGATGTAAGTAAACAGAATGATTCTGACTATCTGTGTATTGTTACATGTTTTTATCGTTTTCATTTTAAGAAAGAGAAGAAGCGGCCAGAAATGCCGATTATTACCGTTGTCGTTCTGCGTGATTTTGCGTCAGTCACGACGTCACGCTGCACAGAAACTTAATTGACAGTTTCGTATAAATTTATATCACATTCCTGTATTGTATCTATTTTTAATTTCCTATTTCTTGCTACTATGCTCTTTCGTTGCAAATGGGTGTCTGAAAATTTGAGAAAATGCTACACAGTATAAAGTCTGAAATTTTCTTTGTTTACATTTCAAACAGGTGTTGTCTTTCGAGCACAGCATTGTTTCCACCGCCAATATCTTTCGTTTCAGTTTATCTAGACACTTGGTATTGGTGACAAAGACCAGTTGTAATTAGATTCTAAAATGTATGAGGAATTCAGTAGGGCTGGGACGAGTAGGAAAAAATGGAATCGAGTACCCGGATATGTAAGAAATACATTCGGGTCAACCTCTGAATATTCAATCACGATTTGACAGAGACTATTATAGAAAACTTGAAAAAGTGGCAATAAGACATTAAAACTGACCTCAAGCTATTGAATTTACGTCTGTTTAACCAATATAGAGAGTAACACCATTACTTACATTCCTCGTTATAACAACGAACGAAACGTTCCTGCTGCTACTGTAACTTAACTACTCACTGCTCATGCACAGTTAAATTACAGTCATTAAAACTATGCTCCATTAATCGGACAATACCAATGATGTAAAAACCCGTGAATTTCCGGGTTAGAATATTGATCTTCAGTAACCCATGCTTGTCGTAAGAGGCGACGAACGGGATCGGGTGGTCAAACTCGCTGACTTGGTTGACACATGTCATCGTATCCCAATAGCACACATCGATGCTCATGTTGTTGATCACTGGATTGTCTGGTCCAGACTCGATTATTTACAGACCGCCGCCATATAGCTGGAATATTGCTGAGTGTGGCGTAAAACTAAACTCAGTCACTCACTCACTCATTGATGTAAATGTGTGTTATGTCAAAAACGAAAAAGACAAGCTATTGTCTGCCCTTGTCATTACAGAGCTCTCTCCCGTTCCGGGTACCCGATTCCTAGAAATAGGACTCGATTCTAGCTGTACCCGACCCGGATTCGAGTACCGTAGTACCCGTCCCAGCCTTAGAATTCAGTGATGCATTTGTCGCAGCTGAATATGAAATATATGTGATGTAATTGGCAACTCAATACCGGCCTTCGCGAAACGTTGTGAGTTGTGAGTGATATGCAGGCCTACTTCGTAGTCACTTTGATTAAATGTTATATTTG
Source organism: Haliotis rubra (assembly GCF_003918875.1). NCBI lineage: Eukaryota > Metazoa > Mollusca > Gastropoda > Lepetellida > Haliotidae > Haliotis > Haliotis rubra. The sequence goes on from NW_025767532.1 coordinate 339,054, forward strand.
AATATCGAAACCTTTTTGTCACAGCGAACACAACACTATCTCTTGTCATTTTACACGATAATGTTTGGAATTTTAAACATATTTTATAACAATATCTGAATGCTAATGTTATACACTGATGTATTTTATATAAGGAATACAATGGTACAATAGTATTTCTCTGCCGAATCGTTGCAGCGTCCTATAATACACTTATGAAATATAATACATGTTTTCCGTCCTTGAAGACATTGAAAAGAACTATCTATGCATTTTCAATAGTCCCTTGTGAATTGAACTAAATGGAGGTTCATCTGATCAATGAGTATCGAGGAAATTATGTTCATCTACTACAGCGTTCTATAATATACTTATGAAATATGATACATGTTTTCCGACCTTGAAGTCATTAAAAAGAAGTATGCATTTTCTGCAGTCACTTGTGAATTGAACTAAATGAAGGTTCATCTGATTAATGAGTATCGAGGAAATTATGTTCATCTATACATTAGACGCAGCTTCATGTTTTTCAAGACATCTTTCCGGAATATGCGTCTGCGAAGGCGTTCAGATAATGACGATATTGCACAGTTTTATTCATGCGATTCCTGTCAACAGTAAGGTCGAATAATAAATCGATTTTATTCAGCAGTGTTGGCCCTGGGGCCTATAGTACAATTACAGTTTGATTACTTGCACGTGGTGCTAGTAACATATTAAGTTTCTCACAACATTATATTATTTTGATGTTAAAAGATTTCACAACATCTGTATTGTGTGTTCATACATTTGGCAATGTTTTTACATTACAATTTTGACTTGGCAAATAATTAATAAATGACATTGATAGCATCTTAATGACTTTGCCATACAGTCATGACAATTTAAGGAGTGAAAAGTGAGCGATAGGTCTTGTGGGAATTCAAAGATTCATTAAGACTGTAGCCGTCTAAGCGTAACTCCTGTGTGTAATATTTGTAAATATTCTATCCACTGAAAACATGCTTCTACTATTAATATTACATGTATTTTCATGGATTCATTATATTTTATCTATAGCTGTGCTATAGTTTCTCATTAAAATGTCTTTTCTGTTGTCGGAATTGAAGTAAGTCCCACACAGAACAGGGATCATATGTCTTTGAAATATATATGCAAACGTCTGGAACCTTGTGTTCCAATACAAGCGTTCGTAGAGCTACGACATTCGCATGCCTATGATAAACTATAGAGTTGGTCTCAACCATTGACTGGATTACATTCTCATCGTCAGCAGAGAAATTTCGACTTCTCTTTTTCCTTGGGGTGCAGGCGACATTTCGCGATTCCATTTTTGGTAATCCGGAAGTAAACAGAAAACGGAATTGTGGGATATATGAAAGCTAACCAGTGACGTTAACCACACTATTAAACTTTGACGGCGACGTTAGCTAACGGCATGACTAACCATGTTTTGAACAACGCATATTTAACGTTCGGTTACCTAACGGCCGGTTAAGGATTTAACCGGCCGTTAGGAGTTAACCGGCGGTTAAGATAACCGAGTATTGAACAACCGGGCCCTGGACGACAGGGTTTCAGTTAGATATAAAAAATACAAACAGCACGTTCCAGGGGCACATGACAGGATTTGCTGACACTGCGCGAACACCGGGTGTCCTGACTGTTTACACACAGTACAATGTTAGGGATACTGGGGATCTAACCTGCTAGTTCTAGCCATAGTAGATAACTGTATACTTTTCCTGGAGTTGATATTTTAGTGATTTTCAGCATCATTTTTATTGTGTTCAATTTATTGTAAAACAAAAGATATTTTCTGCAAAACTGCTGATACGGCGTTAAACAAAACTCACTAACGGTTTCCTGTTTCTCTAACCCGTGAAGATCCGGGTTAGAATTGATCTTCAGCAACCCATGCTTGTCGTAAGAGGCGACTAACAGGATCGGGTGGTCAGGCTCGCTGACTTGGTTGACACATGTCATCGGTTTCCAATTGCGCAGATCGATGCTCATGCTCTTGATCACTGGATTGTCTGGTCCAGACTCGATTATTTACAAACCGCCGCCATATAGCTGGAATATTGCTGAGTGCGGCGTAAAATTAAACTCACTCACTCACCTGTTTCACTAAGCTGTTAGAATTCTACCGCCTGGAGGATAGACCCCATGAACATTGAAGTTATGACGCTTGTGCTTTAAAAGCATGCACGGGGTATTTGGAAGCTGATGTCCTCATTATTATAATGGGGATGAACAAAATACCAGGTTTGAGTCAGGCAGCTCGAATGGGCTGGGGTGTCGCCAACGTGTAATTACAGACGTGCACGACGTGACAACTGCTGCGTCACGTCACGGTCCACGGTCCACAGTCTACGTCAAAGCACCTCGGCCCATGTCAATCGAAATGAGAACAACCATAGCTCACAGGCATGACTGGGCAGGTTTCCTTCAGCCCTCTTCAATGTGATATCCTTGTAATGAGTAGATACTGAGCCTCTCCATCAGATTAGGGACACGGTCGACCAGTCACGTATGGCGCGGGAATTCATTGCAGAGTTGCTTCCCTTTATCACCCCCCCAGAAACTTATCGGTGCTCGACTCTCACTTCACCCCGATTGTTACAAGGTCGTCTAGAACATACCTAAGCTCTTTGGTTTCACCGAAGTAGTAAAGTTTGAATTACTTCAGGCTTTCCTCCACCATTAAGCTGACAAGCTGTCGTATAACTGGAATAAAGTTCAAAGGGTCTGAGAATTAAAATCACGTGGATATTGATTCCCTGACCTGGGTATGTCAGCGCTTAGGGCATGCTTATGTGTGGAGGCTCTCGTCAAATTCATATCAATGACTTTATAATGATATTTCTTGTTTGTTTGTTTGTTTGGGGAGTGCGACATTAAACAACAAACCAAAACAAACAGTTGTTAGTATTCCATATACGGAACTAAAAACCCTCAGGAATCATCAATATTTTGTGTAGGACTGGGTTTCTTTGAAGGTTTACCGTATACAGAAATATTGCACGATACCTAAACCTTACAGCATGTCATACGTATCAGGGCCTACCAGCTGAATTTCCATAAAACAACAACATAATAATAATAATAGTCCATTTATATTGCGCGTTTATCCATGCAAATTGCATGCTCAAAGCGCTGACATATTACCCCTGGTCAACGAGTACAGAACACTCCATGTGGAGAATACAACCGGTCGCCTGTCAGGCGCTCAAGGTTCAAATTCAGACTACCATCGTATCATACCAGGTACCCAATTTTACTGCTGGGTGGACAGAGGCAATTTTGAACAAACTCACTTGCCTAAGGTGAGACCACATGCGTCACATGTGCTTCGTTGTGGGGCAGGACTGAAGTCCTAGAAACTGGAATCAAGCTGCCAAACACGGTCACCAATCCGAGGACTGTCCGCGCCCAACGTTGCTTAACTTCAACTGAATGTGACCTGAGCTCTACGCACAGGACCACACACCGCCAGAGACATGGCAAAAAACGAATTGTTCTGTACAGAGGAAACAGTTGAATGCCTTGAAGCAGTGACTGCCAAGATTCTTTCTCTAAATAGAATTCCAGGTTGAAAAATAAAATGATCGGTCCCTAAAGCCATGCTTCATATTGTCATTTCATCAAGCAAACTATGGCACACGTAAACCCTCTTAATCCAGGCAGGGTTATGTAACTGAATTGGCTGTTCCTAGATCAACCGATCGTTGGTTCAAATCCAACATTCAAATGAAACAAGTCTAGATTTTCCCGGGATCTGAATGTCCCCCGCTAACTGTGGCTCCTCTTCAATTCCATCAATACTATACTCATGCCAATAATGGTTGTCAACCCCAACCCCACCTCACACCCCCACCCCACACCCCCTCTCTAATTTAAAAATTGGAGGGGGTGACAACCATTATTGGCATGAGTATATATTTATAGACTAAGCGTTAGTCTAGTTTATGATACTTCATGGTTTATCCAAATTACCACATACACCTTCTACCTAGGTGAAGGTTAACGCCAGCAGCAGCCATGACGCATCTTACCCGTCCATTCTTGTATACTTGCAACTATACCTTAATAACTTATTTCATGTACATTTCCAGCCTATTCGCCATTAACGCACAAGGAGAGCTCCGAATATCGGCCGATAAAGACAACCTAACGGAAAACCAATACGACGTGGTTGTCATAGTAACAGACAATGGCGTTCCTTCCCGTCAATCTTCAGCGGTAGTGAAGGTCAAGTTCCCTCCACAGAGTCCAACCATCGGGAACGTGACGATGCAGGAAGGTGGAAGCGACGTCGTCTCCATCTGCCTCGGCGTCGTCGCCGCGACTCTCCTCATCATTGTCATCATCCTAACAGTCTACATTGTTAGACGGTACGTTTTCAAAAGCAAAGTCCGCCATTTCATCTAATACTCCGTCAAAATACTGCTAAGTGTACGAAAATAATGGCAAAACGTACATATACTACTAAAAGGAAGTAAAGAATACATGATTCTTTCATATTACCATTGTTAATCTGTCATTTAGTTCGCAAAATATGTAAAGTGCATACGATTCTTTCGTGGTGTGATAGATTAACTATAGTATTATATATACTGAAGTGTTTTACAAAATGTACGTCCACTGCGCCTCATGTTCCTCCCATGATTGACGTCGTTTTGCCAACCAAGGTGTTTATACATTGTCAACACAAATAATAAGAACAATGATCATAATAATCATAATAATTATTTCTTGGTTTGTTTTCGAGATGTTATTGTCGAACAGAAAAAGCGATTGACTTTACGGTACGTTTTAATTAAGATGTCATGTTCCGATAGCAAATGTGTCAGTCATTACGTTCAGCTGCTCTGTCCTACATATCGCTACTAATATTCCAGCCTTTCTCTGTTCAGAAGACTACAGAGCACGGAACAGCTGGACAAGGCCAAGAACCGCAGCTCCCTCGACCCACGTGGCATTATGTTCAAGAAGCACCCCGGCTCAAGAGCCCCGTCCCGGGTAGCCATCGACTTCGCCAACGAGGAGTCCACAGACGGAGGCACGACACTAGCAGAGAACCCGTTTACCCTGGATGGCAACAGTAACTATGGTTACATGCATAGCGACGAGTCCGAGAATGACAGAGACGTTGACGAGATTCAGATCGAGACTGCTGTAATTCCCTACAGAAATGTGGGCAAATTTTCTTCCAATGGACCAGTATTTCCTAATATGGAAGATGAGGATGGGCTACCTATTAACGATCACTCGTATCACAACAGCTCCCTCAGCACGTTCAAGGATTCTAACGACAGTCTCCATAGCGACAGCACGAGCAGTAAAAAGGGACTTATGAAAAATATGAATGGCATCGGGACAAAGTCTCTTCCGAATAAAAAGTTGTCCTGGGCGGGGAATGGCGAGATGCCGTCAAATAAATCACTGGTAAGTAATAGATAAAGTATGGGATGACCATTTGATATTGTCTGAAGTTAGAGTAGGAGCTGACAACTTTATATGCTGGTTGTTTGGGTAGGAGTGGGTGAATCGTGGCTTCATTGTTTTGTTTTTTTAAACATTACTGTTCCTAAATTTGTTGAAAATATAGAATAACTGGATGGATGATGGAGGCTTTGCTTTTTTAAACAATAATCCTAGCTGACATGGTTGACACATGTCATCGTATCCCAATTATTTGATCGATGTTCATGCTTCTGATCACTGGATTGTCTGGTCCAGACTTGATTATTACAGATCGCCGCTATATAGCTGGAATATTGCAGAGTGCGGCGTAAATATCAAACAAACAAACAAAACATTTTCTCTACCCGAAATTGTTCCACAAAGCAACAAAATACATTAACATTGGTGGTTGACAATTCCAGGCGATTCCAGTTCAAATTTCTGCTTTTGTTGTAATCACCTCAGATTCCTTAGGAGTGAGAGCTAACCGACGAATCGGCATAGGTCCTAAGGAGAAATCCCCGTCCGTTTCTGTCTGCAATAGTTTAACCGTTAGAGAAGTGTTCTGTAAATGCACCATTACTAATATTTGGTTTCTACTTACAGAATAGTCTGGATCATGACCCGGGCATTTCGCCGATTGACGAGAAGCCAGAAATAACGGTATACTTCTGAACAATGATGTATTATTGTGTGTAACCTTGACCTTCGTGAGGGACTCACGGATATGTTCATGTTCACGTGCAATTCATGGATGTGAGGACCCAGCGGTGACACGTGATATTGTACAACCACCAGCTTATGTCCAGACAGTTGACAGTATTGCTACAGGACACAGGACAACTGGATGATATACCTTCTTCCAAGTGCTGGTTTTGTTGTTGCGGTAAACTGAGGACAACTGATGTCAGGTCATTATAGATACATGCTGATGGCCAATGTTGGTATTGAAGTCAGACTGATCAGTGATTCGCAGAAAGATGTCTTGGATCTTTAACTGGACTGCTGACGTATTCGTGTAAAGTGAGTGAGTGTGGTTTTATGCCGTTTTCAGCAATATTCCAGCAATATCACGGCAGGTGACACCAGAAATGGGCACCACACATTGTACCCACGTGGGGAATCGAACCTGGGTCTTCAGCGTGACGAGCAGACGTTATTTGTGTGAAGGACAGCTGAATGAAAGTTGTAGGATAATTTCAAAGGAAAAAGGTCTTTCGTCCTCAAGAATAGAGCGAATCAGTTCATCTTCAAAACATCTGGTTGACGAAGTATCTAACCTGCTGACAGGTTCGTTTCAAGGAATACAACGAGCTGATTCACTTACAGAGCAGCTGATTGGCCCTTTGTCATGACTGCTGATTGGTTCGTTACCAGGATTTCCTTTTTGTTTTGGTTTGTGATTGAACGGTTTTCAGTGCAGCTGATTCCTTCTGGTACCGAAGGGTGATTGTAAGTGTTTCCTGTTGGTTAAAGAATAGCAATACGAACGTTCTGATCTCTTCAACTGGGGAAACTCTTCGTGAAAGCCTTCAGTGACCTCCCTTGTTCTTATGGACCATGTGACAAAGCCAAATTTCCGGGATTTGAGTGTATCACCAGAACGTCAAGGCCGATATAAACCAGGCGCCTCTTGAACAGATACTCCCCTAACGTCATTATACAAGACAAATTTAGAAATGTTTAGAAAATTTTACTTTTAAATTTCATGTTAGCATTTGTTATTTCAACAGAACAATGGCTAGGACAAATCAACTGATTAGGTAACTAATGAAATCATGTGGATTGACAGTGCCATCAAGTGAGTGAGTGAATGAGTATGGTTTTATGCCGCTTTTAGCAATATTCTAGCAACATCGCGGCAAGGGACACCGGAAATATATCCATATGTGGGGTGTCTCGAATCCGGGCCTTAGGCGTGACGAGCTAACACTTCATCCACAGGACTACCCGACACCTCTGTCACTGACAGAATATTCTATAAAGCATCAATTAAAAGAAGACTCGAGATTATACCAATACAAAGTACTAGAATCTGTACTTTACTGGCAAAGTACTAGAATGTGTACTTTACTGGCAAAGTACTAGAATCTGTACTTTACTGACAAAGTACTAGAATCTGTACTTTACTGACAAAGTACTAGAATCTGTACTTTACTGACAAAGTACTAGAATCTGTACTTTACTGGAAAAGTACTAGAATCTGTACTTTACTGACAAAGTACTAGAATCTGTACTTTACTGGAAAAGTACTAGAATCTGTACTTTACTGACAAAGTACTAGAATCTGTACTTTACTGACAAAGTACTAGAATCTGTACTTTACTGACAAAGTACTAAAATTGTACTTTACTGAAAAAGTACTAGAATATGTACTTTATCGAGTAAGCGAAAATTAACATGTTATGTTACCAGACCGCCAAACTTTTCTAGATTTCCACGATTTCCAGGTTTCCGTATGTCAGAGCTCGCTGTACGACAGAGCACCACGTGTTTGCAAGGATTAGAAGGAACGTAGTGTTGCAATATACAAGTGCTTCGATGTATCAAATAATACAGATTAATAATTATGCATCCAGTTAAATGAATTGGTCTCAAAATTCTGAACTGATTATTGTACTAAGTTGCGCAATAGGACGGGACCCAGTCAACAGGAAACGAGACTGTTGTGTAATCAATGTTTTGACTTGAAGGATCCATGTGAATGGGAGTACAACTTACATCGCCTGGACCTATATACTGGACCCTGTCATCAGACCCTCAATCACGCGTCGCCCGCCCAGCCCCACCCTTATGTACCACCTTGTACCGAGATACTTCCTAACAAACGTGCCTTAATCAGAATGAAGCATTCGCGTCTATCTTGCCCAATGTGTATCATTCACGTCAGCATAATTCATGCATCATGGCGCTCTGTATCCGAAATATGTATAATATATTCATCCAGCGTCATGTGCACGCTTCTGTACATAGCCAACATAATTTCATTAACCAAAGATTGTGGTGATATTTTGTATGATACATACACGACACTAATCAAAATGCATCATGGGATCATTATACTAAGATATCTTAGTACGACTGTTAACACGTGTTAAGACATCCTTAATACTCAGACCGATTTGTCGTAACTTTCCATTCTATCCAATTATCGTATCCAAGAAAAGGAAAGTTTCCAATTTTCGTTCCATGAAATAATGGTCATTTATGTATTCACAAAGTTACAACGTTCCTGAAAATGCTACATTCATTTTTGTTAACGATTAACGAAATTAATTCTAAAGCAACATGATCAGGACAGCCAACAATGAAGATTTCAAATTATCAATGTAAGAAATCATTTGAAGAATTCTATCGTTGATAATTGTTTGACCATAAATCTGTTAACATCGGCGGGATGCATGTTCCGCTTATCATCCTCCATATACTCTTTCAGCATGTATATATTTCTAACACTTGTTTATATGATCTGACCTAGTATTTCAGCCGTACATTCATATGATCGTTTATACGAGTATAAGCATTGTGATCCTACAGACGATACTCCAAATGTGATTTCACGAGAAGATATTTCTTGGGAAATAAAGTCTTTCCACAACGACTCATCGTCGGCACCCTTTGTTCTTATCAGTACTAAGTGAGTGAGTATGGTTTTACGCTGCTTTTAGCAATATTCCAGCAATATCACTGCGGGGGACACCTGAAATGGGCTTCACGCATTGTACCCATGTGGGGAATCGAACCCGGGTCTACAGCGTGACGATTGAACGCTTCAACCACTAGGCTACCCCACCCAGCGTTATTGCCTGAAGTTTCAGATATTTGCAGGCCCTTGTTGCCTTCAGTAAATTATCTGTCAATTTTTGTTTTTACTGGAATCTTTCCCATAATTATTTTTCTTTATTAACGTTCGGGAATCATCCATGATCCATCATGTTACGAATACTAGACAGTTTCACTTCCTGGTACTTCAGCCTGGTTCCCTGGGTCTGTTGCGCCTGCGTTAACGCTCAGTGTCGGAGCGTTAGCGCAGGCGCAACAGACCCAGGGAACAAGGCTGCTGGTACTTCAGCACTTTGCGCATAGGAATGTCAACACCAGTCTTAACAAGTAAATTCAAACCTCTCTCCACCATAAGCTTCGCTAATTGACTTTGTAGAAACCGTGTGAAACTGTGTACAGTGTAGTCTATTTTGTTTTTATTGGTTGGACTTAAAGAAAAGAGCCTGCAGATTTCATTCAGGGAATGTAGATTTTAAAGCCTGCTGGCGGCCGCAGGCCCTGATGGTCAACTGGCAAATTCAATCAACCTTTATTTCCGTTTTAATGAGGCCACAGGCCTTTAGTACATGAAACATACATACATTTATATTCGCCCGAGTAGTAACTTTTACATTTTTTCAAATATTATTATTTATATGGAATATAAACATTGATAAATGATAAAATGTTTGTACTTGTTAGTAATGATATAACTGTAATAACGTTTGGATATCTATAAAAAGATTCGGTAAATATTTTCTTCTAAGGTCTAAGTACGGCGGACAACAAGAAGGAAATGGTACTCATCCTCGACAGTAATTAAAACACATAGTTGGCATAGTCTCTCTTGTCGATTAATATTAGTATAGCGTCCAGTTTCTATAAATAAATCATGAGATGAACATCAAAAACGTGATAATGCAACTGGGAACTTCTTTACTGTTATCTACTGAGAGGTACCAGGGGCGGTGGGGTAGCCTAATGGTTAAATCGTCGGCTCGTCACGCTGACGACCCGGGTTCGAATCCCCACATGGGCACAATGTGTGAAGCCCATTTATGGTGTCCCCTGCCGTGATATTGCTGGAATATTGCTAAAAGCGGCGTAAAACCCAACTCACTCACTGAGAGGTACCATTCCAAACTTATTTGCTCTTTAAAAATTTTGTAATAGAAACATTTGTTTGATAGAGTCAGCGATTCAAACCAACTGCAAACACTGCCCCCTACTGCTCCTCTCAGTACCGACTGTAGTCTCTCGTACAGACCCTGAAGCAAATATATCCAAGAAAGCCCACACAAGTCTAGAAAACGTGGCAAGTCTAGATTTCCTCAGCTTCAGGGCTCCTTTTCATTATATATTTTTTTTATTTACTATGAACTTTTTTCAGTAAAATATGTTCATTTCAGAGACTAGTTGTTAGTCTATACTGACTGTAAACCCTGTCTGCAGCCATGGTGGCCCAGCCGAGATACTTCACACCTCCAGGCTAGCTTCCTGGATACTGTCTGTTGTATAAGTTTAAAATCCAGATTCGGATTTCGAGTTTGTCTGCTAAAGCTCGTGGGTTACATGATCTGGTTCATTATTTATAATGCGCCATATCGCATCCTACGGCATGTTCTAAGCCTACAGTATTACGGCGGTCAGTGGGTACGTGGTTTTCAATCTCAACTCCTAAGTGCAGACAGACAGATTGTTTATTTGAGTCTCACCTTGAACATACAATATTTACAGACGAAGCATACACTGAATAAAAGGTAATGCACAAGCAATTCCATTAGGGATTATGACTGACTGACTGAGTTTAGTTTTACGCCGCTGTTAGCAATATTCCAGCAACATCACGGCGGGGGACACCAGAAATGGGCTTCACACATTGTGCCCATGTGGGGATTCGAACCCGGGTCTTCGGCGTGACGAGCCAACGATTTAACCATTAGGCTACCCCACCGCCCCTAGGGATTATGAGATACTTACACATACATATATATTCAGATAAAAGGCCAATATAATACTGTTAAAAAGTAATAGGTTATAAGAGGCCCATCATTTGTATAAAAACCACTTCCGTCTTTGAAGAATACTAAAACAGGTTTTGGCACAGAGATCAGTTCATTTTGACTAAAAAGCATTGAAAACCTGCGTGAGGTTGGTGAGGTGAAATGCCATAGGGACATATATGTCCTTCCCCTTCAACCCTCAATTTCAAGTCCAATAAAAATCAAAATATCCCACGCACACAAATACACTTCACAGTTTCGAATTCTGCGGGAAATTTACTGTTTCTTGATACCATCCACTATAATTTTCGACAAAGCTCAAGTGCTGAAAATGACCTTTCAAAATAGGCTTCATCGAAAATGTCTCCATTTTTGACACAGTACGAAATCGCGATTCACAGCGTTATGTGCTGTATGATTTGAAATGTAAAAATCGGATAATTACTGGGAGTATGGAATTCAAAAATAACATATTCATGATCACTGATATCAGTTTTACATGAAATCGCTAATTATAATTCTGAAACGTTGCCGATGAATCTAGAATCGGTTGGGATGTTTTCGAAAATGCACTTACACGAACGCCGTAGAGCGCTCCAGCCATATTGGATAGTGTTTACAATATCACGTTTCGCGAAGGCCGGTATTGAGACGCCTATTACATCACGTATATTTCATATTCAGCTTCGAAAAATGCATCACTGAATTCCCCATACATCTTAGAATCAAATTGCAACTGGTCTGTGTCACCAATACCAACTGTCTAGATAAAATGAGACGAAACATTTTGGGTGTGAAAACGAACGCTGAGCTTGAAAGACTGCGCTTGTCTGAAATGTAAACAAAGCCAAATTCCGATTTTACACTGCGTAGCATTTTCTGAAATTTTTCAACATTCATCCGTCTATTCATTGCTTGCAAAGGCTCAATACCTTTGGAATATGCATGGAAAGAGTATCGTAGCAAGCAATGGAAAATTATAAATAGATACAATGCAATGATTTGATAATTCATAAGAAATTGTCAAAGTTTCCGTGCAGCGTGACGCGATGACTGACGCAAAATCACGCAGAACGACAACGGTAATTATCTGCATTTCTGGCTTTTTCTCTTACTTATAGTGAAAACGATAAAAACATATAACAATACACAGATAGTCAGAATCATTCTGATTACTTACATCTCATATTTATGTATAAGCGATCCCTGAATCAGTGGAAGGGTCCTCGCAAAATCCTGTGTACCCTTGTCAGCAAAGCCGCCATTTTGTAAGAAATCGGTCAGCGGTAGTGATGTCATACGTCAACATTGTTCTACATATTAGGCAATTTCTTTGAGGTGAAGGTCGGTTAAACAAGAGTAAACACAATCGCCCAATCCTTCCGATTACACTGTCAGTATTATAGTGTATATTTTGCGTAAAGTTCAGATACTTTTTCATGAAACTAACTTCAGTATCTACATTTAGCCTCGTTCAATATCATATCATACGTGCATATAGGGTTTACGGTGTTTTATTCTTTGAAAGTTTTTGATTGTTTGAATCATATTTACATAAGAAATTGATATATTTAGTGCAATACACCATATTCTAAACCTTTACACAAGTGTTAGAAGATCAAACGTAGCCATAACTGCACCTACTTTAGTTCCTATGATGTACAATATTCAATTTATTTGGACTAATATTGCAATTTCATATGAACAGGTTAATGAACGGTGATTTAATTCAACCTTATATGTAAAACTGATAATATTAATGAAAATGATTTATATATGGTATGAAATGTATATGCACACATATTTAAAGGAATTGTCTTGTTCATTGCATAATTTTGTGTCGTTTTATAGACAAAAGAATGATGCATATTGATCGGCCAGGTGCGCGTTTGTTGGAAACGTTTTATGATTCGCTATCATTGTTTTCGATAACATAATCAATTCATATTCGATTAAATAATATTGTGATGACAGGATATCAAACTCTAACTACATTTATCGGAAAATTGTTGAAAAATATATATACCATCTCATGTGTTAATTCGGACAAATCTTACATCCATATTCTAATATATAGTTCCATATATAAAAAGATATCTTTTTGCATCTTTCATTGCATACGTATGAAGAGAAATAGCTACATAATCATAAACAAACAAAATTCTTATCCCAAACAAAATATTCGAGTGTTGTGAAATATTATTTTTATTTACTTTAAATTGATGCCAAACAGGTGCGCGTGTTGTTCACAATAAGATACGCTGTCAAACCGTCTAATTGTTGATATATTCAGGACACTATTTAAATGGAAAAGTCAGTCATTTTATGTTTTGTCTAAAGAGTGTTAAATTCTGACGTAAAAGCCGAGACCTTTTATACAATTAATGGAAATTAGGTGAGATATATATACTAATCAGCATACCAATGTCGTCTTTTTCCGACGTCGCAAAATGCATAAAACAAGCAATGACGTCAACTAACATGTTGTATTATTTTCAGCAATTTCATTACATTTGAAGATATGGCTAGTATTCTGGTAATAACGATGCAAAATCTACACAAACAGGAGAATATGGGAATCTAAGAACTAACTTATATATCGGATAGGGCCATCCAAATCGCTATTACGAGCTTTCACATGTAATACGTTGTCATTTTTCTTGTAAATTGTGAAACTACCAAACTGCATCCGCTCACATTGGGGAACTTTGAATTGGAATAGTTTGGTACACTATGAACATAAAATAACGCAAATATAGCGTCCGTATCCACAACAAATTCTCTCCAAGTGATTTGAGTTACATTGACCTAGTGTTAAGCATAACGGAGTTATGCCTCCTTATCATTATACGTGTATGACCTCTCTGTCGTCGTTTGACGTCATAGAATAAAATCCATTTTTGACATTTATTGCGAGTCATTTTTAATGTTGAGCGTATAACGTTATGCACAAGCACATAAACCCAATTCATATACACTTATGTCGTTCAAATATCAGGCTGTATTTTCTTCGCTGACACTTTCCGTAAAGATGCCACATTAAATAAATCGTAGCACAGTGCTTTTATCGGTGCGCGATAAAAAGCTGAGAAATTTACTGTTTTTTAACGCATAACATAACATTTAGCAGTGTCTATTTCTCAAACCGCCAAGGTAGTTGCACTTATATTTATACCAACGGATAGGACATTTAATATTCTACATTTCTGTGTAATTGTATAGCCGTACGTAGATCCAGGACCACGCGGGCGCAATTCTCGCACAACGTTCACTTTTCAAACCGTATGAAAATGTGCGCCTGAAATAAAACTCGGCATCAAGGGGGGTTAACGTCGTACTTAAGAATATTTTGTTCATATGACGACCTACATGCGTGTGTATGTGTATGTGTATGTGTATGTGTATGTGTATGTGTGACTGATGGTACTAGCCCAGACTTAAGCTGGTTTTATAGTGCTAGCTCACTGAGATACCATGCCGCAGTGAAGCATGAATACCCCACTCAGACACATTATACTGACTCCGAGCTGACCAGTCCTTGCTGTACCCATTAATGCCGAGCGCCAGGCAGGGACCAACAAGTACCATATTTTAACGTCTTTTGGTGTGACGCGGCCGGCGATCGAACCCGCGACCTTCCACTCTCCGGGCTAACCACTACACCACTTAGGCGGTTTGAAAACAAGCATGTGTATGTGGGTGTAACAGTCACTGTTGAGTAAATGCGGCATGGTTCGACCTGTAACTTGCCTCAGCAGACACAACATGTGTTGTATGCTTCAGTGTGGCTTAGGAACGAAGGAACTCTATGCAGCTTCTACCCGGTACAGCGTTGCTCAGCTTCATCTGATTTCCTCACCTTGGGATTATTATAGACATGTCGATGTGCCACCCATACAGCTGTGGCGGACACGTCATGGTCTGGCGGACATACTGACCAACATGGCGTTAAGCAGAATCATACTGACTGACTGACTGACTGAGTTTGGTTTCACGCCGCTGTTAGCAATATTCCAGCAACATCACGGCGGGGGACACCAGAAATGGGCTTCACACATTGTACCCATGTGGGGATTCGAACCCGGGTCTTCGGCGTGACGAGCCAACGCTTTAACCACTAGGCTACCCCACGGTCCAGCAGAATCATAAACCTGCGCTCGGACTATCAACTGTGATGCTGTATTTAAATCAACTTACCATTGCACCCTTACAAAAACTGAATATAGGTGAGCGAGTGCGGTCGGCTGGCGTGGTGTGTGGGTGTGCTTGCCTGCGTGTGTGCCTGTGCGTTTGTGCGTGCGGGTGTACGAGCTTGCATGTTCACAACGGTCCACAAAGAGATTTTAGCTTACGCTACAAAGCTCGTATCGCTGTCGGACCTGACAGCAGAGTCTATAGAACAATTCATAGACGCAAAATGTCCGGTCGTGGCCGAAGTGCAGAATCTGTACAAGGAAGGGAAGCCTTATGTTTTTGGTCTAACACAGATTTCAGTTTGGGAACGTGCAACAAAGAACACAGTCTGGTTCCCTGGGTCCGTTGCGCCCAGGGAACCAGGCTGCAAAGAACTGGCATAAAGTCGTTTATAAATCATTTACATTCGGACAACTACCTTAACTCTCCACAAGGGAAATAAGGACATATTGGCATGCCGCATAGTCCGTAGAGATTCCGCTGAGGATACATTTACCGAGTCTGACCTCCAAAGACTCGTCTCTTCCAAGCAAAGGTTCCAGGAAACAAATCCGAGTATCCGAGCTAAGACTGTGTTTTTGAAAGACCCAGGGCCTAGATTTTCGAAGCTCTCTTAGCGCTAAGATAGTCATAAGTTAATGTTAATGTAGGGCACTTACGACTATCTTAGCGCTAAGAGGGCTTTGAAAAATTCGACCCTGTTGTTCATTCATCTTTAAACAAACTTTACAGAGAACTTAGTTCAACCACGCTATGTGACGTCATAAATCTGTGGAGTAGCTAGTACTGTGACGTCACGTTACGACAACGTCACAATGGACGTCGCTGGGGTAACTTGCCACACACGTCTTATTACCGTGTCGCACGTCTCTGAGAAGTTCGGACTTTATTTGGATTAATTTTACGTCCGATCATTTCACACAGTGATACACAATGTACATAAACAGCGAGCGGAAGAAAAGGGTTCATTGGGATGTGAGCATCACAGACATTAATGATAGGTAAGTTCAAACCATGACACGCATTGGTCTGTTCGCAGCCAACATTCTTAGTAATTATTTGGCGTAGGGATCCGACTACTCAAATGTTCACAGGTGTGGACTTTGATTGTTGAAACTATTCTTCTGGGACGGTACGTTTGCCTGCGAGGCAGGATTAAATCACTACCCCTAAATTTCACTCTTGGGAGGGTCCGTCCTAGGATAGAATCACTCTAGAGTGATATAATCCACTCCAATTATTCAAGGATCGAATTACTCCCCTCTCAAGGTCAAACACTCCTTTCAGGATGAAATTAATGTCCTTAAGGATAACATCACTCTCTGGTAAACAAAATCTATTTTATGCTTTTGGAAATAGTGAAATAGAAGTGTGGTACAACAGGCCACATTACATGTAATTATCAACAGGGGTGTTACCATCGTATTGTGTCTATATATGGTGTGGATGGGAGTAGTATTCATATGTTGACGAATCATATTTTCCTTATAAGAAATACATTGCTGCAAACGGGGTTCTTTTTCAAATAACCTTTGCAAAACGAATGCAGTTCCCGAAAGAGAAAAGTGATACTAGTCGCCTATTTTCTCAAATCAATTCATCGTAAATAACTTTATACAATGTATATGTACGTTTATCTGGATTAATGTCATAGATATCATTATCAAAGTAGTACGCCACGGTATTATATAGTTGTAGGAAGCAATAACACAGAAACTTGATGAGCATTGAATATTAATGTATGTTAAGATTATACTTAAAAAGATGGGGGTAGATACATAGGATACTTTGAAATAGTTTGAAAAACAGTTCGGAGTAGTAGCCATTGATAACAAGGATCGGAAGTGAGGTGAGGTGAAATTGGGTTTAACGTCGTGCTTGAGAATATTTCGCTCATACGTGCATGCGTGTGTATGTGTATGTGCGACTGCTTGTACTAGCCCAGACTGAAGCTGGTTTTATAGTGCTAGCTCACTGAGATACCATGCCGCAGTGAAGCATGAATACCCCACTCAGACACATCATACTGACTCCGAGCCGACCAGTCCTTGTTGTACCCATTAATGCCGAGCGCCAGACAGGGACCAACAAGTACCATATTTTAACGTCTTTTGGTATGACGCGGTCGGGGATCGAACCCGCGACCTTCCGCTCTCCAGGCGGACGCTCTACCCACTACACCACGGAGGCGGTCAGGATCGGAAGTGCAGTTACCAAGTATCACCATATTGTTAATCATAACCAATCGTAATCGATGACTAGTGGCCATATATAGTATGACCAGAAATTATTGAGAATTTTAGGAATATGTTTAATTGGATTTCTAGTATAAACAACCTTGACCAGCTATCAAGTGCCTGGTTTCATTCAAGAGAGACAACTCCGTTAATCCTTTATCATTAGTTTGTGAAGAGTTACCCCCCTTTGTTTACTTGCTAGCAGACGACATTTTCAGTGATCCACAGTATAGATGATTTAGAGAAGAGGAAGTTGATCTTAGAGTATTATAACAAGGACATCAGACAGCTAAAGTGATTTCAAGTAGAACAGGCATCCCTTTGTCCACTGGTTATCGTGTTTTGAAAAATATTGCAAATGGATATGGCAATGAGCACCAGGGAGGCACAGGTAGGCCCAGAAAATTGACAGGCGGCGGCTTGGTATTCTTGTTTCTAAAAACAAACGAAGGGGTTTAGAAAATTTAAGGCTGGATATGATTGATAGAGGAACTGTGGCTGTCTGTAAGAAGACAATTAGAACTGAGCTGCATGCAATGGGTTGACAGAAAAGTCGAGGAATTCCATCACCGATCATGAAACATGAACAAAAGGAGCGAAGGTTGAACTGGTGCTTACAGAATAGAAATTGTAACTGGGACAATGTGATTTTCTCAGATGAAAGTTCTGTGTGGCTGTTTCCTAATACACTGAAATTCTGGACCAAACAAACTGAAAAACCTTTTGTATCAGCGCCCAAAGTACAGTCCGAAATGTAACGAGTGGGGTGGCATATCTGTGTTAGGGGCAACGCCCCTCTGTGTATTTGAAGGGAATATGAACAGTGAGTGGTACACAGATATTCTCGAGGGACATGTACTTCCATCTGCTCACGTGTTCTATGGAATTTCTTTGATTTTCCAGCATGACAACGACCCAAAACATCGTTCAAAGCATTCACAGGCCTGGTTTCGGACCCAAAATATGACATTATTAGATTGGCCATGTTATAGCCCTGAGCTAAATCCAATAGAAAATGTTTGGGGACTTATGAAGGAAAGTGCTAATAAGAAAAATCTGACAAATATTGCTGAAATGAAAGAAGAGGTGGTCCGATATTGGGACAGCATGGACCACGACTTTCTAACTTCTTTGATCAGCAGTATGCCCCGCCGCTTTGAAGCCTGCATTGCTGCCGATAGTGACTTGACAAAGTACTAACTGTTCACCTGTCTTTGAATCTGGAGTTATGTTCTGGTAATATTCACATTTAATACGTGAGTAATGAGTGAAATTTTTTTTAAAATTACAATCTTTAAATTCTCAATAATTTCTGGTTGTACTGTACAAATATCCATTCTCTCAAATGTGTTTCATTACTACCTTCTTGTAATATTCAGTGCATATTTTATCGCGCATATTCATTACAGCTTTTGAACAAGTTAATGGCTTTTCCTAAATCATGAGGTATAAATTTTCAACCTGTATACGTACATGTATAATCACTAGCAAGGTTTGGATAAGTAACAAGTTCGGTTGGGACGGTGATTAGGTTGTATATATCTTGTCCATATTATATATACAGGAAGTATAATGGGAGTGATTCTACCCTGGGGGTGGTTTCATCCTGCAAATGGGGAGGAGTGATATGATCCTGGCGGGAGTGATTTGATCCTGTGCAGTGACCAGATCCTTCTACAGCTGTCTCTTCTAATGTAAAGCTCTTTGGAAATCTTGACACCCAACTTTATAATCATAAAGGGGAAGAACCCCCAACGCCTAGTTGTAAAAATATTGAATAAAATCTATTTCAACTTAATTTAGAACGTCTCATTTTCACCTAAACGTTTCACCATGGTGTCGTTGTTCAAAGTTCAAAGCGATCTTGGTGCTAAGGTGGTCGTAACTCCCAAACCCAGACTTAAGAAAATGTAGGCGATTTTTCGGTGATTATTTACTACAAGTGATTACATAAGGTACGCGGCCGCCTCCGCGGTGTAGTGGTTAGAGCGTCCGCCCGGAGAGCGGAAGGTCGCGGGTTCGATCCCCGACCGCGTCATACCAAAAGACGTTAAAATATGGTACTTGTTGGTTCCTGCCTGGCGCTCGGCATTAATGGGTACAACAAGGACTGGTCGGCTCGGAGTCAGTATAATGTGTTTGAGTGGGGTATTCATGCTTCACTGCGGCATGGTATCTCAGCGAGCTAGCACTATAAAACCAGCTTAAGTCTGGGCTAGTACAAGCAGCCGCACATACACATACACACGCATGCACGTCGTCTCAAGCACGACGTTAAACCCAATTTCACCTCACCTCACCTTACATTAGGTACGCATCCGTTCAAGTATTTACGGCACACCAACATTCCCAAAAAGATATTCTGAATTATTTTGCCCATTCCTGACGACACTACAACCAAATCTAACTTTTTGTAGAATCCGACCATCTGATACTCCTCCCGATCCGCCCAAAAGCAAGAAACGAAAGTCAAGACCGACGGTTTTAAAAGATTTTCAAACGGCCAAAGAAAAGGTTGTAGAACTAATTTACAAAAGCAGATGTTTACAACTTGAGTGTTACCAGCTGACAGCGGATTTTCCCAAAATTGAAGGCGATTTCATCATAATACAAAAGCTTCCTCTCAAATAAAAGAACTGCTAGGAAGAGGCGAGCCACCATTCACGCGCAAGTCGCTCTTTTAGTGTTGACGGAGTTATCTCCCCGTGTATTGCACCCAGGCGAGACGCTCGCGCTCGATGTTGAGCAATTTCTGCTGGCAGACGGGTAAGAGTACTGAGACAACTTCAGAAAATGCTTTATTACTGAAAGTCAGTTCTCCATGTGATCAAAATAAACTTGTCTTGTATATCACACTCATTCTCAATAAATCGTTGCATTACTGTCGCCGACAGTTTTCTTTTAAATTTATGGCTATGAACTTGTTATCGTATGTTTTATAAAAGCACAACAACTTCATGATTCCATGCAACATAAGTTAGATTTTCCTTGTTGTCTTCAAACTTTTCAAATTTGCTTTTAATGACCAATTTTGTAATGTACGTTACTGTCGCCAGGCAACATTGAACGCTTTTGCAGATTTCTAAAATCGTGTTCACATTAATAACTCATATGACTGAGGTGAATACATTTTCCCTAATATATAAAGAATCATTTATATTCATGGGAGGCTCCAGTGAAAGCTGATACTTCATTTTATTACACTCCATACCTGTGTCGCTTGGTTTTTCATAAAACAACTAAACATATATGAATAAGGAAAATGCTCTCATTTGAATGACAAAAAAAGACTGTTAAATGTTGGAATAATATTGCCTTGTGAATGATAAAACCGTAAATAAGACCATTATATAGCAAAACATCACCGTAATGAAAATATTGGACATCAAAAGTGAAAATCTTAAGGGTTATGGATAAGAATGCAATGTACGTTACCTACCACATACCAGGAAAACAAAGTTGTACATTTTGCACACTATGTGGTTTCAATGTGTTAGAATGTGAAAGTCATGAACAGTGTAAATTTGAATAAAATAGCATCTGCAATTTTGTGTTTTGTTACTTATTCTGAATATTCGTAATGAACGTTACTGTAATGTACGTTACTGATAAATACGAAACTGCGGAGAAACACGGATTTATGCTGTAACAGCTTTGCTTCTGACATGTGATCAGACGACGCCATTTTCTCACGTCACGTTGGCGTCGAATGAAGGTTGAAAGATCAACATTTATGAAGTTGCAAGCACTCCAAGTAAGTTTGAATTGTGGTGTATTTTGTGGGAGTTAAAGAATAGTAACATATATCCACATTTTAACGAACGTGAACGTTTTTTGATACATAACAGACGGGTAAATATACATAAATATATGAAAGTTGTCATTTGTTAACAAACACTCCATGTTCAATTGCTAACTACAGGGAAATGTACGTTACCGATGGTAACGTACATTACCAAAATCTTATCAGCTAAAACATCATGAAATGGAATAGTTTTCTTGATTGTTAAGCAAATTACTCATAGTGATGTTAAAGGTTAAAAGCATGTTTTGTGTTGAAATCACGTTTGTCAAAAATATTTGAATTTACTGATGAATTGTGATGAATGAAAAGTGCTCTAGAAAACAAATGCTCAGAATTATTAATGTAGGTTGTTAAAGTGATAAAATGTGATTAAAACGACAATGGTTATAGTAATTTCGGAATTGTAATTCAAGGCAAGTATAATTTTAATAAGAATTAGCTCCACTATTGTCTAATTATGTTCTACCTTTGGAACAGTAGTCATCACAGCGATGGTAACGTACATTTCTACACAGGTAACGTACATTTCTCTTGCATTAACTCATGTTTTATTTTCGTTATTTCACAGAAATGACAAAGACACGTGCTGAAATCCAAAAAGCCTATAGAGAAAGACAAAAAGAAAAGAAAGGTGAAGCATATCTTGCTAAGGAAAGACAAAGAAGAATGAGATATTACGTACCAAGTTCAGAATTGACAACTAAAGAAAAACGTAAAAGAAACAAAGAAAACAGAGAAAGAGTGCAGAGGTTTAGAAACAGAACGAAGGCAGAGGCAGTTCAAGCAGCAGCTGTCCTTTCGCCAAGTGATACCAGTGGATATGATACTGTGGATAACATCGGGTCTCCAAGCAATGAGCAGAATTGCATGATTGTTAGAATGAACTTTCAGACATCTAGACGGGCTGGAACAAGGCGTCGAATTAGCCGTGCACTTGCTAAAGCTCACAAGACAATTTCACAGTTGAGAATAAGGAATCTTACCCTTACCAGAAGGTACAAGACCATTCAAAAACGGCGTGAGCGAATGCGTTCTAAAATGGTATCCTCGTCAAACTCACCTCGAAGTAGAACAGAACATGATCTGAGACTTGCCGGAATGTCTAAGGTGCAAGGAAAGAAAGTTAGAAGACAGTTGCTGCTTGGAAATGCTCTTCTTAGCGAAATAGAACAAGCTAAAACAGAAGTTGGTAGAACTAAGAACAAAGAAAAGGCTCTTCACAGTTTAATATGTGGAAAGATCATTAAGAAGTACCGTGGCTTATCTTGGCTGGCTGCTCGTACAGGGATGAATCGAAATAAGCTTTCACTTTCAGGAAAGAAATGGACCTCAGTACCAAAACAGAAACGGTCACGAACACAGATGAAGTATAGAGAAGAAGTGATGGCATTCTTTGAGAGAGATGACAATAGCCGTCTACAACCTGGCAAAGCTGATGCGAAATCCGACAACAATGGTGTGAAGATCCAGACACGTGTTCTGACAGACTATCTTGGAAACTTACATTGCAAATTTCTGTCGGAAAATCTAGGCTTACTTCTATCTCGTGCCACATTTTGTAGAATGAGGCCCAAACACATTCTGACAACACATTTCATTAGCAGGAGTTCTTGTCTATGCACCAAGCATCAGAATATGGCTCTTCTCCTGAAGACCCTTAGACGAGAGGGTGTAAATGTATCTGCAAACCCTGATACATTTATCAAGACACAGAGTATCAGTGATGAGGAGCTTGCATCACTCCCTGCAATGGTGTTGGTAGGACAATGGAAGAGAGTTGAGATAACAGAGAAAGATCGCAAGAAGAGCGTGATGAGAATAGTAGAATCGGTAATGGAGAAGACCAAGCTAATCCCGCAGCTATCTTCACAAGTGGATGATTTCAAAGGGCATGTTGAAAGAATTCAGACTCAGTATGAACAAATTCGGCGATTGAAAGAACATCTCCCTCAACACGACATGGTCGTACAGATGGACTTCGCCGAGAACTACAGCTGTAAGAGTGTAGAGGAAATTCAGAGCGCATACTGGAACCAGTCCAGTGTAACCTTGCATCCTGTTGTAGCCTACTATAAGCAGGACGACAAACTCCACCATCAAAGCTTTGTTGTAGTATCGGATGATCTGTCACATACTGCAGCTGCAGTGCACGCATTCCTGAAGGTCATCATTCATAAACTCAAAATTCTGGATCCAGAATTGAAGACTATTCATTACTGGACTGATGGACCGACAAGTCAATACCGCAACAAGCAAATGTTCTTCACGACCGCAAACCATCTTGAGATGTTTGGGACAAATGCACGTTGGAATTACTTTGAAGTAGGGCACGGCAAGGGGCCGTGCGATGGACTCGGAGGAACCACAAAGAGAATGGCAGATGAAGCTGTGAGAAGTGGACGAGCAGTTATACAGGATGCAATGGATTTCATGAAATGGGCTGAAAACTCAACAATGAAAGATGTTCAGTTTCTGTATGTCTCTTCAACAGACTGTCAAAGGGAACAGGCTGTACTAGCTGCAAGACCAGTGAAGGTCCTCAAAGGAACATTTGCTGTTCATTCTGTCACAGGTCTCGGTAACTCTACAGTAGCAGTCCGTAACGTCAGTTGCTACTGTGAGATCTGTTTGGATGGAGACATATGTTCATCCTGGAGAAAGGAATGCCTCGCGACGGGTGCTGTTCAAAAGAATGCAGTGGAGACTCAGAGGAATGATGCAGAGAGGAATGCAGCAGAGTCAAGGGCACCCGTGATCACCCAGTCTCTGCACTGTGAGTTCAGCATTGACGACTTCGTTGGTGCAGTGTATGATCAAATTTGGTATGTTGGAAAGGTCTTAACCATCGATGACGAAGATGGAGAGATGGAGATCAGCTTTCTCCAAAGAAAGAAGAATATGTTTCAATGGCCAAACAGAGAGGATGTCATTTGGGTTTCAAAGGACGATATCCTCTGCAAAATTGATGCCCCGGTTCCTAGTGGCAAATCAAAGAGAATGCTGAAGATAAGGGAGTCAGATTCTACCCTCATAACATCCACTTTTGAGGCAAGATTTGCATCAATGTAATGTACGTTACACAGACAGTAAGGCATAGCTGCTTGTTGTCTTCGTCAAGGTTTGAGACATTCATTTGTTTACCGTTGTTGTTCTGGAATAGTTATTATCCTGTTCATCAGAAATAACGCACCAAAAGTGGTTTGTGAAAGTAAATGCAAGTGGAGCATTTTGATGAAATGTACGTTACATAAACATGTCATGTTCTTTGTTACATGTTCAAACATTTACAATGTTCAATTTGAATGAAAAGGACTATTTTGTTTTAGTTTAATCAATATGGGTAGGTATCATTCACCAAATACATTTTTGAAAGTTATGAGTTTTAGTAGTAATGTACGTTACTGATTACATTGGTTTGGAAAATGAAAGTTGCATTTGTTTAGAAAAGGTGATTGACCTTTGACCATTGTCATTAAAGACACAAATGGTTTTCCAATACAGGACAACGAATTTGGTTTGATGCAACCCTTCGTTATTTCTTAAGCAAAAAACATGCATTAAGGTTTTATTAAATGGAAATGAAAAAATGTGTCAATAAAACACACATGATTTCAACTGATCTTGGCGTTTTTCATACACCTCATGTTGTTTTGAAAATCATTTCTCTTGTGTTTTGTACATATGTGATAATAAGAAACACCATTTCCAAAGGTGTATGTATAAAAAGAATAGTTAAAAAGCACAAATCCTTCAATAGGAACCCAAATCACGTACATTTCAGGAGAAGTTTATGTGGTATTTACGTCCCAAATGAGATGCTAAGTGACGAAAAATTGAAAGCGAGTTATATCCTGTTCCTTTTGGAAAATGTTACAATAGGTATTGAATATTTTGAAAACGAAAGACTCTTTATCATAAATATACTTTGGTTTTTCTAAAGCTGCATATATCAATTGCAACGATTTATTGAGAATGAGTGATAGAAGTTAACAGCATAAGAAATTTACCTCGTATACCAGCTTCGTAGAGTGACTTTTGAAGAACATCATGCCTTAAGAGTATCAAAAGCCTTGGCAAAATCTACAAAGAGACAATAAAATCTACCCTTTTTTGCTAATATATTTTTGAATTAACGACTGCAATGAAAAAAAATTTGGTCAATTGTTGAATAATCAGCCCTGAAAGCAGAAACAGATGCATGATCTGTGCAGTCCATTGGATGTTCAAATATCTGAATCACAGAATTCCGTTCTAAAGCCGCGGTTTCATGTGTGCTTCCTGCTGGAGAATTTCAGATAGAGGCCATTTTCTGCTCGGAGAACGACCTCCGGAAAAGGCACTGCAGGTTTATCTGGATCTACCTTGATGTGAAATCTGGAAATAGAAATGTTCCATTACTGTATTTGACAGGATTTCCATGTCAAAGGCTTTGTTGAAAGCTCCAGACAGATCCATTCCAATTCTGTACTGGTA
This sequence comes from Haliotis rubra, assembly GCF_003918875.1. Taxonomy (NCBI): domain Eukaryota; kingdom Metazoa; phylum Mollusca; class Gastropoda; order Lepetellida; family Haliotidae; genus Haliotis; species Haliotis rubra. The sequence continues at coordinate 364,976 of NW_025767532.1, forward strand.
CCCATCTATTTGTCAGTTACTGACTAGACACTGCTGCTTAACTTCATTAAAATATGTTCATCATATTAGCAGCTTAATGATGACTTATTTAAGTAAAATATTTCAGAAATTCAGACATGTGTTTTCTCAATTGTTTTTGATGGTATTTTACGTTTTTGTAATATTTTGCTTAGTTTCTACATTCAAATTTTGGGCTAGTGAATTATTTTGTGGGCTAGTAACTTTCAGACATAGCTAGCCCGACTGGCAAGAAAAATTTGGAAACTATTTCGCACACTGGCGTCATTGTGATATCCCCATGCTGTAAATTGGTAGCGCTATCATGGAGAACACATGTCACATTTGGCTATATAGTGTGACATTGTGAAGGTCATGGCCAAATGTGCGACCATGACCTTCAGGTACCTCTGTGGATGTCTGTAGGGGTGCCAACCCCTCTAAGCAATCCGCACACCACTTAATTTGTCTTGGCATCACATTTTAGAACACTTCTTTACATCAGTGTACACATCAGTTAAGTTAGACTGGAACTTGCTTTCATCATGCTGAAGGATCAAAGACCCACATTTGACTACACTGAGTGTATGATAAAACATGCTCTAGAGTGAGTGAGTGAGTTTAGTTTTATGCCGCACTCAGCAATATTCCAGCTTTACGGCGGCGGTCTGTACGTAATCGAGTCTTGACTAGACAATCCAGTGATCAACAACATAGGCAGCAATCTATGCAACTGGGATATGATGACATGTGTCAACCAAGTCAGCGAACCTGACCACCCGATCCCGTTTGTCGCCTTTTAAGACAAGCATGGGTTACTGGAGACCTATTCTAACCCGGATGTTCACAGGTAGCCCATACAGGAACAATAGTTGAGGCCCATTCCTGGTATTTCCCCACCCATGATATTGCAAAAATTGCTGTGATAATCAAACAACCTTAAAAGCAAATGATAGGAGATTTCCTTCATTTGAAATTCTTTGGCACCAACCTCCGAACAACCTGACACAGCATCACTTTTATTTCATTTTGTAGCAAAGTTCTGTCCTATACAGTTCCTGAAAAACAACAGACACATACATATTACACTACTGTTCAAAAACTAACATCCCCTCATGCCTGTCTTCAACTGGCCTGTACATTGTTCCAAAACTGATCATTACCTCTATGAGACTTGTAAGTCAATGTTCAACTATGGAACTTAAGACCACCTCCGCCCTGCTATCATTATATCATCTGTCCATTTTTCTTTTTGTCTACTTATTCACCTGCTTGATTGCACATGATCCCATCCGAGACTCTTTGATCAAATTTCACAGAGGATATTTTAAGAAGGAAAGTAGCTTGGTGAATCGAACAATATCCTTTCATCCACCATTCACAATCACAAGAATTAAATATTCATTAATGTTTTTGAAGTAGTGTTTTTACTTAAAATCGATCAAAATCGGTCAAATGGAATATATCCAAGTCAGGCAGGATAATAGTCAATAATCTTATTTATAGCTAAAATACATGGCATTATCATGAAACGTCCCTCCTATTATCAGAAATGTGCGGGAAGCCCTCGGTCTTTTTTCAACTGCCCTCCTTTGTTGGGCAGTTAATGGAAGACCCAGGGCTTCTGCAAATGATAATGCCCTCAAAACTAGCATTACCCTTATAATATTTAATTTGACAGCAATGTGGTCACTGGTAATTTTTCTGAGAAATTTGTAACATATCCAAAATATTGTTTCCCTGAATTTATTGAATAAGACATCAACTGCTGATATGTCATTGCAATTTGTGACATGTGTCATATTCGCCTCATGGTGGATTAGTTCCAGGCCTACTATTTATCATAAAGGAGAAAGTACACTGGATGGTGGAGTATGTCATACCTGGGACCAGCAGAGAATGGCACAAAACAGTAGGGGTCCCTGCCTGCAGCAGAATCAAGACTGAATCTCTCGGTGTCAAACTCCTGAAATAAATTACAATTGTCATCATGATGATCAAATACCATTCTCAGTATCCCTAAGACTCGTAACCTACACTAACCCTTCGATCCGTTCCCCTGATTGTCCATGTTAAATTACCTGCACTCGATTTTCAGTAACATTTTATCATTCAAACACATGTAAGGAAAAAATAATTTGTTTGCTTGTTGTTGAACACTACGTTCAGCAATTCCAAGCTATATGTCGATGGCCTGTAAATAATCAAGTCTGGACCAGAAAATCCAGTGACTGACATCATGAGCATCGATCTACGCAATTGAGATAAGATGTGTGTCAACCAAGTCAGCGAGTCTGATCCCATTAATCCCCTTTTACAACTAGCATTGGTTGCTGAAGACGAATTTTAACCCGAAACTTCAGGGAAAAATTGTTAAGGGAGATAACTCTACCGCTTGGAAACCAAAGTCACTACCAGTTTGAAGGGACACAATATTTTAGCACTTTCTTTATATATATCAGTCAGTTTTTCAAAGTTGACATTCTCACAAACTTAATCATAGTCATTGGGACTAGCTGTAAGTTACACTTTCTGATTGGTCTGTTTCACTTCCTTTGTTTCTCAGACTAACTGACAAATTAAAATCAGGAGCAGGTAATCAAAGATTGAGCACTTTGAGGAATGCATCTGGCTTCCTGAAATGAGGGCAGCTGTTTGTCCTTGACCCTGCAAAAAAAAGCTGCAGGTCTTCTAAGGACCCCAGAACCATAAAGAGTTATGGGTCCTGATCAGAATGGGTAGGTCCTCTATATTTTAATTTGGAAATATTTACATTAAGTTATTAAGTGATGAAAATGTACATCGGCTTAAGGACCCCTGCAAAACAAAGCTGTGGGTCCGAGTGGTTTTCAGTTGGGCCTAAGGACCAACGTTAATTTCGAATGCTGTCCTGGAGACAATGATAATGTTCTGTAGCTGGAATATTGTTGAGGGTGCATTAAACAAACAAACAATACCAATTACTGGATGGCTGACTCAAGAAATGATTCATTAGTTACAGATCGCCAACACATACCGGTAAATGGGTTACTCCTGGGTGAGGCATTAAACAACAAAGAAAACATACACTAAATCAAAGTAAAATAATTTTTATAGTGGATGTTTAAAGTTTTCATTGTAAAATTTCAACCTCACCGTCGCGACAAAACATCTTGCCTCAAATATATTTATTGTCCCTAAATAAGATCTACTCACAAAGAAAATCACTTTACATCTTATTTCTCTACTTTATGAAAGATTAAAATGCCTGTGAACAATTGATAATAAGCAACAAGAAATTTGCAAATGTTTTCCATCAGATACATGCAATTAAAAAAAACCCCATCTGAGTTGGGTATGAACTGACTAAAATGTGACATCATGGTTTACACAACAATTTTGTTAAAAAATATATAAATGCACTAGAAAACATCTTGTCTCACATTTGTAATTTTTATGAAATGTCATAATTTTTTATTGCCTAAAAGCATGGATGATATCAGAGATATGATTCCCACCATAAGTCATAAAAAGAATGAACTACCATTAAGACAGGCATATGAAACATACTAAACAAAGTGTAATCTATCAGTGTATATCTATCGAGATATTTAAACTAAATCTGAGATTACCAGGGGATTTGGCCAGACATTTGAGTTCCTGTGCATCTGGTAAATGTTGATGTCAACCATGACTCCTTTGGGAACCTCGACACCATCGATGACCAGTGGCTGGCTGAGTTGTCTACTGACCACTGGCACGGGGGGAAACATCCTCATGCACTCACGGATAAATATGGGTAAATACTTCAGCTTGGCAGGCAATCGCTTCAGATTGTCCCCTGAAACACAGGTACACAGGTGTGATAAATATGGGTAAATACTTCAGCTTGGTCAGATTGTCCCTGAAACACAGGTACACGTGTGTGAAAAACATGGGTAAATACACAGGTGTGATAAACATAGGTAAATACTTCAGCTTGGGGAGATCATCCCTGAAACACAGGTACACAGGTGTGATAAATATGGGTAAATACTTCAGCTTGGCCAAATCGTACCTGAAACACAGGTATGATAAACATGGGTAAATACTTCAGCTTGTCCAGATTGTCCCTGAAACACAGGTACATAGGTGTGATAAATATGGGTAAATACTTCAACTTGGTCAGATCTTCCCTGAAACACAGGTACACGGGTGAGATAAATATGGGTAAATACTTCAGCTTGGCCACATCGTCTCTGAAACACAGGTACATGGGTGTGATAAACATGGGTAAATACTTCAGCTTGGCCAGATGGTCCTGAAACACAGGTACACAGGTATGATAAATATGGGTAAATACTTCAGCTTGGCCAGATCATCCCTGAAACACAGGTATACAGGTGTGATAAATATGGGTAAATTCTTCACTCGGTCAGATGGTCCTGAAACACAGGTACACTGGTGTGATAAATATGGGTAAATACTTCAGCTTGGCTACATCGTCCCTGAAACACAGGTATACAGGTGTGATAAATATGGGTAAATACTTCAGCTTGGCCAGATCGTCCCTGAAACACAGGTACATAGTTGTGATAAACATGGGTAAATATTTCAGCTTGGCCAGATCGTCCCTGAAACACAGGTACATGGGTGTGATAAACATTGGTAAATACTTTAGCTTGGCCAGATCATGTAAGTGTGAGGGTGTGTTCATTGTCAATGTTAGTGTGGGAGAGTGTTTTCCCAACCACCACCACCTCCTTACCACTCCACTTCATTCTTGTCCCCGACTGCCTGTTGGACGTCTTGGAGGACCTTCTCCTGCTCGGCAGGGTACTTGGCCAGAGCGTACAGACACCAGCTGATGGCGGATGAGGTAGTGTCATGACCTGAAAACATGTGTCTCATTACAGACAGCCACAGAAGTGATGGATACAATTTTGTGTAATACAAAATTTAATCTCAACTATTTTTGAGCATGAGATGACACTGTATAAAACTATACTACACTGTACTATATGGCATATGGCAGAGCAGAGCAGAGCAGAGCAGAGCATCCACACCACACAACATGCCACCACCCCACCACCATGCCACCATGCCACCACCCCCCTGCACTGCCACCACACTGCACTGCACCACCCCACATGCCACCCACACCCACACCCCATCCCGCGACTGCACCACCCCACATGCCACCACACCCCCAGCATGCACTGCACCATCCCACATGCCACTACACCCCACAACCCCACACCCCACCCAGGCCTGCACCACCCCACAGCACACCAGTTTCACCACATGCCACACCACTCCATTAATGTGATCACTCAACACCACACCACACCAAACCACACCTGCTGCATATTGTTCAGACAGGAAATGGGCGGTGGGGTAGCCTAGTGGTTAAAGTGTTCGCTTGTCACGCCGAAGACCCGTTTTCGATTTCCCACATGGGCACAATGTGTAAAGCCTATTTCTGGTGTCCCCCGCCGTGATATTGCTGGAATATAGCTAAGAGCAGCGTAAAACTATACTCACTCACTCACTCAGACAGAAAGCATCACATTTAGTGTCATGTTTCTACTTGCTCGCACCAGCTGAGAAACCTGCATCTCGTGAGCTACCTTCAAACATGAATGTGTCAACCTCATCTCTGATCTCCCGGTCAGTCAGGCCTTGACCTTCATCATCTCGAGCTGACAACAAAATGTCCAGGAAGTCCAGGCGACGCTTGTTTAGTAACTCAGGATCTGATTCCTGGAATCAAACGCCATAGTCTACATCACACTACCGGTATTCTGCACTTACTCCAACTATGTTCACACATCAGTAAAAAGGTAGCACTATGACTAGTGTTGAGAATCGGAAACCTAATCCACTATCGATTATCGGAGGATTGTGGTGAACGATTATTGATTATAATCGAAATATATACAGTTTTAATGTAATCACCAATATTAAGGGGTTTTCCCAGGTTTACCCCAGGTTTTTTCTAATTAATTATTTTGTAACTAATGCAGTCATGCAATGAAATGCACGCATGCAAGAAAGACACTGGCATTGTACTTAAACAATAAAAGTGGTTAAACTTTCACAATGTGCATAGCTTTACGCTGTTGAGCGCATGTTTGTTCATGAATATTCGTCACATTTGATGGTTAGTCTACTTCATTCAAGGGTTTCATACAAAAACAACAAAATTCTGATGAATCGAAAATATGTTTTATACAATCGATAATCATTTTTAATTCTTCTTTCGACGATTTTCTATTATTTTCGATAATCGGAACATCTCTAACTATGACAGTCAAAATGGAGTGGCAGTACAAACACAAAGGTAATACAATACAACCCCAGTGATTATAGCAATAGAGACAGTGATGATAACATTACCCTCTCAGCAACAAAGGTAATACAATACAACCCCAGTGATTATAGCAATAGAGACAGTGATGATAACATTACCCTCTCAGCAACAAAGGTAATACAATACAACCCCAGTGATTATAGCAATAGAGACAGTGATGATAACATTACCCCTCTCAGCAACAAAGGTAATACAATACAACCCCAGTGATTATAGCAATAGAGACAGTGATGATAACATTCCCCTCTCAGCAACAAAGGTAATACAATACAACCCCAGTGATTATAGCAATAGAGACAGTGATGGTAATACAATAGTGATTATTATGATTACATTCCCCTCTCAGCAACAAAGGTAATACAATACAACCCCAGTGATTATAGCAATAATGACAGTGATGATAACATTACCCTCGCAGCAACAATGAACTATAGGCCTAGGCAGGGTATCACGCTGAAGACCGGGTTCGATTTCCCACATGGGTACAATGTGTGAAGCCCATTTCTGGTGTCCCCCGCCGTGATGTTGCTGGAATATTGCTAAAAGTGGGGTAAAACCAAACTTCGCCTCGGCAGGCTATAATGATCATCATACACAATGCTGGTCTGGAAACTTCAGATTCTATGTGATATGAGAAGCAAGAGTCAACTCCGTTATATATCTAAGAAAAGGATGCCATAAAATTCTCCACTAAGTCAGATAATCCTGAAATAAGCTTCTTGAAGATCCAGGTTAGAATTGGTGTTTAGGAACCCATGCTTGCACCCCATGATGATCCGGGTTAGAATTGGTCTTCAAGCAACCCATGCTTGTACCCCGTGAATATCCAGGGTTATAATTGGTCTTCAAGCAACCCATGTTTGTCCTAAAGGTGACTAACGGGATAGGGTGTAAGATTTGCTGACTTGGCTGACACATGTCATCATATCCCAATTGCGTAGATTGATGCTCATGATGTTGATCACTGGATTGTCTGGTCCAGACACGATTATCTACAGTGATTGAATATATCTGGAATACTGCTGAGTGATGTGTTAAAAAACAAACCAGCCTTGGTAACCTTGACTCACCTTGGCTACCTTGACTCACCTAGGCAACCTTGACTCACCTAGGCAATCTTGACTCACCTAGGCAACCTTGACTCACCTTGGCTACCTTGGTAACCTTGACTCACCTTGGCTATGTTGGTAACGTTGACTCACCTTGGTAACCTTGACTCACCTTGGTAATGTTGACTCACCTTGGTAACCTTGACTCGCCTTGGCAACCTTGGCCCCTTTAGTTATCTTGACACTCTGTGACTGCCATAGTTCCCTCCTCCTACAACAGTTACCAACAGGTACTTACATGGCGTCAATACTGATTCCTACTAATCTTACCAGTGCCTTTTTCCTGGTCGAAATGATGTCCTCTGAGAACTCATGAACATATTTACAGAGTTTGGAAAACTCCTTCCCATTGGCGGACAGGTTGTAGACGAAGGGGATGTAGTGCAGGGGGGTCCTGCAACATGAAGGATCATAGTGTATATCCATAAAATACATGCACACAACACAAGGTAACCAACATAGTCTGTTAACCAACTGAACACAGGATAACACACACAGCCTGTTAACCACCTTCTTACAAGGTGAAACACATAGTCTGTTAACCAACTAGACACAAGGTAACCAACATAGTCTGTTAACCAACTGAACACAAGGTAACCAACATAGCCTGTTAACCAACTGGACACAAGGTAACCCACATAGCCTGTTAACCAACTGGACACAAGGTAACCAACATAGCCTGTTAACCAACTGGACACAAGGTTACCAACATAGCCTGTTAACCTACTGGTAACAAGGTAACCAACATAGCCTGTTAACCAACTGAACTCAAGGTAACCAACATAGCCTGTTAACCAACTGGACACAAGGTAACCAACATAGCCTGTTAACCACCTGGTCACAAAGTTACCAACATAGCCTGTTAACCTACTGGACACAAGGTAACCAACATAGCCTGTTAACCAACTGGACACAAGGTTACCAACATAGCCTGTTAACCAACTGGACACAAGGTAACCAACATAGCCTGTTAACCTACTGGTAACAAGGTAACCAACATAGCCTGTTAACCAACTGAACTCAAGGTAACCAACATAGCCTGTTAACCAACTGGACAAAAGGTAACCAACATAGCCTGTTAACCACCTGGTCACAAAGTTACCAACATAGCCTGTTAACCTACTGGACACAAGGTAACCAACATAGCCTGTTAACCAACTGGACACAAGGTTACCAACATAGCCTGTTAACCAACTCAACACAAGATAACCAACATAGCCTGTTAACCAACTGGGCACAAGGTAACCAACATAGCCTGTTAACCAACTGGACACAAGGTAACCAACATAGCCTGTTAACCACCTGGTCACAAAGTTACCAACATAGCCTGTTAACCTACTGGACACAAGGTAACCAACATAGCCTGTTAACCAACTGGACACAAGGTTACCAACATAGCCTGTTAACCAACTCAACACAAGATAACCAACATAGCCTGTTAACCAACTGGTCACAAGGTAACCAACATAGCCTGTTAACCAACTGGACACAAGGTAACCAACATAGCCTGTTAACCAACTGGACACAAGGTAACCCACATAGCCTGTTAACCAACTGGACACAAGGTTAGCAACACAGTCTGTTAACCAAATTGACACAAGGTAACCAGCATAGCCTGTTAACCAACTGGACACAAGGTAACCAACATAGCCTGTTAACCAACTGGATACAAGGCTACCAACATAGTCTGTTAACCAACTGAACACAGGATAACACACACAGCCTTTTAACCACCTTCTTACAAGGTGAAAAACATAGTCTGTTTACCAACTAGACACAAGGTAACCAAGATAGTCTGTTAACCGACTGAACACAAGGTAACCCACATAGCCTGTTAACCAACTGGACACAAGGTTACCACCATAGCCTGTTAACCAACTAGACACAAGGTTACCAACATAGCCTGTTAACCTACTGGTCACAAGGTAACCACCATAGCCTGTTAACCAACTGGACACAAGGTAACCAACACAGCCTGTTACCTACTGAACACAAGGTAACCAACATAGCCTGTTAACCTACTGAACACAAGGTAACCAACATAGCCTGTTAACCAACTGAACTCAAGGTAACCAACATAGCCTGTTAACCAACTGGACACAAGGTTACCAACATAGCCTGTTAACCACCTGGTCACAAAGTAGCTAACATAGCCTGTTAACCAGCTGGACACAAGGTTAAAACATAGCCTGTTAACCAAATGGTCACAAGGTAACCAACATAGCCTGTTAACCAACTGGACACAAGGTAACCAACACAGCCTGTTAACCACCTTCTTACAAGGTAACCCACATAGCCTGTTAAGCAACTGGACACAAGGTAACCCACATATCCTGTTAACCAAATGGTCACAAGGTAACCCACACAGCCTGTTAACCACCTTCTTACAAGGTAACCCACATAGCCTGTTAACCAACTGGACACAAGGTTAACAACACAGTCTGTTAACCAAATTGACACAAGATAACCCACATAGCCAGTTAAGCAACTGGACACAAGGTACCCAGCATAGCCTGTTAACCAACTGAACACAAGGTTAGCCAACATAGCCTGTTAACCAACTGGACACAAGGTAACCCACATAGCCTGTTAACCAACTGGACACAAGGTTACCAACATAGCCTGTTAACCTACTGGTCACAAGGTAACCAACATAGCCTGTTAACCAACTGAACTCAAGGTACCCAACATAGCCTGTTAACCAACTGGTCACAAGGTAACCAACATAGCCTGTTAACCAGCTGGACACAAGGTTAAAACATAATCTGTTAACCAACTGAACACAAGGTAACCAACATAGCCTGTTAACCAACTGGTCACAAGGTAACCCACACAGTCTGTTAACCAACTGGACACAAGGTAACCAACATATCCTGTTAACCAAATGGTCACAAGGTAACCCACATATCCTGTTAACCAACTGGTCACAAGGTACCCAGCATAGCCTGTTAACCAACTGAACACAAGGTAACCAACATATCCTGTTAACCAAATGGTCACAAGTTAACCCACACAGCCTGTTAACCAACTTCTTACAAGGTAACCAACATAGGCTGTTAAGCAACTGGACACAAGGTTAAACAACACAGTCTGTTAACCAAATTGACACAAGGTAACCAACATAGCCTGTTAACCAACTGGTCACAAGGTATCCAGCATAGCCTGTTAAGCAACTGGACACAAGGTAACCCACATAGTCTATTAACCAACTGGTCACAAGATAACCAACATAGCGTGTTAACCAACTGGTCACAAGATAACCAACATAGCCTGTTTACCAACTGAACACAAGATAACCAACATAGCCTGTTAACCACCTTCTTACAAGGTAACCCACATAGCCTGTTAACCAACTGGACACAAGGTTACCAACATAGCCTGTTAACCAACTGGGCACAAGGTAACCAACATAGCCTGTTAACCAACTGGACACAAGGTAACCAACACAGCCTGTTAACCACCTTCTTACAAGGTAACCCACATAGCCTGTTAAGCAACTGGACACAAGGTAACCCACATATCCTGTTAACCAAATGGTCACAAGGTAACCCACACAACCTGTTAACCACCTTCTTACAAGGTAACCAACATAGCCTGTTAAGCAACTGGACACAAGGTTAGCAACACAGTCTGTTAACCAAATTGACACAAGGTAACCCACATAGCCTGTTAAGCAACTGGACACAAGGTTAACAACACAGTCTGTTAACCAAATTGACACAAGGTTACCAACATAGCCTGTTAACCACCTGGTCACAAAGTAGCCAACATACCCTGTTTACCAGCTGGACACAAGGTTAAAACATAGCCTGTTAACCAACTGAACACAAGGTAACCAACATATCCTGTTAACCAACTGGACACAAGGTAACCCACATAGCATGTTAACCAAATGGTCACAAGGTAACCCACACAGCCTGTTAACCACCTTCTTACAAGGTAACCCACATAGCCTGTTAACCAACTGGACACAAGGTTAACAACACAGTCTGTTAACCAAATTGACACAAGGTAACCCACATAGCCAGTTAAGCAACTGGACACAAGGTACCCAGCATAGCCTGTTAACCAACTGGACACAAGGTTAGCCAACATAGCCTGTTAACCAACTGGACACAAGGTAACCCACATAGCCTGTTAACCAACTGGACACAAGGTTACCAACATAGCCTGTTAACCTACTGGTCACAAGGTAACCAACATAGCCTGTTAACCAACTGAACTCAAGGTAACCAACATAGCCTGTTAACCAAATGGTCACAAGTTAACCCACACAGCCTGTTAACCAACTTCTTACAAGGTAACCAACATAGCCTGTTAACCAACTGGACACAAGGTTAAACAACACAGTCTGTTAACCAAATTGACACAAGGTAACCAACATAGCCTGTTAACCAACTGGTCACAAGGTATCCAGCATAGCCTGTTAAGCAACTGGACACAAGGTAACCCACATAGTCTATTAACCAACTGGTCACAAGATAACCAACATAGTGTGTTAACCAACTGGTCACAAGATAACCAACATAGCCTGTTTACCAACTGAACACAAGATAACCAACATAGCCTGTTAACCACCTTCTTACAAGGTAACCAACATAGCCTGTTAACCAACTGGACACAAGGTTACCAACATAGCCTGTTAACCAACTGGACACAAGGTAACCAACATAGCCTGTTAACCAACTGGACACAAGGTAACCAACATAGCCTGTTAACCAACTGGACACAAGGTAACCAACATATCCTGTTAACCAAATGGTCACAAGGTAACCCACACAGCCTGTTAACCACCTTCTTACAAGGTAACCAACATAGCCTGTTAAGCAACTGGACACAAGGTTAGCAACACAGTCTGTTAACCAAATTGACACAAGGTAACCCACATAGCCTGTTAAGCAACTGGACACAAGGTTAACAACACAGTCTGTTAACCAAATTGACACAAGGTTACCAACATAGCCTGTTAACCAACTGGTCACAAGGTAACCAACATAGCCTGTTAACCAACTGGACACAAGGTAACCAACATAGCCTGTTAACCAACTGAACACAAGGTAACCAACATAGCCTGTTAACCAACTGGACACAAGGTAACCCACATAGCATGTTAACCAAATGGTCACAAGGTAACCCACACAGCCTGTTAACCACCTTCTTACAAGGTAACCCACATAGCCTGTTAACCAACTGGACACAAGGTTAACAACACAGTCTGTTAACCAAATTGACACAAGGTAACCAACATAGCCTGTTAACCAACTGGACACAAGGTACCCAGCATAGCCTGTTAACCAACTGAACACAAGGTTAGCCAACATAGCCTGTTAACCAACTGGACACAAGGTAACCAACATAGTCTGTTAACCAACTGGACACAAGGTTACCAACATAGCCTGTTAACCAACTGAACACAAGGTAACCAACATAGCCTGTTAACCAACTGAACTCAAGGTAACCAACATAGCCTGTTAACCAACTGGACACAAGGTTAAAACATAATCTGTTAACCAACTGAACACAAGGTAACCAACATAGTCTGTTAACCAACTGGACACAAGGTAACCAACATAGCCTGTTAACCAACTGGACACAAGGTAACCAACATAGCCTGTTAACCAACTGGACACAAGGTAACCAACATAGCCTGTTAACCAACTGGACACAAGGTTACCAACATAGTCTGTTAACCAACTGGACACAAGGTTACCAACATAGCCTGTTTACCAACTAGACACAAGGTAACCAACATAGTCTGTTAACCAACTGAACACAAGGTAACCAACATAGCCTGTTTACCAACTGAACACAAGATAACCAACATAGTCTGTTAACCAACTGGTCACAAGGTAACCAACACAGTCTGTTAACCAACTGAACACAAGGTAACCAACATAGCCTGTTAACCAACTGAACACAAGGTAACCAACATAGTCTGTTAACCAACTGGTTACAAGGTAACCCAAATAGCCTGTTAACAAACTGGACACAATTTCTTTATGGATAGACAACTTATTATTTGCGAAAGATTTGGTGTAGATGCTAACATCGCTATCAAGCAAGTGATGCTGAAAGAATAAACCCTCCCTAAAATAGTGAGAATAGTGTTGACACCGATGCCTGCAGATAATTTGGTAGGGGTAGTCTCCCTTGTAATGTATCCTTGATCAGACAAGCAAGTGTTTGATAGTGTGAGCACTGCCAATGCTGTTAGGGTACAGTGACACAGGCTAACACCATTATTACCAGTATATAATTACTTACAAGGCTCTTGCCTGCATCAAGTTGGTCATTCTGATCACAGCTTTTACATAAGGATGGCTTTGTCTGGAAAAAAAGAGACATTTAAATTTAAATAGCACAATAACTACGTATAACATAAAACTAAGAAACTGTTTTCCGGCCATCGTTGTTCTATACCCTGTGCATAGGCCATCCTTACTGCCCAAATTTGTGTTCATTAATACATCAGGGTTACGGACCACGGTTGACGGCAATTAGGGAATTAATGTTAAGACTGACTGACTGAGTTTGGTTTTACGCCGCTTTTAGCAATATTCCAGCAACATCCAGCAACAGGGGACACTAGAAATGGGCTTCACACATTGTGCCCATGTGGGGATTCGAACCAGGGTCTTCGGCGTGACGAGCCAACGCTTTAACCATTAGGCTACCCCACCGCCCCTAATGTTAAGAAAGTCATCTTATAGCAAAGTGACATTTCAAGTGGAATAATATTTTGACTTTGACATGATATTATAATAGGATGTTCTCAGATCTAGATAGGGTGCACTGGTATTAGTTTTTAAAGAGACTGGTGATCAAATTAAAATTCGTGTCCAGTTTGAGTTCCTCGCTTATCAACTTTGAGAAAACTGTAATAAGAAACTCTAAAAACATGCAGCCTTAACTCAAGTTGTTTTGGAAATATTTGTAAATAAAAGTAAACAGAGGATGAAGTTGCCCTGGTTTTTTAATGAAATTAAAAGGGTAAGGGTATTTTGGCATCACATCTGGGCATAAATGTCCACAGTGTCAAGGAAAATAAGTTAACATTTTATGATTTACCATGAATGAAAATTCAGGGTGACAGAAAACAATGTTTACTTTCTTTCCCCATGTACGCCATGTTGGAACCTCACCCTTGCTCCTGAATGTCCTCCTTATAGGACAGAGCACACTGGAGCATGGTGTCCAGGGTAGCTAGGCCTGCAGGGGCAAACACTTCAACAGAGTTACCTCCCTTGCTTGCACTCTCCACTTTTCTCTGAAGACAGAAAAGGTTGGTTGCAACATTTTGCAATCTTGTTAATCAGAGTAAGTGAGTGAGTATGGTTTTACACCGCTTTTAGCAATATTCTAGCAATATCATGACAGGGAACACCAGAAATGGGCTTCACACATTGTACCCATGTGGGGAATCGAACCCAGGTCTTCAGCATGACGAGAGCACCACTTTAACCACTAGGCTACCCCAAAGTACCCGGATGATGTAGCAACATTCATTGCAAATTATTAGTAACGATGACTCTAACATTTTGAGAAAGGACTGTTCTTTAAAAACGTTCTGTTCTTAAAAGCACTATATCACACCATACTTCTCTAAAAATAAACAATGAATTTCTTTCAATAATACTAACTATCAGCCCTCAGGGAAGCTACCATAATTTATTTTATAAAAACACAACGTATATAGATTACAATATTAAATAAAAAAGTTTGAATGAATTAATGCAGCATTGCATTAAATTGACTCTTGCCCTCTACTGGTCGAACAGGTCGACCTGTTACCGCTGTTACAGGTCATTGGCTCCCTCCCTCTGCCAGCAGTCTGCGTTCTGCTGTTTATTTTGTTGACAGTTACATAGACAGATTCTTTAATACAAATGCATAAAATCGGTGATTTACAATGTGATTAGGTTGTCTGACAAAACATCCACTTGCACAGTTTGAGATCGATTGGGTCATTGGATGAAGAGATATTTACAAAAAAACGGGTCCACATGCATTTCATGCCAAACTATAGTTGTTAAAACATTCGCTTGTCACGCAGAAGACCAGGGTGCCCCACATGGGCACAATGTGTTAACCCCATTAATGGTGTTCCTCGGCGTGATAGTGCTGGAATATAGCTAAAAGCGACGTAAAACTAAGCTCACTCACTCACTCACTCATATCACAATACATCTTATGCTGTATCATTACATCATGGGTATATTAGCTACAATTTGATTAACAACGTATTGAAGACTAGTCCAGGAACGATTATTCGATCAATCGGTCTTGCTTGCGCCAGTGATTTTCAATTGTGGGTGAGTGAGTGAGTGAGCAAGTATTTGTTTTATGCCGCTTTTAACAATATTCCAGCAATATCACAACAGGGGACACCAGAAATAGGATTCACATATTGTACCCATGTGAAGAATTGAACCTGGATCTTTGGTGTGACAACTAACGGATCGGTGGTCAGGCTCGCTGACTTGGTTGACACGTCATCGGTTCCCAATTGCACAGATCGATACTTATGCTGTTGATCACTGGATTGTCTGGTCCAGACTCGATTATTTACAGACTGCTGCCATATAGCTGGAATATTGCTGAGTGTGGCGTAAAACTAAACTCACGGAAGTATGCTTCCTATTGTTGTGTTTGTTAAATCAAGCGCGCCTAAAAAACTGAGGCGGTTTCCTGACTCGTAAAACTGTAATGTAAACAACATACTCGCGTGTGGGTCTCAACAGGTAGTATCCTTGATTGTCTTGATCGTAGTATTAATCGCCGCTGGTTTTGTTTGCACAATGTTATGATTGTGTCTGTTACTGCCCACAAGAGTTTGGAGGTGGGCTTTAAGATTACAATTGTTTGTTGATTGACTACTGATATACAGCATACTGTGAGTGACAACCAGCAGTATTGAAGTCACATTTACCATGAAAGTCTGGGCGACCTGGTTGTAAACCTTGAGGTACGGTTGTAGAATATCGAAGTGGAAGGCGGGGAGTCAGCAGACGACGGTTTCTCTCCCACTTCTTACCATCACTAACCAATAATCCATCACCTGTAAACAAGTAACACAATTTTAGATAATGTTTCTGCATGTGGAACATGAAGATTGATATTCTAATTAATAAACATGTTGATGCCTTAGCTGCAAGAATTTCTGGTTTCAAAGAAAAGTAATTTGCATCATTTGTTGTCCTATTAGGGAGAAAAAGTGCTAATTCTCTAGTCAAAGTAACTTGTGTCCAAATCCATATTCTGTATGGATTGCAGACCCCTGTGGCTATTTATTTAATTTCAACAGTTACTGCATGTTCATATCTGCATGTGTATATTTTTTAGTTATCAACAAAGAGCAGTAAAATAAATAGTAAAATGTGTGAGAATTTGGCATCTAGTATTAGAGTGAGTGAGTGAGTGATACGCTGCACCCAGCTATATTCCAGCCATATGGCGGCGGTCTGTAGTGAGTGAGTGATGATTCATGCACAAAGAAGTGCCCCTCTCCCCCCCCCATCCTTTTGTGACAAAGGGATGTAACTAAGGGATAACTGCAATGACTCAAAACACTCCCCCCCTTGTTTCTAATAAGGGGAGGTGTCATTCTTATTCTCACCTAGCCATGGCAACAAAAAATCATAGCCTCCACCACTCTTGGCCTTTGGTTCCGACGTCTTCAGAATGGCCTTGACACTCTCCGGGTGAGCTACAACTACAACAGGTCTGTAGAACCCAATCCAGAACATGTACGCTTGAGATCCATCTTTCAAAAATACCATAGTGTCTTCAAGAAATTCCTTAAAACTCTTAATCTGTAAAATAAACAAACAGTAAACCATATGCCATGAACCTCCTGTAAGAGATCACAGGCATAAAGATATTGCCAGGACACACGTAATTCCCCCAAAAGATCATGAAAAAAAACATCAGTATATACATTATTACAGACCTGATAAAGCATTTTCGAACAACAGCTTAAAATGCTTATCTGGGGCACTGAATAATGTAAAATCTACACTACAGTAGTGCTGGGAATTGGTCAAAATCTCGTAATTGATGATTGGTTCATTACAACCGATCCATCATCGAAAATAATTGGTAAGCATCATTTATGAAATTTTCCTGATTATTTTTGGTTAATGGACTAAAAAAATAAAGAAAATACCCTGTAGTTCTTTGGTGTTTTTGCAAATTGCACAAAAGGCATTGGCAAATTTCACATCTTTAAAGGATGACTAGTAGGTTAGGAACATGTGGGCTTTTCTGCGTTTTTCTGCACAGTGGGAAAGTTTTCTTTGGTAGGCCTGAGGACACAGTTTCTTAGATCGCCAGTTTCTTACTAAAGGCATTGTTTGTTGATATAATGTAATTAAGTTGTTATCTTAATTAAGTTGCTATCTTAATCAAAACTCAACACATTGTTGTGTTAATGGATTTAATTTAGGATTGAGTTTAATAAAAACAATCCTAGTTGGCAGTTGTCCGGGGGGCAGTTGTCCAGAGGGGCAGTATAGCCTGATACCCACAAACATACATTATTCTTAAGAACGATGAAATGTTAAATGCCATTTTTTGGCAAACTGAACCAAAGTTAAGAATATGTTCAGGGTATTCAGTAAGTGAGTATAGTATCATGCTGTTTTAGCAATATTCCAGCAACATCATGGCTGGGGAAACGGGTTATACATAATGTAACCATATGGGGAATCGATGAGTCTTCGGTGTGGCGAGCCGATCAACCGATTCCAATTTTCATGCTTTCAAAGTTGGAGTTATGTTTCCCTTTAGTACCTGTGAACATCCGGGTTAGAACTGGTCGTCAGCAACCGATGCTTGTCTTAAGTGAGTGAGTTCAGTTTTACGCCGCTTATAACAATATTCCAGCTATATCATGGCAGGGGACACCAGAAATGGGCTTCACACATTGTACCTATGTGGGGAATCGAACCTGGGTCTTCGGCGTGATGAGCAAACGCTTTAACCACTAGGCTACCCCACCGCCCCGCTTGTATTAAGAGGTGGTCAGGCTCGCTGACTTGGCTGACACAAGTCATTGGATGAAAATTGCGTAAATCAATGGTCATGCTGTTGATCACTGGATTGCCTTGTCCAGACTCGATTATTTACAGACTGATGAGTGGAGCGGTGGGGTAGCCTAGTTGTTAAAGTGTTCACTTGTCACACCGAAGACCTGGGTTTGATTCCCCACATGGACACATTGTGTGAAGCCCATTTCTGGAATATTGCTAAAGCAGTGTCAACCATACTCACTCACAACAGACTAACGTCACACAGCTAGATTATTGCCGAGTGAGGTATTAAACAACAAAGTATCACTTTAATTCACATGTCAACCATGCACACCCCTCTCTACCCTCAACTCAATGTCTGCATGTACTCAGAGTTACTTTATCAGGACTTGTCCCGTAGACCTGCTAACATACCTGTTTCAGATTTCCCCACAGCCAGTGAATGGGGTAATGTTGAAACTTGTCATCCAGCGCCGTGTGCCATTTCTGTAGTTTCCGGAGAACAGGAAGTACTTTGAAGACGAAGACGCTGATCACCAGTGCAATCAGGAACACCCCAACAATTCCAAACGCTATCATCGTTGCATGTGTACAATGTCAACGTGTCGGTCTCCTGCCACCGTTTAGTGTCCAGTGTGAATATGACGAACGTGTTATTTTTACCTATAACTCATACCCGTAAGACTGAGCTTGAATTGTTATCGACGGGGCTGACCCGACAATGCTCTCGCTCAATGAGGCTCTACATTGATGGTACACACAGAGCGTATTTTCGTATTGTGGTGCGCGAAAATCGTGATGACACTCCTATTCCGAAGCAACGCTGAGTGAGTGAGTGAGTGCGTGTGGTTTTACGCCGCTTTTAGCAATATTCCAGCAATATCATGGCGGCGAACACCAGAAATGGGCTTCGCACATTGTACCCACGAGGAGAATCGAACCCTGGTCTTCAGCGTGACGAGCGGATGCTTTGACCATTAGGCTACCGCCCCGTCCCTGATCAATGCCACATATTATCAACACGAGTCGACAAAAAGTTTGCCATGGGGTGCAAAGACATCATGATATTCACCATACAAAATGGGGGTGTGGGGTAGCCTAGTGGTTAAAGGGTTCGCTCGTCACGTCGAAGACCCAGGTTCGATAACTTACATGGGTACAATGTGTGAAGCCCATTCTTGTGTCCCCCGCCGTGATATTGCTGGAATATTGCTAAAAGCGGGGTAAAACCAACCTCACTCACTCACCCATTCAAAATCAGTCTTCAAAGTCGTTTTTCTGTTTGGGATTTTTTAAAGTGCAATTTTGAATGTTGAGAATATAAAAGAACATAAGCTATAGCGGCATGGAGATGAGTGATTGTTGCGTCATGGTAAAAGGTGACGTCACAATGGTCTGGAAATTATTGTGGTCGTATTCATTGCAGGAATAATCTTCTCGAATGTAAAACATAAGAGATATATTATACGTTGTATGCTTCCCTCGAGGGTAATACGGTCTGATGTACGCCTCTTTGTAGCAGTGTCACCCGAGCCAGTACAACGTATTTATCTTACCGCCATGTTAAATGTACAAAACCTCATTTTATTTAAGATCGCGACGGACTATATGACATGTAAACAAAATGGCGTCTGCCTCTCGACTGGATTTTTAAAATCAGTGAAACATATTCTGACAAGCTTAAAACAGCTATAAATTATTATGTTTAAGTTGAGTGTGCAAACCACTCAATGAATAAAATAGCTTAAATAAAGCAGTGTAAGTCGGTAAAATAAATCTGTACAAAGTGACCCGCTTCAGTTCGCCTACGGGTCAAGGAGAGGAGTTGTTGATGCCACACTGTCACTCCTGAATAATGTCTATAAACATCTAGAGACACCTAAGTCATACATCAGGATCCTCTTCGTTGACTTTTCATCTGCACGATCGCAAATAACATGTAAATATGTTCTACCACTGCACGACAAATTAAAAAGATCGGTTGATCGTTGCCGCTTCTAACAGGAACGATGTCTTGGAGTGAATGAGTTTAGTTTTACGCCGCACTCAGCAATATTCCAGCTATATGGCGGCGGTCTGTAAATAATCGAGTCCGGACCAGACAATCCGGGGATCAACAGCATGAACATCGATCTACGCAATTGGGATACGATGACATGTGTGATGACCGCCCGATCCCGTTAGTCGTCTCTTACGACAAGCATGAGTTACTGAAGATCAATTCTAACCCAGGTTTTCATGGGTACATCTTGGAGTAATGTGACGGCATAGGTACCAAGTGGACGTCGGACATGCTCTGTGAAGCTCCAGTCTCCCCCCCCCTCATGACAGTTTCTTAAACAAATTTTTATTTATGTGACACAAATTATGCAATTTGTTTCTAGAGTTAGTTTGTTGTTTATATTGCAATCCGCGTTGGTTTGATTCTTTTATGTCGATTTGTTTTTGTTTTAGATTGCAATTCATCGGTATCATTCCGTCTCAAACGGACTGTAATCGAGTTAAAAATTCAGATCAATATTCAGGCTGTCGCTTTTAATCATTTTATCAATGTACAGCTACACACTGACAATTATCGCCATCCTCGATAATCTCCAGGGGGGCATGTTCCCATTTCGCCTACATCCCATTTCGCCTACAGTCTTACAACAACAATTCATAGTCTGGTGACTGGTATTTCATGCATGATATAAATGGAATCTCCCCTAGTTTTCCTTTAATTTGATTAATAGCACATGTAGACAACATGGCTTTTTGCATTAAAATAAAAAAATTGTTCTTCTTTCATGTTTTTTATTCACAGCAAATTATAGTACAATATAATACAATAATCAAAATAACACTGGCTGTTAACTAGTACACTGTACTTGAGTTTATGGATGTCTGAGTTTACTGAAGCTTCAATAAGTGACCTGCTGCGTCCAGGAGCTGAATAGGTGATCTTCTTCCACTTTCAAGTTGTTGTGGATTCAATGTTCTTGATAGCTGTTATGAATTCATAAATGTTCGGATGGTGCTTTCCCACAAGTTTTTTTCAGACCATTATGGTGCTGCATCTTCCTTTCCTGGATCACACACTTCCAGTGTGTAGCAACAAAATGATTAATATTTGTTTATGATCACAAACTGTTGTAAGTATGTCACTGCTACTTTTGATCTTCATAGCCGTAATCCTTAAGCCAATTGCTTATATAAACACAGATTATAAGTTGACTCCATTTAAAGACAATGATATACTTATCTTTTTACTCATACATTGTGAAACTGACCTTCCTTAATTCCACTAAGTCAAGTCCATTCTCTCAATAGGGGTGCATTTTCTATTCCCTATTCGCCTACATGTTTACTGTAGGCGAAATGGGATGTAGGCGAAATGAGACTCAACCTCAAGGGGATACGTTACGATTAATCTCTATAGTGGAGATTAATCGTAACGTACCCTGGGAGATTATCGAGGATGCAGACAGACAGATATTTTATTTCAGTCTCACCTCACATAAAATACATATATAAATATATTTATAAAATATAGCATATAAGTGAGCCACCCTTTAAGGGTTATGAGAGACTAATGTATTAATACATTATAAATACTAAATGCTAAATAATTATATAGGTACAAACAGTGTAAAATCTATCCGTATAAAATATGTTTTCTTCTTTGCAAGATATAAAAGCAGGTTTTGGCACTGAAATATACATGGTGTTTAAAAAGTAAAACTAATTTATCATCATCACAAAGATCTAAGAAGTTGGGATAGCTAAAACAGACATTTTCATATAAACTTTCACGCAAATCATCATACATAGGGCAATACAACATTAGCAGGCTTCCTTCCATTGTTGGAATAACAACATCGTCACTGAGGATCCCGGGCGCATATGGTTTTCACATGTGCTACTTACCTGTAACAACTGTCTGTCGTGGGAGGAATTGCTTAGAAAACACCATGTTATCACCTGTCAACTCAAAATTAACTCAAAGGGTGTTTTATCCTATGGGTGAAATGTTGCAAGGGCTTTTTGTCATGGGGCATTTAGCCTAGGGTTGTTTTGTCCGAGGGCTTTTTGTCTGAGTGGACCTATTGTCTGCCCACCATCATATTAAACGTGCAGTTTTACACACGCACGCACGCACGCACGCACGCACGCACGCACACACACGCGTACATACATACGCAGCCTTTAACAACAGAAATAGTGGTCACCTAAAACCTCAGATTTAGACCCACTTAAATAATTCATTTTAGATTCAACCATCTATGGTTCAAGTTTATAATTCATATTGGAAAAATACGTGTTTGGAAACATATAAGTTTCATCTGATCTTATCAGATAGAAAATATACAAATCTATATTTAGAATGTTCTTCGCGGGTTCGAACATGTTCTCTCTAAGTTCCGGAAACAAATTTGCCATAGCGAATCTTTTTAGAGTGACGTCCCTTTGTACACTCATTTCCTACAGCTTGGCAGTGGACATGCTGAGATCGACAACAGACATGAAAGATTCGCTCGATTATTCAGGTGATGTCAGACACGTGGTGGCTGGTGAGTATCTGTTATTCTTTTCTCTAATATTCGATTTCGTGATACAAAATAACTGTACTTGCTCTTAATCCAAATAATACGACCAAAATAACAAAATCAGTCTAACGATGTTGATAAACTGACAGTGACACGATTATTAATAATAATTGCACTGATGATCCGTGTAATGGCTAAATAGAACTTTCAGAAAAATTGTTTCCATTCTATGTCCAAAACACCTGAAATTAATGCTGATTTGTTTAGGATAATACGTTGGCCGTGAAATCATGTGGATTACGAAGTGCTGCATTTACTTTTTGTTGTTTATTTTTGGGTTATTTTTGTTTATATTGTGCATGAACTGAAACCAGGTGTGAATAGAATCCTGTTTCAAGTGTGCAGTGCTTGTTACAGGAATGGGTATTGGTTGGCCATGTCCGATTAGCCTGTATTTGAACTAGTATCCAAGTCTTGTGTGTGACCTACCATGGTTGGTGTGTCATCTTATCAACAGGCATGGTAATGTGTTCAAGGTTCAAAATAACCTATTTATTATATACCCATGTAAACTTAGGATAGTATTACAGGGGTGCAATACGGATGACGTGGTCAAAGTCCGTATTGCACCCCAGATTCCGTTTTCAACCCCTGCCGGTTCTACATTGCTCTACGCTATGATTTGTTTTATTAAGTAACAGATTAATGCAAGATAAGGGGGTATATAATAAATATAGAACATCATACTAGCGCATTTGGATGTTTTGTATTGAACGAGAAGATGTCATGGGAGCTGAGAAACAACTCGTTCTTCGAACTCTCGTTTCTCTGACGAGAAGATGACGAGAAGATGTCATGGGAGCAGAGAAACAACGAGTTTGAAGATTGAGTTGTTTCTCAGCTCCCATGAAATCTTCTCGTTCAATACAAAACATCCAAATGCACTAGTATGACGTTCTATATATGCATTCACATAAAAATCACAAACAAAACTAAAACTCAACCAAAATCATTTCGAGTTGCAACATACAAATATACATGAAAGAAACAGAAAACCCAGAAGCATAACCGCACCATGCATTATCACCCACTGTGGCTTTCTAGCTGGCGTATTCGTGTCTCTTCAGATATTGTATTATTCATGGAATCATGACATCACATATAGATGAACTCGTGTCTCTTCAGATAATGTATTATTCATGGAATCATGACATCACATATAGATGAACTCGTGTCTCTTCAGATATTGTATTATTCATGGAATCATGACATCACATATAGATGAACTCGTGTCTCTTCAGATATTGTATTATTCATGGAATCATGACATCACATATAGATGAACTCCACTGGTGTAAGTAATGTACCTATACGATGTGCAACATCCTGCTTACAAGTTACATACATATTACAGTTAGAGTTATGGGATGAAGTGAATAAGGTTTTGTGCTGCTTTTAGCAATATTCTAGCAATTTCACAGCAGGGGACACCAGAAATGGGCTTCACACTTTGTACCTTTGTGTTGAATTGAACCCCAGTCTTTTAGCGTAATGGGGTGGTGGGTTAGCTTAATGGTTTAGGCTGGGTTCGATTTCCCCACATGGGCACAATGTGTGATGCCCATTTCTGGTGTCCCTCATCGTGATATTGCTTGAATATTGCCAAAAGTGATGTAAAACCCAACTCATTCACTCATGGCAGTGTAATGAACGAATGCTTTAATCGTGCAGCTACCTCATCAGCCCTATAGGTAATGTGATATGTGTCACACATGGGTGCAGTTAACTGGTACCCATCAGTTAACTAAACCCATCTGTGGACCCATGGGTGAAGAGTGTAAAAATGTATAAACTACCCCCCCAAAAAACTATCAATACCCAATGGGTACACCATTGTTCCCCTTACCATACCTATTGGTCAGTTTAACTTGCATTGAAATACTCATTTCTAATCGGTTTCCAGATTACTCAATGGACATTTTTACACAAAGTACCCCGGGTGACAGAGGTTTAAATTTTATCTACCTCTCTAGGAAATGCTGATTTTTTGACAATATGACCAGAAATAATGATTATGTTAAAATATATTTATTTCCTGTTGTTTTCAACAGGATCAGTGTAAACATGATAAGGAAATTAAAATACTGTTAGTTAATCTATCAAAAAATTATCTCAAAACTGCTCACACTGTTAATTTTGTTAAAAAATCCCTACCTACATAGCATTTTGTGAAAATATCACAAAAAATATCTGAGATGTCCCATAAACTCTTTCTCTATAAATAAACTCTATAAATATCTGTAATATAATATATCAGTACTAATATAAAAAAAGTAATGGTTGCAAGAGCTGGGTATCTAGGATAAAGCATACATTAGAAGTATATGGATTTGGATTTGTTTGGCAAGAACAGATGGTTCGAAGTGAAACGCTATTTGTAAATGAATATATAGGTAGACTCAAAGTTTCGTATCAACAAGACTGGAATTCTGCAATAATAAAAGGCACAAAAACATTTGGATATTCGTCGTTTAAACCTATGTTCAGGTGTTCAGGGGTGGAAATAACCCATTGCCCGTCGCCCGAGTCCAGTGTTTTTTTCTGTCGGGCAAGCAAATTAGTATATCACACTGTACCCGTGTCCAGTTGATATTCCAATGTTAATTATGTTGTTTATTTAAAAAATCAACAAGAAAACGGCCGGAATAGTGGAAAAATTATCAGGGCAAGTGATTTTACATGTGCCACTGTACCGGAGTACACTAGCAATTTTCAAGTTATTTCCACCCCTGGGTGTTGAATCTTATATCTTCATGGTTAGCTATTCTAAACATAGACATGCTCTTGTTCAGTTTAGATCGGGGTCTCATAAACTAAGAATAGAAACTGGCAGGTATATTGGTGAGGTTAGAAATGACAGATTATGTAATATCTGTAAACTGACATATATAGAAGATGAATATCACTTCTTACATATTTGTAATAAATATCAAGCATTGCGGTGGCTGTACATCCCTTTACACTTTTATGAATATCCAACAATCCAAAAATTTAATACGGTTCTGCAAGCATCAAATGCAAGCATCAAATTCAAGCATCTCAAAACATTTATCAGCATTTATACATGTATATCAAGCTATGTTACTGAGACAGTCTTCATTATAACATACTTTCTCACTCTGTAATTCAAAAAGTGTATCCCGGGCCTATGGCCTATATTACTTTTCTGAAATAAACCACCTAAACCAGTCTAGATTTTGACAAAAATATCTTTACGAAAATACCCTTAACACCATCCAGCTGACAGTGGCTAATCTATTAAATGCATCAAACAGTTTATACAAATCATAAACACAAACAGTTTATACAAATCATAAACACAAGCAATTGATACAAATCACTCAGCATCTGCAACTTGATGACCTTTAGGAATAACGTGTGAGCGAGTGCAAATTCATACTGAATACAGAAAGATAGGTGACCATATGATGTATGGCACACAGCAGGGTTATGTACTACTTCCCTTCTCTTCTTGTAAGGGTTTTGGTGTTGTTAAGAAGTCATGTAGGTTGTACAAGAATATCAAATGCTGATCTGTCTGTTATTTGCAGTCAAGAAGATTAATTCACTTTGACAAGGCAGTCATATCAGGTAAGAACTTGTTCTGTTCCTTTTCTTCTTTTAATATGTTTTTGTGTTTTATTGAAAAAGCTAAAGTTTGGTGTTGTTTGTGTTAGCTAGTGTTGGGAATTGGTTGAAATCTCACAATTGATGATTGCTTCATTACCAATGAACAATCATCGACAAAAATTGGTTAGCGTCATTTTTCAGATTTTCCTATCCAGGTTGTTATTGCAGATATGTATAACATGATGCAGCTTGCTACTTTAAAGTGATGACTAATATATCATGAACATAAATTTCCCGGGGTCTTCAAGAAATATTCAGTCATGGTTTTTCAGTTAGTGAAGTGAGTTTTCTAAGAATTAAACACATTTTCAGGCCCTGACAACTTCAACGATATGATCCATTGTCAAGTATTTCAAAGACTAAAACAGTAGTTCCAAAATCGTTATGTGATCGATTGCTTGTTCGTTTGGTCACTGCGACCAATCTTCGATTATTTGAATTAATCGGAACACCACTAGTGTTAGCAAAGATGTACCAGGACTTATCTGTTGTTGCATCCTGGGAAGTTGCATTTATGTTATATATGTGAGTACACTCTCTCGGTAAAGTATGGATTCTTGTACTTTGGGGTTTTGAGTCCCATCTGGGATTTATGCCCACAATTCCAGAGTCAGGCACCTAATTGCCAGCACACAAGTCAACTATGGATACAAACTCCTTATCATGAAAACAGGTTCTAGTCTTATATCTCTTGCCAAATGATATTTGTCAATGAACTTAACAAAATGTTGTGCACATGTATACAGCATTGCACATTCTTTGAAGCCCATTGATATTTTGACAGGTTATTTCCTTGTTTGACACAATCTCTCTGATCTTGTGATGAAAATTAAAATGGGCAGTCTGAACTTTGTCATAAGAATAGAAATGTGATTTAAATACAACTAGCTTGCTACAAATCGACAAGTCTTATCGATTCAAACAGAAAAATAATTTTATTGGACTCACTGTTCTCAGACGAACTGAATATTTCCAGAAAAGTAATCAACTAAACAAGTATAACATGAATACATGACACTTTTATGGATAACAACTTTTATTCTTTACGACGTTTCAGAGCTAATTCTTGCTCCTTCATCAGGTGAATGATGGAGCATTCACCTGATGAAGGGGCAAGAATTAGCTCTGAAGCGTCGTGTAAAGAATAAAAAGAAGTTGTTATCCTTAAAAGTGTCATATATTTATGTTCGTCCAACTTCTAAATGCCTTTCAAAAACTTTGGGTATAACTTACCTGTCAGCTGATCACCACATGGGTATAATGTGTGAAGCCCATTTCTGGTGTCCCCAGCCATAATGTTGCTGGAATATTGCTAAAGGCGGCGTAAAACCAAACTCAGTCAGTCAGTCAGCTATGTAATCAAGTAAGTAGAGAAGATAAAACTAGGGAGGATTTACAAGGTTCATCGGTTACTTGTATTGCATGCTTCAATTCTCAATTTCTCTGTGTTAGTTCAGTATAGTTTTCTTCTGGTAAATGTCATCACATTGAATTTCTAAATCATTATTTGAAAAGGAAGATGATGTCACAGATCATTAAAAAAAATTCTACTTGTAGAACCATTGGGGATTCTGGGTAAGAAATAGTCCCAGCGATCTATGATGATGATAAGAGACAACTAAATTGATCTATTGTCAATCTTGTGTAGATAGCTGGTCATCGCGTCTCAGTTCATTGGATTGATGATTCATGGTGTCAATCACAGGATTGTCTGGTTCAGCCTTGACTGTGTACATAGTTAAGGACCACCCCAATATTCAATATTTAAGTACTATATGGATCATGATATGAACTACTAAATACTAAAATATTGATAACTGGGGTGGTCTTTTTTGTTGAGTGAGTGAGTTTAGTTTTACGCCGCACTCAGCAATATTCCAGCTATATGACGGCGGTCTGTAAATAATCTGGACCAGACAATCCAGTGATCAACAGCATGAGCATGGAACTGCACAATTGGGAATCGATGACATGTCAACCAAGTCAGTGAGCCTGACCACCCGATTCTGTTACTCGCCTCTTATGACAAGAGTGGGTTACTGAAGATCAATATTATGACCCGGATCTTCATGGGTATTTTCTGATGAGTATGTCGGAATATTAACAAACTAACAAATAGAGAGACAAGACTATTTGAAGACATGTTATGTTAAATTATATTCTCCATAGATGTCAGACATTTGATTGCCCCGTGTATTCTATCATCAGTCTGTTATTAGAAGGACCCTTGGTCCATTGTCTACCATGTTTAAGTGGCACAATACTATATTAAGCATGTTTTGCCATCAAATATCAAATTTCATTAAAGCCAGACCTTAGTTCTTGTTGCTGCTGAACAAAGATCAGGGGATCTCAATTTACAGGTCACATGAGAATGACCTTTCGCTAATTTTGACTAACCGATGAATGACTAGGAAGAAGTCCAGATAAGCCATTAAGAAAGCAACTTTATATATGCACAAAGAACTTAATTAAGCACCCTCTGTATTTTCGCAATGATAGGTTTTCAACATGTACATGAAACTTCTCGTTGTGGCGTCGACGAATCACAAGTTTTTCTGACCCGACTGATCCTTGACTCATAAAAAACGACAAAATGATTGGAATCCATGTTGACTTTAGGATGATAATGCCTCTTTTTGGAAAAACCCATTCAAAACCATGTCTGTACAAGTATGGCCCTTGAGTGTTTAATGTTGAATTTATTGGTGAATGTGAACATTCAAAATGTCATTTTGCTTGTCTTACACGATTCAAGGTCAATACCAGGTGTAACTTCCATGTAACTGTATAACAGTGAGCACTCTCCTCCTCATACCCACTGTCAGCCTCCTGATCCT
The DNA here is from genome assembly GCF_003918875.1 of Haliotis rubra. Lineage (NCBI taxonomy): Eukaryota > Metazoa > Mollusca > Gastropoda > Lepetellida > Haliotidae > Haliotis > Haliotis rubra. The sequence goes on from NW_025767532.1 coordinate 394,499, forward strand.
CTGAAAGGGCAGTCTATGCTATTCCTCATGTAAAGCAGCTTCCAATTGGGCAATGTTCGGTACAGGAGGATCCCTTTGTTGCACATGACGACCAATCATGTCCCAGATATGCGCCAAAGGGTTAAGATCGGGGCTCATTATATCGTGAGATATGTCAAGGGGTGCTCAAGCTAAGTTCTTTGTGCATAACTGTCTTACATCACTCGGAACTAGTTTCAAACAGGTGACTTCCATTCCAGTCTCCACTTTGGAATATCTTTGGACAGAGTTCTGGAAGCTAAATTTGAAAACTGAACACAACAAAATTCTAGAATATCTTGTTGATGACCGAAATCCGTTGGCTGTGCTTTCCACACAATGAAAATGTCTCTTCCTTTGAAATTCCAGTGAAATGAGAGAAAACGGTATAAGCATCTATACTGAAACTTCGCTATTGTACAATAAAGAAGTTGATCATCCATAAACACTTGTCATTCCCATTGCTTCTAGAATGCTTCACAAACAGTTCAAATAAGAGATAGACAATGATTTTGATGGAATCTGTCTTACAGCCTGTAACTTTGTATGTGTGTCACATTCCGACTCACAATGTATTCAATTTCTTCCAGAGTCACTGAAGTCAAAGTCCACTGAGCTGATGAACAAAGTGCACTGACAAGAAAATGACATCCCTCCTTTCTTATGTTCTATCTGTCCTGAAAAAGAGACCCCCACCCAGACCAAGCAAACACAACCTCCCTCAACCCCGGGTCTGCCATCTTGAACTGGGAGCAGACGTCATTCGGGACAGGAAGGTCTTCGTAATCGGTGACGTTCATGGCTGCTATGATGAACTGTGTGAACTGATAGACAAGGCTGAACAGAGAGAGCCAAATATTCTGTGTGTATTTGTTGGAGATCTCATCAACAAAGGTCCAAAGAGCAAAGAAGTGCTAGAACTAGTTCAGAGCATGGAGTGCTACTCGGTACGTGGTAACCATGACGACGTGGTCCTCCATGAATACTACAAATCCATTGGGGACCCAAATTACGCCATGAAGGAAAAAAACAAATGGATCAAGGACCTGCCTTGGACAGATTTTGAATATTTAAAAGACCTACCGTACACGATATCCATTCCAAGTTTGAATGCAACCATAGTTCACGCTGGACTCATTCCTGGCTGGGGATTTGAAGGGCAGGACTTCATAGCTATGACTCACATGAGGAATATAGAACAGTTTTATACTATATTTCACGGTTCATGTCCAATCCTCATCCCATCAGAGAGTTCGAACGACGGAGTACCCTGGGCCTCGTTGTGGCCAGGCCCTGATCATGTGTACTTCGGTCATGATGCGGTGCGTGGTCTTCAGACGTATCCATACGACACAGGTCTTGACACTGGTTGTGTGTATGGGAAGTCCTTGACGGGTATATTCCTGGATGGAACGAGAGAGTTTATATCAGTGACATCCAAACAGCCAGACATGTTTAAAAAAGCTGATTAAAGATCTGAGACTTTGTTTGTGTTCGTTTTATATTTTTCAACATGATTGTGCCTTTTGACGCATGTTGTTATTTTGTTATTTCTTTGTCTGTTTGGATTTCATGAACAGGTTTAGTTATAATAAAAAAATTGGTTATGATATTGTCTTGGACTAGTTGTCTGGCACCTTTTTCATAGAGATTATTAGCCGAGAGTGTTCTGGTATCGTAATCTGTGAACAGTAAACTATAAGGAACATGATTACACCAAACAGTTGCTTGTTATATGTTATTGTCGAAAAGTGTGTATGAAACTATGGTCACAAGGAACTAAGATTAATAAGGTCACTTTGACTTTGTGTTTATCCCCCGCCACGCGTTTAGCGCGAAGCTGGGGATATAGCATTTGGCTCCATCCGTCCGTCCATACGTACGAATTGGAATATCTTAAGAACCGTTCTCTAGATTCTTTTCATATTTGGTACCTAGGTTCATCACAGTATAAGAAAGGTCCAAGGCAGGTTTGGTGACCTTGACCTTCATTTCAAGGTCACAAGGGGACTTTCACGTTTTACCTGCATGTTAAGCTATCTCAAGAACTGTTAACTGGATTTTCTTCATATTCAATACAAAGCTTTATCTAGGGAAGGCGCAGGGACCAGGCGATTTTGGTGACATTCACATAATTTTCAAGGTCATGGCGACACTTTGAAGATTTCAGCATGTAAACCTGCATGTTAAGCTATCTCAAGAACAGTTCACTGGATTGTCTTCATATTTGAAACCAAGCTTCATCCAGGGAAGGCACAGGGCCCAGTTGATTTTTGGTCGACTTAATTTTCAAGGTCACAGCGACACTTTGAAGATTTCAGCATGTTAACCTGAATTGTCAGCAAGATATTTCAAGAACGGTTCACTGGATTCTCTTCAGACTTTCAAGACTTCCCTTAATTGTTTTCAATAAGCAATTTCTTTAGTACTATTTTTGCATATTTCATACACTATGACATTCATGTCAAGGTCAAAGTCAGTCTTGAAAATATGTGTGTGTTGGAACACCTAAAGAGCAAGATATCAAGAGAGGTTGACTGGTCATGTTTTTGTTGACATTTAACTTAAACTTTCATTACTTTATAAGTTTGATTTGATCATTTTCGGCGGGGGATTATGTCCCCTTAGTGACAATGCTTGTTAACATAGTTTACTGCATGTGCTGTATATATTTCCATATTCCAAATAAGACTTTTCAGTCAGTGTTCTACATGACTACAACTGGGTCTCAAAATGAAAACCCCCTTAAGATCCAAGTTAGAATTGGTCTTGAGCAACCCATGCTTGTCGTATGAGGCGACTAAACGGTTTGGTGGTCAGGCTCGCTGACATGGTTGACTAATGTCATTGTGCCCCACTTGTGAAGACAGATGCTCATGTTGTTGATCACTGGATTGATTACATAATGCCATTTAGAAAGTGGTCAAATGTAACATATGTAATAAATTACAAAATTCTAGTACTATTTTTCGGTTGAATCCCATCTGGGATTTGAACCCACACCCTCAGAGTCAGGCACCTAATCGCCAGGACACAAAGTCAGCCGCCTTACCCGCTCAGCCACCGCAAGTGGTAGTCTAGACTGCGGACTTTGTGTACCCCTCTGAGAAGTGTAAATTGGCACGGCTCCCACGGCCGAAAGCTATGATTACACTGGAATATTGCTGAGTGAGGCATTAAACAACAAACCAAAACAAACCAATGTGAATGGACGTTCATATGCAAGTAACATCTTATGTTCTGGGGTAGTGGGGTAGCCTAGTTGTTAAAGCGTTCGCTCGTCACGCCGAAGACTCGGGTTCGATTCCCCACATGGGTACAATGTGTGAATCCCATTTCTGGTGTCCCCCGCCGTGATATTGCTGGAATATTGCTAAAGGTGGCGTAAAACTAAACTCACTCACTCGCTCTTTTCCAGACTCGATTTTTTCCAGACCGCCGCCATATAGCTGGAATATTGGTGATTGCGGCGTTAAACAAGAAACAAACAAAACATACTACGGATTAGGACTGTTACCAAAAACAATTCTGAAATGTAAAAGATAAGTATGATTGGAACTATATTTGCCGATCTAAAACACTCTAAATCAGTACACACCGGATACATATGCAATTCAGGTTTTAGTCAAACAATGTACCCTCCTTTTGGTAATAGTGCAGTCAGGCCACCATCACCATAAACCGATACCAGCAAACAGGCCAGACCCAAGACCGTCCAAGATCAGGAAGACCAGGAGGACACCGGCTGAAGGCGGCAACGTCAATTGTGCACTAGGACACGCCTTCAGCAGACAAACAGTCCTTCAAGGTCTTGGTATGGTTGGTATACGAGCCTACCGCCCCTTCCGTGGAATGGCCTTGACCCATCTACACCGTCAACGCAGACGACAATGGGCAAGGACTGAACGTCGGTGGCTGCGACATGACCGCGAGTGAGTGCCTTTTGCAGATGAAGGTCGAGTCAGTCTGTTCAGAAACGTTGTCGAGTTTCAGTTTTACGACGTAGAGGAGAGCAACTGGCGCCAAACTGCGTTCAGGAAGTCCACCCGTTCGATGGAGGAGGCGTCCAGGTATAGCGCGGTATTGCGGCCCGAAAACAAGACTGGTTATCATCCGAGGAAATCTGTATGCCCAGTGATACAGGGATGAAGTGTTGAGACCTTTTGTGGTGCCCTTTATTCGGCAACAGCCAAGAGGAGTCATTTTGCAGCACGACAACGCAAGGCCTCACGCCGCCAGAATTGTTAGACAATGCCTGCACAGCGTTAACGTCAACGTATTGCCTTGGCCAGCGCGATCTACGGACATGAACCCCATTGAACATCTCTGGGATCATCTTGATCGTCAGCTAAGACAGCGAGTACCACCTCCAGCGAACCGACAGGAATTTGAACAGACTCTTGTACTTATCGAACAGAATTCCTGCCGACGTCGTGCGCCGACTGACGATGTCAGTGTGGAGACGTCAATGTGTATGTATGCCAAGGGTGGTCACAATCGCTATTGATGACATGTCCCCTAACTGCTGTCTCATTATGTGACTCTTTATGCACATTTTTAATGAACTCTGATTTGTGTATTTTTCTATCTTGACCCCTCGACTACTTCTTGCGGCAAATGTAAGATCTGCATTAGGGACCGTTCATAAGTTATGGCTGGGGTGTGGTAGTGTGGGTGTGTGTGATGATTTTTATGGAGAAGCATGTACAATGTGAATGACACCCACCACCCCCCACCAACCAAAAATAAAAATAAAAAAATAAATGAAATGTATGTACATAATAAGTGACCCCCCTGGATGTCACGTACAAAATCAATGACGCCCCCTTGCTCCCCAGAACAAAATGGGTGTCCCCCCCTTAAAATCGTCATCGCCCCCCTTAGCCATAAATTATGAACGGTCCCCTACAATGGATTTTCATTCAAATTATCGGGAAATGATTTCTGTTTGTAAAATACTTATCATAAATCTCACATACGTCTTTGTTTCTATTTTTGGGCAAGTGAAGTCGGGGATAACTTTCTTTTGCCCGGTAGTGTATTTGTAAATTAACACTATGTATTATGCAGTTCAAGTATTTGGGCCAGTGTTCTTACGTACAATAAACACGTGAATTTGATCCACGGTAACAAAAAACAATTACAGCTCGATATCGTTATGCGACGGGAACAGGGCCAGGGGTTGGCTGCGGTGGCTTCAGTGACGGCAGTTCCTCCACACCAAGGGACATGCCGTGAGATCATTGAAATTGTGCCACGTGACATTAAACCGAACTCAAACACGCTCGCGGGACCGCCTCTTTCATGGACGTGTGTGATATACTTTTATGTTGACATTTATAAAATATATGATGAAAGCTGATATACTCATATCAACAAATAACGATACCCCCAGCTGAGTGATGTGTGTTCACCATGGGGCCAGGGCGACATTTAGTCCCGTCTGACAGCGTGACCCAGTCTATGCCTCACGTGGCTCACTGGTTTATTAAAGTCGCCTGCCGTGATAGGGAACTGTGATGTCTCAATCGTGTTTTCACTTGTGACTTGCCAACTGGTTCACCTGTTTCTAGTTTCTTAAAAACTGCGGTTTACCGGGTCAAGGAAACTCTTAATCGTATCCCGTACAGCCTTTGTCGATCATGCTTTGTGGTTGATAAGATCTCTTTAAGTGTATACCACAGACGTCTCAGTCTCTGCAGAGTAGCGTACCTTAGATGTGTAAGGATACGGTTAATGTGTTCAAACAGTGAGGTTTGAAAATGTAAGGGTATATGGAATATTATTCAACGTCTGCAACCCTGACGAAAGTTTCATTAAAGTGGTGACCGATCATCAGTTTTTCCACATATGCAGTTTAGTGTACGAAAGAATGTCGACCCTAACAAAGACTGACTGACTGACAGAGTTTGGTTTTACGCCGCTTTTAGCAATATTCCAGAAACATCATGGCGGGGGACACCAGAAATGGGCTTCACACATTGTGCCCATGTGGGGATTCGAACCCGGGTCTTCGGCGTGACGAGCCAACGCTTTAACCATAAGGCTAAACCCCCCACCCCCCCAACAAAGTCGTGTTAGACTTTCCGCCGAAATTCACCAAGAATTTAGTTCCATACTGTTCATAGAGCTGTGAATTTTGTATAAATCCAAAGAGTGGTCACCAAATATTTACCTATATACCGTGATATATGTATGTAAAAAAAATTTCAAGTGAATTCTTGGAATTATATATATACTCGCCAACAATGACAGCCTATTTTATTCAGCAACACACAGAACAGGACAGTAATCAGTCACGTACTTCTAGGCTGGGGCGCTGGGATAGCCTAGTGGGTAAAGCGTTCGCTCGTCACGCTGAAGGCCCGGGTTCGATTCTGAACAAGGCTACGTGTGATGCCCATTTCTGGTGTCACCCCGTTGTGATATTGCTAAAATATTGCTATAAGCGGCGTAAAACCATACTCACTCACTACTTCTAGGCAAATAAATAAAAAGAGTTGCGTAGCTTTCTGATCGGGATCCGTGCGCCGTTTTTAACGATTTTGCATTAACTGTGACACAGCTCAATCCAGTTTTGTTTAACTCATTCACTTACACGTTCTGTTTGTGGGGGCGGTGGGGTAGCCTAGTGGTTAAAGCGTTTGCTCGTCGCTCAAAGATCCGGGTTCGGTTCTCAACACCGGTACAATCTGTGAAGCCCATTTCTGATGTCCCCCGTCGTGATATTGCTGGAATACTGCTAAAATGGCGTAAACTTAAACTCACTCACTCACTCACGGCTCTGTTTGTTGCAGATATCAGATGTGTGGTCAGATGAGAAGCAGACGACGTCAACAAAATGGCCGCCCTTGTTGCCAACCTGATGTCCATCTTACAGAAGACTCCAACTGTCCGGAAAGACAAGTATGACCTCCCCTTACCAGACACCTGTCACTTGGAGCTCGGAGAGGATGTTGTCGGGGGGAAAGCGGTGTTTGTCGTGGGGGACGTCCACGGCTGCTTGGACGAACTGCGGGACATGATCCAAGTGGTCAAGAAAATGGAACCAAACGTGCTGTTTCTTTTTGTAGGGGACCTCATCAACAGAGGTCCGTGTAGCATCGGCGTCCTCAGGCTCATTCAGAGTGGGGAGATCGACTGTTACGCCGTGAGAGGAAACCATGAAGAAATTGTATTGAAAGAATACAGGTTTATGAAAAATGATCCCAATTATGTTCTGCGAACCAAACACAAATGGATCAAGGACATGACCACACAAGACCACCACTTCCTGTCCCAGCTGCCTTTCACTATCGGCATCCCGAGTTTGAATTCAATCGTAGTGCATGCTGGGATTGTTCCTGGCCTCTCTTTGGACAAGCAAAGTCTCGTGGCCTTGACCCGTATGCGGAACATTATAGAAGAAGACTATTTTGACGGAGGGGGTCTGGTGTTCTCAAATAAGCCCGATAGGGGCGTTCCGTGGTCGTCATTGTGGCCGGGCCCTGAACATGTATATTTTGGACATGATGCACGGCGGGGGTTTCGGCAGTACGATTTCGCTACGTGTTTAGATACAGGATGTCAGTACGGAAAAACTCTCACCGGGATCTTTATCAATGGATGCCAGCAGATTGTGAGCATCAAAGCAAAGCGGATTTACTGTGTAGGGAAACCTGAATGAGATGACGTTTTCATATCTCAGTTCAGTAAACAGAAATGTAAATGTGTGCTCAGAAACCTGATTTTTGATGCAACGTGTGATCCTTTCAAATCTCAATTTTTAGCTATTCTCTATTGCAGTGAGTAATTTCATGACTTCTTTAAAAAATCCATTGCAGTGAGTGAGTGAGTTGGGTTTTACGCCGCTTTTAGCATGTTCCAGCAACATCACGGCGGGGGACACAAGAAATGGGCCTCACACATTGACTGACTGTCTGTCTGACTGACTGACTGAGTTTGGTTTTACGCCGCTTTTAGCAGTATTCCAGCAAAATCACGGCGGGGGACACCAGAAATGGGCCTCACACATTGTACCCATGTGGGGAATCGAACCCGGGCCTTCAGCTTGACGAGCGAACGCTTTAACCACTGAGCTGTCCCACCGTCCCTTATTCACTGTATATTTATCTATATTTTATACTGCATTTGTAAAGATTTATATATTTTATGTGCTAATGATGATGATGGCCTTCAGGATATACATCTGGGAGAGCATCAGTAAGCAAGATGTGCTACACGCCATGCTCGACATGCACAAGACTTACTGTGTTCTTACTGGTCCGTAACTCATGACCCGTGAAGATCCGGGTTAGAACTGATCTTCAGCTACCCATGCTTGTCGAAAGAGGCGACTAACGGGATCGGGTGGTCAGGCTCGCTGACTTGGTTGACAGATGTCATTGTTTCCCAATAGTGTAGATCGATGCTCATGCTGTTGATCACTGGATTGTCTGATCCAGACTCGATGATTTGCAGGCCGCCGCCATATAGTTGGAATATTGCTGAGTACGGCGTTAAACAACAAACCAAACCAAACCAAAACCGTAACTCATGGCAACCAATCACTCTTCATCCATCCTCGTTTATCATAGGCTTAATGTGCTCATTCATTTTCGCTTCTGACTAGGACTCATCCGCTATCTTGGCCTCGCTTTGAGCGAAAGGGCCGTCTAGTCAAATGGCGTTCGTGAGCGTAAGGAACCTCGTGCCGAGCTCGTGATAAGAGGCTTTGGGTGAGTGACGTGACTTCAAAAACGATGCTGGTGAAGTATTTTGGGGAAACAAATACTTCGTAGCAGTTAACCGATACAGTCACCAGTTAACCTAATGACAATCATTACTCAAAGGCCGCCTGATTACGCAAGGTAGTATGTGTCCGTTCCATTAAGGAATTTGACCCGTTCGTCACATGGATATATACTACTCACACTTGGCTAAGGATCACAAAAATTCACAACTTTACTTAAACGAAGATTTATATTTTGAAATTGTATCCATATAAAACTGGATAAATAATGATATGGTAACCCCTCTTTAGGCAAACAGTCACTTTAATCCAACCTTATGCACTTGAGTAACCATAAAAATGGTGTTCATGACGCCAATCAACCATTTTGCAAATCATGGAACGAGTCATTGACAAGTACACAACACCTGTCAATAGCAGGTATGGGATCCACAAGATGAAATGACATACTGAAACCTAGGATCCATGCTTACAATAACTTTAAATATTTAAACCAAATTTGACCCCACATCATAGTTTTCTGTTGAAGCCATGATTTGATCCGTAGCAAAGTGCGAATAGTATAGATATGCATTGCCGAACACCCTTCCAGAATAACATATATACTCAACACAAAAAGTTAAGGACCATCCCAATATTCAATATTTAAGTATCATATGGATCCTAGTATGAACTTCGTCACGATATGGCTGAAATATTGCCGATGTGACGTTAAATAATAACTCGCTCACTCACTCACCTAATATGAACTCTCAGATACTGAAATATTGATGATTGGGATCGTCCTTGACTTGTTGAGTATATGTGACTATGCAAAACAGTATGAAGAGCTCACCGAAATACTTGCGTTAGGCCAGTCTCCTGATTTACGGGGGCGGTGGGGTAGCCTTGTGGTTAAAGCGTCCGCTCGTCACGCTGAAGACCCGGGTTCGAATCCCCACATGGGTACAATGTTTGAAGCCCATTTCAGGTGTCCCCCGCCGTGTTGTTGCTGGAATATTGCTAAAAGCGGCGTAAAACTAAACTCAGTCAGTCAGTCAGTCTGATTTACGAATAAGCGCGTTTCTTCACGAGAAAGAGATAAGTCCGATCACGTGATAATGGCAGTTAGCCCCGTGGCAGGGATGTTATGCGAAGTGATGAATGCGCCGGAGTGTGGACTTTTCATTCACCTCAAAACGAGGATACGTTGTGAGTGAGTGAGTTTAGTTTGTACGCCGCTTTTACCAATATTAAAGCAACATCACGGCGGTGGACACCAGAAATGGGCTTCACACAATATATCCATGTGGGGAATCGAACCCGGGTTTACTGCGTGACGAGCAAACGCTTTAACCACTAGGCTACCCCACCGTGGAAAAGACAATCCAGTGATCAACATGAGCATCGGGTTCGATTCCCCACATGGGCGCAACGTTGTGAATATGCCTATCATATTTATGATTGAAAAACGCAGCTCACGTTTACGATTTCGCAGCGATAAATAAAAGCATTTAAGTAATTGCTCCATGTAAAGTTTAATTTGATCTTCAGCAATCAATATCACAATCTCGGAGTAAGAGTTGCATGTATATACCTAATTTGGTTATTTTAAAAAGATAATAAAAGATATCTGAATGAGCATGAAACTGAATTGTTACCATCTGTTACAAAATCGTTACCAGCTCGGCCATGAATGTGTTGCCTGGACTCACAACAACAATAACAACAAGAAGATGACGGGGATATTGAGGGACGGCTGTGCCTATTGAACGGCTACAACATCAGCTGTCGATCCTGAATTGATATTCTGATGTTTGACGTCATTAAACACCTTCGAGGGTACATTGATGGCAATGTTTAAGCAGTTATTCTGGGTTTACTGTACGTGAAAATCAACTTTCTATACGGACACGTCATCGATGGGTTAGTAATTCAACATGGCTGCCACTGCGCAGCTTCCGGTAAGTTTGCAGTACTTCGCAATAGGCGTAGAGGTAGCCTAGTGGTTAAAGCATGAGCTCGTCACGCCGAGGACCTCGGTTCGATTCCCCACATGGATACAATGCGTGAAGCCCATTTCTGGTGCCCTACGCCGTGATTGCTGGAATATTGCCAAAATCGGCGTACTAAATTCACTCTCTCACTTATGTTTAAACCAGGGCATCCTCATAAAGGGACAGGTCAGACTTGGTTCCAACAACCTATTTTGGTTGTGAGATCAGACTTTGTGGATTGTTGGGGCATCTGACCTGCTCTTTGATTGCGTGTCATATATGACTTCTAAGCGTTGAAATGATGCACTGACCAGACAAACCCGTGATTGATATAATGAACAACGACTGGCTCTTTGATAGCGCGTTCTTGTACCCCATGGGTCGGTGCTCATAATATCAATCACTGGTTTGTATGGTCAGTATGTCATTGGTTATCATTTAGCCGTCGTATAGATGGATATTACTGCGTGAAGTTTGAAAGCAGTCATGACTTCACGGACTGACTTTAAAGGGAAGTTCCCTCAACAATCTGATTCTTCTGAAGATGTCTATTGAAAGTCATTAAAAGCCCGTCTTGTTTGTCTGTTGACTCAGACGTTGTCATGTATATATGTCAGTACCATAGCACGGTAAATATTCACGGAAGTGGCGCATAGAACTATTGTCAATGTGTCCCGGCGGCACGACTAAAGGTATGGAAGTAATACACACCATGATTCATTTGATGGAAAATGTAATACATTGGACCTTCTGAAGTGATTCAAAAACTATTTTATTACACCATCAAACTGTTATTTGGTGGCACTCTCAATGTCACAGCTTAACATGGGCGTGGCCGTTCTGATTGCCAGTGCGCATAACAGGAAGTCATGTTTTGGGTGATGACACAGTTTATGGGTTAATTTATGGATCCAGGACAAATGAAGCTGAACAGTCTTGATAGTGTTCAGGAAATCCAGCTCTCAAGTTTACAGGTTTACATGATGTTTATTAATGTTATTTAACAATAAATTGAAATGACAATTATTGTGATGATTTAAGTTCAAATGAATCCTCAAAAGGTATGGGCACACATATTTTCACAAAGGAACACCTAAATGATCTGCCTCGTGCCCAATGACACCATTAAGAATGCATTTCAAAGTACACTGTACAATGTTGTATGGTGTTGAGCCATTGTTTTATTTTGTAATATTGCAGATAAAGTAAGAGTGTAACCGTTTATCTACTTTCGCTCATGAATAAATCAAAACGTTTAAATATATCTCGTTGGAAAATTTTCCATATTCACAACACCCACTCGTTTTGTAATCTCTATGAATACAGATGCAGTATTTCATTAGGATAACATTTTATACTGTAATGCTAACTGTTATAAAGCAAGAAATATAGAATACATAGACATTTATCCGCGATGCAATCTTTGCAAAACAAACGTTTCCTCTCCTTTTCATCAGTCCACTTCACCCCAAGTCTGCTTGTGTGATGATATTTTTTGTCCGGCGTCCGGCGTAAACGGCTTCTCAGAAAAAACAACAACCCAAACCCACTCAACCAGTGTTACTGCTGAAACGTCACATGCTTGTTCCCACCGATGATGACAGCTGAATTAGTTCAAGAAGGTCGAACCCATTTTCAATATGGCCACCATGACAGACATATTGAACAAGCATTTTATGCAATTTATTCGTCAATATCTGTAAAAAAATGTGAAATGAAATTCGGTAATGTTGGAGATCAAGGTATGGTCCCTTACGATATTTTCAGTTTTGACCTAGTTTTACTGAGTTCTTTATTTCTCTAAAAATTATTCGTTCCAGTGAATATCTCGGAAATTGCGTGACTGATGTAGCTGAACGTTTACATCGGTCTTTCTCCTTATGATGCAGCTGTTAGGTAGCCTAGTGGTGAAAGCGTTGGCTCGTCATGCCGAAGACCCAGGTTCAATTCCCACCAATAGTGTTAACAGTGAAGCAACACCTTACGCACCCACTATCCTTATGATGACCTCATGTTTTGCTCAGACAGATATATTGTACTGATAGTAGCTAGTATTTATGCAGGCACTATCTGAATATCAATGGTACCAAGAGGACTTTCCCGTTACTGTCTATATTTTTATAAGTTGACTAGATATCTGACGGGTGAGCTACAGTGCCGAGCGCCAATTGATATCTTATTTTCTCTGTCAGTTTCCATATCAAAACTGCGAGCCTAATCCTTGAGATAGAAATCCTCTGGGGTTGGGGCTAGCGCTGCTGGGGCCTCTGTCACTGGCTCTCAGGTAGGTCTTGGTGGTCTTGCCGCTGGGGAAGGTGACGTCTATGTTTGCTTTGTTCTTGATGAGGCGGGATCATCACATCACATCATGTGGGAAGCCACCAAAGTCCTGTCCACCACTACAAGTCGAAACATTGATTACACAACAGTGTCGTTTCCTGTTGACTGGGCCCCGTCCTATTGCGCAACTTGGTACAATAACCAGTCCAGTATTTTGAGACCAATTCATGTAACTGGATGCATAATTATTAATCAGTATTACTTGATACATCTAAGCACTTGTATATTGCACCACTACGCTCCTTCTAATCCTTGCAAACACGTCGTGCAGCGGGCTCTGTCGTACAGCGAGCTCTGACAAACGGAAATCGTGGAAATCTCAAAACGAGGCTCGGCCGCTAGAAAAGTTTGGCGGTCTGGTACGGACTTGATATTATATTAATCACATTGTGCGTTTCAGAACTTCACTGAATAAACGCAAAAAAAACATAACAGGTGTAACCAGTGATTCAGATGCATTGTGAATCATTTTACGACCTCATCAAACAGGGGCAGTCGGTGACGTCTTAGTTAAGGTCATGCTGCCTACACCTCGCCATAAAATATAGAAATACGATGTTATTAAATTTTTAAAATAAAATTCATTTGTAAATACCAATTTCTTATGAAACAAGGAATTGGAATTCAGTGCAACCATAGTTGTTTGTGATGTCTATTTTCACTTTCACACGAGAAAATTCGGATCGGCTGAAAAGTAGGTCATTGTCAGCATAGGTTAATGAGACTCATATTTCGGTTTGTACCAGCAACAACACTTCATCACCTATCAACAGTATTCAACTGTTAAGTGTTGCTTTCTATTCAGCGCTAATTAACTGATAAGTGTTGGCGTCCATTTGTTCGTTGCCAATCACACATCAACGCCAGTTAACTGTTGCCTCTATTACATCTTTGTTGTTTCATAACTTTTGTTGTTTTTACATATATAAATATGTTCTCTGCTTCATCACATTCATTCACCTGATGAAGGAGTAAGGATATACTCCGGAACGTTGTGTTCCTCATAATAAAGAAGTTGACACCCATAAAAACTCTCTTCCTGATTTAGTTATTTAGACGTACACAATTCTGAAAGGAGCATAAAAGAATATTAGTATGTAACACTTGTTATATTTGGGATTCCACTTGTTGGAGGCCTCGATGGCTGAGTGGGTTAGATTGCTGACTATGTGTGTTTGCGGTCCAGAATTTAGTATAACCCAGAGAGTTAATGCCTTAAAACAACATGCACCGTCAGCCCCCAACATCAAATGATGTTTACTGTATTAACAAATGCCTACTTCCAGGTAAGACACCTTTGCGGTTAGGTACCTGACTCGAGCGTTCGAATCCCCGATGGCACTCAGCCAAACAAAACTTCTAAAATCTGTACTTTACTAAGAAAGTGGAATTCTAAATATACCAATATTATCCAAAATTTGATCACTCTCTAAATGGCATTGGGTATTCATACTTTAATAGATTGTACATGTAAAAAGTGACTTGGCTTTTGGAAAATTATATTTCTTGATAATGCTCTGTTTTATTAAGACAAAGTTTTTACGGGATACGAGCCTTGAGGGGAATTTAGCATTTGAACCCACTTTAAAGACCTCATCTGTTGGCTCTGGTCAAACCAGACTGAATAGCTGCAGAGAATGATAAACCTTCACGTATTACGTCTTTAACAAATAATAAGAAGAAGAAGGGTTTATTTTGTATAAAGGCCATACGACCCATCGTACAAGGTGGTACAATAGTGATTTTGGTTACCATTTTCATATAACAACGCTAACAGGAGCAGAATAAACATGTTCTAAGAACTTGACAAAATTATTTATGATGTTATTGTCGGATGATGTACATATGCTGCGGAGTGAAAAATAATATCCATGCACCGTTTTAACAAATAATATCTTATGTATATACAGCTGATGGTTGAAGCGTAGTTGAACTGAAGGCAGCATCTTCCAGTACACAGAGGACATACATGAGACATAATGGGCACAATACACATAGATCGTGATACGATCAAACCTCCTGGTGATTGACATGGCTATGAACACAGCGACATAAAATATACACGTGATCAATAGTCCCCTGACTGAGAAACTCAACAGGCACTTACGTGTATATTACAAAACCCCAAGATAATTCGCTCAGCCTGTAAAGGGTTTCAGTCGGGTTCCTGACCGGCAGCTACTCCATTTAACGGCACGTGCCCTCATTTTGTGTCAGTTGAGTCACAGTTGATGCACAGTTTAACTGGAGGCAGGGCCCGCAGCATCTAACAGTACACAGTGCATACCTTAGACATAATACACAGTATATACAATACACACAGTGCATACCTTAGACATAATACACAGTATATACAATACACACAGATCGTGATACGGTCAGCCTCCGAGTGATTGACATGGTTATGAACACGACATAAAATATACACATGATCAATAGTCCCCTGACAGAGAAACTTAACAGGCACTCACGTGTATATGACACAAACGTGCACAGCCTGTAAAGGGTTTCAGTCGAGATCCTGACCGGCAGCAACTCCATTCAACGTCCAGTTGTACCTGTGATGTTCTGAGTCAGGCACTGAAGTGAGTCAAGCACTGAATGGATATATATGTAAAGAGAACTTGGCGGCCTCGACATTTGGGCGTTGTAAAACGCCGACAGCGATCAGTTAACAGGCTTATTGCCCACGTGTTGCTATATTTGTACACGGATGGAGGGAAACCTGTTGTAAAGTTACATTTGTTCTGCGTTGTACAAGGATGGACAGAGATGTGTGAGTCGGATGCCTGCGGCCGAGATGCAGAGGTAGCGAGCTGATTTGAAGGTATTATACTGTCGTTATGACCATTCCGCCAACAGTACTGGCGGCCATACAATCATACACGTCGTGGTATTTGGAGCAGAGGACGTCGTGCATGTCGGCCACATCACGAACAGTCCTATATAGTGCATTGAAACGGCTGGTGTTCAGTAGCTCGTGGCTAGCCTGCTGCAGGTTATTGACAGCGCCATTGTTGTCATGGCGACATCTGGGTATCGGTTGGTCAGTATGGCGAGTTGATGTGTGCATATCAGGAAGGTAATATATATCACTTGAAAGCACCAACTCGTAACGTTAGTGACCCTCTGTACTGTCCAAATGTCGCCCCATTGTTTGTTTGTTTGTTGTTTAATTCGCACTCTGCAATATTCCAGCTTCATGACGGCGATCTGTAAATAATGGAGTCTGCACCAGACAATCCAGTGATCTTGTTCAGCTGGATGAGTAATTATTTGTTGTAAATGGTCGTCTACAATGTATTTGTTTATATTATTTGTTCGTTAAACAACGCCTCACTCAGCTATTTCCAGATGCATGGTGGTGGTTAATACTCATGTACGGTTCAGATAATCCAATGATCAACACCATGAACATCGATCTACGTAACTGGGAAACAATAACATGCATAAACCAGGTCAGCGAACCTGACCACCCGATCCCGTTAGTCACCTCTTACGACAAGCAGGGTTCGCTGAAGACCATTTCTAGCCCGGATGTTCAAGGGTGAAGACCAGTTGTAACACGGATTTTAACGGGTGAAGATAAGTTCTAAGCCAGATCTTCACGGGTCCGAATTCCCACACCAAGACATGAGTAATGCTTATGTTATCGTTTATTCATTACTGACATATGCCATTTCCATTGTCCGATATGTTCTCGTATTCATTTCAGGTAAACAATTGACTTTCCCCTGCATGTGTTTGTTACGGGGGCTGACAGTGGGCAGGATAGGCTCACCTTTTGGCAAACACCTGGTGTCATCATAACACATACTCATTGTATCATCGGAATCGGCAACCCGTGAAGGTCAGGCTTAGAATATTGATCTTCAGTAACCCATGCTTGACGTATGAGGCGACTAACGGGATAGGGTAGCCAGGCTCGCTGACTTGGTTGACACATGTCATCGGTTCCCAATTGCGCAGATCGATGCTCATGATGTTGATCACTGGATTGTCCAGACTGGTCCAGACTCGATTATTTACAGACCGCCGCCATATAGCAGGAATATTGCTGAGCGCGGCGAAAAACTAAACTCACTCACTCACTCGGAATCGGAAACGAATGTTGGTTATGGTACTGAAAATGAATTCTGTGGCCTTCATCAATTTGACAGTTTTAGTGTTTGTATCAGTACCTGACAATGTTGATCTACCGCTATGCCATATAAAGCTGTGATATTGTCGAATGCGAACAACCCGATGTTATAGGAAAGTAAAATCCACAACGAGGGCGGTGTTAAAATGATGTAATTTATCTTAGATAATGCAGATAACCCTGGATTTTCCGCTCTCAAATGTCAGTAGGATATTCATAGTGACGAGAGGCTTAACACACATGAACGCATATTTATTATCTGGTTATTTGGTTCTCAGATGTCACGGTGACATCTATATTGACCCAAACCCAACCCATGTCGCACGTATTTAGTGTTTCTCATTCTCACACATTGAAATCTCTGAAACAGCTAGACTTAGTCAGGTTTCCGTGTCTTATAATGCTATATGCTTTAAGTGCTGCAAAGTAAAGGAACATTTTTTTACAATATTTGAACAAGTTAAAATAATGATTATATGTAGGTCTTATTCACATGTCTATTCGCAAAACCAAGTGTGAAATATATTGTTGACTATCCCTAGCTCAAGTCTAAACGTGGACTCAGACCCCAACCGGTGATTTCAGTGTAGGTGTAGACAGGGTATCTCGTTATAAGCACAGAGCCGTCACTGCACGGGCTGGGGGTAAGTACGTTTAACAGTTTTCAGAACTTGGGATCCCATTATATCTGTGAAATGAAATTCAGACATGTCCCCAGGTCTTTTGACATCAAATATATCAACTAGACTGGGTACAAGTTTGAAACTCCAAGGCTTGCCGAGAGATTAAACTTTCACAGACATTGGTATACAGTCAGACACTGTTGTGTCGACCTCTGGGTTGTCTCGAAGTAAATACTGAGAGTTTATTCCTTATTTGTCATTCCTTATATGGTCATCTTTTACGGCCGTGTCGGCCCTTGGATAACTCGAAGTATTTGCGTAGGTCACGTCTAGTCCAGTCAATTTATGTGAATACCCACCACAAATTGCAACAGAAATGATTTCAACTGTTTTAAGACCATGAACCATTCCTTTATAACATATAAAAAGTCTAGGAAAATCTCAGTGGTGGAACAAGGTCAAATTCGACCCTCAAGGTCATAGGGGTCATCTTCGCTTTCGAAATCTTAGATGGAAATGCTAACTTTTTTATTATCTACTCAATTGTGTCATGTTATATATCAAATAAAAGCTCTGTTTACAGGCTTTTCAAAGATATATGATTTAATAGGATTAGCCTCATCATATTTGTTCTATCTTTAAAAAACGTACCGAAAATTATGAAAATTGTGTACCGACATCCACATGTATATGTATGCTACGATTATGCCCAAAATATCATTCTTCAATTGTGTGACAGTTTTTGCATGAAGAAATATTGTGATGGATCTGTATCAACCAATAGTCTATCCAAATAATAATGAAAAGATTTGACGATCAATGGTGTGTGTGTGTGTGTGTGTGCGCGTGCGTGCGTGCGTGCGTGCGTGCGTGCGTGTAAAGCGCCAGAGGTTCATGATCCAGTAAGCTTAAGGTGTCGGGATCGAGCCCACCTGTGACCGGGCGGATACAGCAACGTGCATTAAAACTTGGACAAAGTACTGTCACTATGTGTCCGAGTCCACCCAGTTGTTAATGGGTACCTCGGTTAGATGGGAAAACAACATTAACTCGGCGTGCCTAGTGATCCCCCAGGGAGTTGAGATTGAAAATACGATGTGCCGTTGAGATTGACATCCAATGGTCAAGGGAAAAACAACTTCGGTAGCGCCTCAGAGTAATCTAGAAGTAGTTCAAATAGGGCACTATAGAAATGTCAAATATAATAATAATATAATAACATTATTCTATATCAACACATTTTCATCAGATGCAAAGATGAAAAACAGGTCACATAATGTCCAAGATATTTTTATGGATTAAACTTCTTTTTTTAATTTCTCTCACGACGTTTCGAGACCATTCCAGGTCCCTTCATCAGGTGAACTGGCAGTTAGGACTATGACGTCGTCACTATGACGTCATAACTGAGTTATGACGTCACAATGCAAGTGACATCACAGTACACTAGGGGAGTACTGTATAAGTGTATTAAGACACTCAATTAAGACACTCCTCCGGGCAAATGGTAGAGGATCTATTAATGGAAGCCCCAACCCTAGAGGATGTGTATACCAAATACCATGCAGCTGTGGCGATCAATATATTGGCGAGACTCTCAGGCCCATTAACACCCGGGTTGCTGAACACAAGTCGTCAGTATGCAAACAAAATGATAAGTCAGCTATATCGGAGCACAAGGCAAATAACCCAAGTCATGTTATCATGTGGAATGATATTAGGGTGATTTCGAGAAATAACAACGACTGGCGTCGGAGAAAACTACAGGAAGCTGTCGAGATAAGGAGACATAAACCAGCAATTAATCGTGATCAAGGTGTATACCTGCCAAGTGCGTGGGACCTCTTGATTAACTTTTGATGAACTTTAGATAAAAGAAAAAACGAGTCTACTATTCTTTTTGGAAAGCCTGCTGTCAAGTAACCTTTGTGTAATTAGCAGTTGTTGTGTATTGACAATTCAACTTTCAACTCTATTATTTAGCATGAATTTTCATCATTACGTAATAGACCGATCCAGTCTCGGCCGATAAGCCCCGCCCACTTCGTTTTTGACGTTAGGGGGGACAACCACTGGCAAATCACAATGGCGTCACCGCCGGCGAAACGTTACGTGATTGCGAACGTTGTTGATGAATTCTGCTTGTAATACTTTGGTATCCGTCGTTTGTGAATGTTATTTAAAGAGGCAAGTTATACGTATGTGATTTTTAATATATTTTAGCTGGCAGATTACAGCTGGCGAGTGAAAATGAGTTACATGCCCGATGAAAAAGCGTCTCGACTAGCTGCTGAGACTGTAGGAAGCGTAATTTCTTTCGAGTCAATTAATCTATCTGGCAATTCACCTCCGTCACAGATATTAGCAGGAAAGGATAACTGAATTTTGTTGTTTGGGTTTATAATTTTTTTAAACTCATGAACACCACATGGTCATGTTGCACATCGTTTCGGTATCTATAAATAGATTACCAACACTGCGCGTGGCGCCTTTACTTATCCGTTTGCGTCGTTCAAATTTAGTTCAATGATCTGAAAACATGGGTTTCTATCTTTTAATGAATTAAGAGAATGGTAAATAAAAAGCAGAAAATATTTCCCGTCTACTACTTCATGCACCTTATTTCTCTGTACAATCAATGTAAACAAATCAATCACAGCATAACCTATTTGATCTTATTTGGAAATCTGTTAATTGGGCTTGTAAACAATATATTTATTATTTCCATGGACGTATCTGGACATACCCAGAAGCAAATATTCAACAGCTGATCTGCAGCAACTCTCAGTAAAGTTTCTCTCTTCAAAATCTGTACACCATGATAAAATGACACTGAATATAAGGAAATCATTTTTTTAATGATCATTTCCATTTAATTTTTCTATAAGTACTTTCTTGTGGAATCCTAATTTACAAACAAACTTCCACAATACTGGACTTCATGAACTGCCAGCGTTTATGTACAGGTTATGTCACAGCACCAGAACACAAAGAATATCCAAGATACAGTCTGCACCTGTACACTAGCTGACCCATCTTCCAGAAATAGGAAACATGTGATGCAAAATTTTGGAACAGAGAATCCACAGTTATTCGAACAATTAACTAGCATTGAAATAAACTCTGTCAAAAAAAGAAACGCAACCCCTGTATTTTAGAGATTTTGATCTGAAGTTTTAGGACAACACGGCATTTTTATTATTTAAGACAGAAGTCTGAAATTTGGCAGAATAATAACCCAGATGGGCATGTTTAAAATTGTCATTTCAAAAGTCATCTCACAGACACCAGTTTGTCACCAGGGGGGGGGCGTCTTTCTCAGTATCTCGTATGAGCACCACGCGCTGCAATCACTGCACGGCATCTCCTTGGACAAGAACGGATAAGACGCCGGATTCTTTCCTGGGGAATGGCTCTCCACTCCTCCTGCAGTGCAACGGCGAGCTGTTGCAGCGTCTGTGGCGGCGGCTGACGTTGACGTACGCGTCGATCCAGAGTATCCCACAGGTGTTCAATAGGGTTGAGGTCTGGTGATTGAGAGGGTCATGGCAAGACATTGACGTTGGAATTCTGCAGAAAGTTCATTGTTGCACGTGCAGTATGAGGCCGGGCGTTGTCCCGTTGAAAAATCTGTGTCTGTTGGTCAATAATCGGGAGAAGGTGAAGCTCTAACACGTGGTTGATGTAACGTTGGGCTGTCAGGTTCCCTGGAACGATCACCAAGTCTGATTTCTGGTTGTATGAGATGGTTCCCCAAACCATGACGCTTTCTCCGCCAAATCTGTCCACCTGTCGGACGCAGATGGGCGCAAAACGTTTATGACGTCTCCTATACAGACGCTGTCTTCCGTCGTGACGTTGCAAAAGAAAACGTGATTCATCAGAAAACCAGATTCGCCTCCAGTTTTGTAAAGTCCGTATCCTTACGTTGTTGCACCACCTGAGTCGTCGGCGTCGATGTAGGGGGCGTAGTACAGGTCCAACAACTGGTCTACAGGCACGTAAACCCGCTTCTTTCAGACGGTTCCTAATCGTTTGAGCTGACACTCTCCTCAAACCTGGTATTTGTGTGGCAGTCACGGTTGGTAGGGCATGCCGATTACGCAGGTGATGGACCCGGATGTACCGATCTTGAAGGGGGGTCGTGATTCTTGGCCTTCCACTTCTCGGGCGATCGTTGGTCAAATTGAAGTTGTTGTAGCGGCTCCAAAGTCGGGATATCGTTGTTTTGTGAACATTTAGGTGCCGTGCAACAGTTCCAAAACTTTCTCCGGCGTGAACACGACCAATGGCGATATTTCGGTCGGCAGCACTCAATCGTGGCATTTTTAACACAGCTTTTCGGCGACAAATGAATGAATATAATACGGAACCACATGGGCTTTTATACACCCCTACATTAACTGCCATTTTCATGATTTGCATGTGTTTTTTTTGTGCGAAGTCACCATGAGGGTCATTTCATGCGTTGTGACGGAATAAGCAATAAAATACACTTATGCGTACAAATGCAGTTGTTTGGATGGTAATCTTCATTAATTACGTGTATAATTTCAATACATTCGAATAAAATTTAGTTTGGAAGCAATAACTTCATTCAAACGAATTTTTCATATCTGAGGACAGGGGTTGCGTTTCTTTTTTGACAGAGTTTAGAATGTTACACAAAATACAAATGTAGATCTATTATTTTTTCATCAGAGATGTTTAACAGCTACCTACTAGTGTAAATAAGGTGCAAAGAATATATCCTATGTTCAAAGCCTTCTGTCAATACAATTATTGCTTCTTAATTAAACAATGATAATCCTTGTTTTATTAGATCTGAGACCATATCCCTAGAGGACATAACACTGATTTTGATCTATTTCCTTTTCTGAGATACTTACTGGTGTCATAAAAATTATAGTAAAGTTGATTCAAAATTTGGTAAAAGTCATAACAAAGGTTTAGGAAAACAGACATGAAAATGCCCTGATGCGTTCACCTCCTACAAACCAGTGTGCAATTTAATATGAAGCTCATTTTGCAAATAACCATCAACAAACCTTGAACAATTTGTCGAAATCCACCATCTTAATAAACACTAGCTTTGGCTCAGTCTTCAAATAGTAGTAACCTCCTAAAAAACGTGTGATTTATCAGAAGAATTACATCAAATATGGGTTAAATATATGTTTCAATCTTTATTCCGTTAAATGAAAAGTCACCTGAGATTTTTGTAAGTTATTCTGTTCCAGGACTAGATAATGCCTGACCAGGGTTTGACCAAAACGTAGCCTTTGCTTTTTCAAATTTCCTGGATGTTGAAATAACTTTAATGAGTTATGATACTAGCAATCACTTTCAGAATTATCTTATTAGTAAATGTAGTATTTAAAAAACCCATCTAAAAGCAGGAGCCAAGAAACTAAGTTAATGCCAAGTGATTGTCCTGCCATGATATGTATGGTGTTTGTTTGCCTAGTTCTGCCTTAAAATCTAAAACATCTTATATGTCAATCAATTAAATAATTATTTATTATTGATTAGATTATTATTAATTTTATTACCCTTCGACGTTTACTAAAAAAGGCAAGATTCTGAAAACATACCTTGATATCATTTCCAGTGAATTAATCAAAATTATGGTTGTAATATTACTCCTAAAATGTACCATTATATGTGAATAATTTATGTGGTAACAAAACTTCAAATAATGTTCTCATAATTAAGATATACACTTTATTTCACTCCGTCCAATACTCCAGAAAGTCACTATTCATCTAACATAGTTTTCGTATTCGATCAACCTGGAGGAAGGTAATTCAGTTCAAAGTCCCATGCAATTCTTTATAAAAACTCTGAAATATTTAAAGCATGGTTTTATAGGCACTCATATGAACTAATTTTGATACTTGGATATTGCATGATAGGCAACTGCTGACACTGACCATATTTCCGTTTGAATAGAAAATATTACTCCTCGAATATTTTGCTCTGTTAACAAGAGACAGTAGGCCTTCAGATTGTGCTTATGAAACTTAAAACATCCTACAATGTGTGACAAATTGAAGAATATCTAAGAGCGAAGGGGACAATATGCGCCACATTGTTCTTTCATGTAACATGTTTTGCTATTTCGGTTGACCCTAACCGAAATGAAGATTTGTTTACATTGTGTCACGGCTTTCTCGCCTGTCTCTTTTGAGCTTTGTGGCGTACCAACTCAATGCCTAGTAGTGACTAAAAACGTTAAGCAAAAACAATTTTGCAGTTACAAGAATTGTCCGTGTTTATAACACTTGCAAAGTCTCAAACTGCTATTTGTTGTCATCAATTGGTAATGATTTTGCACATGTGCAAAAGTGTGCAAATTCGTGCAAATTCTCATCAGCAGGCAGACGTAGGTTTCCTGAACGATGGTGCAGACATTTAACTGATCGTCAGGCCTATCGCGTTTCTTGATCCGCCTCCATTTTTGTTGTCTTAACCGTAATGGTTTTGTTAAGGTACACATCAAATCGCAGCAATATGTAATAAATATAGCGAGTGTAAATGGCATAATTTGAAGCACATCGCTTCGGATGCATCGTTTGACCCCGGAAATAAGTCTGACAAATCCACACAGCGCGCCCGGCCTGCTGATTGGCCAAAATTGACGCATGCGCCAGTTTTGATTGACAGACTGGATCGGTCTATTAACTCTTCAAACTCACTTATACAGTACTCTCCCTAGTGTACTGTGATGTCACTTGCATTGTGACGTCATAACTCAGTTATGACGTCATAGTGACGACGTCATAGTCCTAACTGCCAGTTCACCTGATGAAGGGACCTGGAATGGTCTCGAAACGTCGTGAGAGAAATTAAAAAAGAAGTTAAATCCATAAAAATATCTTGGACATCAATGTACAACTTCTAAATGCCACTGAAAGACAAGACGTCATATAATGATTGAAAGTTATGTAAGAGAGTTCTCTATTACTCAACTTCATAAATGGTATTTCATTATGAATTACCTGAGTTCATTAGCTAATCTTCTTTGACTGACATGGCAATGCCCTTTTTTCAATTTACTTTACAATTCATTAGTTACACTTCCTTGACTGACATGGCAATGCCCTTTTTTCAATTTACTTTACAATTCATTAGTTACACTTCCTTGACAGAATGGCAATGTCCTTTTTTCAATTTACTTTACAATTCATTAGTTACACTTCCTTGACAGAATGGCAATGTCCTTTTCTAGGTTACTTTACAACAGTTCTCTGACTGCATCATCCATCGCTGATCTGTTCTGCTGTTATTGATTCAATGGGCTAGTTGAATAATTTCCCTGAAATATAGATCGTCCTGAAACTTTTTCATGGCAACAGCTTTTCCAATTCCATGGATTCTTGATGTCGTATCACAGCCAAAGACAGCATGTATGAACAAGTTCTGACAAGCCTCTTCTCCATGCTTCTTTTTGGTTTCGCTGATATTCCAAACTGGAATTCTTTTCAAAGAACCTTTCTTGGAGGTTGACAGCATGAAGATATCATGCGATTCCAGTAGATCCGTGTCGTCCCCTTTGACAACTGTTGATGGCATGTCAATGAAACTGCTGTTTGAACTATCACAACATCAGCATCACCAGTGGCCTGAACTGTGTCACATCCTTCAGCTTGGTGATAGGAACACATCATGACGAACTGTTCTTTGTTCTGAACAGTGGCGACTCTTTCTTTGATTGTAAGATCAGACTGTCATCAAATTTAACTGTTGGTCTGACAAGTCCACCAGTCCGCATCATTTGTGTTGTATACTTTCTCGATGAACTTGAGTATCCATCGAACAAAACAGTAGCTCTGTCATTGTGTATTTTGACATATGTGCAGTACATGATGCACAACTCAGCATAGGATTCCCCAAGTGGCCAAGGTAGAGTATGAAGCAAAGCCCTTCCATCGAGAACATAAACAGCATCAGAAGCTGGACCAGGGGAAAAACCACCATCCAATGTTGATATGAATGAAACCAGGGCAGGTTTGTTTGCTTCCTAGCTGCAATCAGAAACCGTTGAACCACTAAAACTGGACCAATGTTGCAGATTTCTTCTTATTTCTCATTCATTTGTACAACTTGATCTTCCTTCATGAGACACGTGAAGGTTTCGGGTAAGAATATTGATTTTCAGTAACCCATGCTTGTAGTAAGAGGCTTGTAACGGGATCGGGTGGTCAGCCTCGCTGACTTGGTTGACACATGTCATCGGTTCCGAATTGCGCAGATCGATGATCATGCTGTTGATCACTGGGTAGTCTGGTCCAGACTCGACTATTTACAGACCGCCGCCATATAGCTGAAATATTGCTGAGTGCGGCGTAAACGTAAACTTACTCACTCCTTTTTGAATTTGAAATCGCCAGTGGTTGTGTTTGTCATAGAGTCCAAAATAGAGCTACCAACACAACATGCACCATCTGCATTCACAGTTGCACTCTATATGCAGTGTTTCTTGAAGGAAATGGAGTAATTTCATGCCCACATTTTTGTCTCTCTCCTGTCTTGCATTGGACATGTCCTTGTGTAGTTCAGAGTTTGTTTCTACTACTTCTAAGATCACTCATGGCATTGCTGACTTCCATGCATGATGGCATTGACATAAGCCTTTGCGTTTCGGACATGCCTGTCCCCCTTGTAAGTCCTCCGTTTGTCTAAATGCTCCGCATGAGCACCTGTTCAATCACAAGATCTGTTTAAGGTCCTCCCCAATAGCGATCGGAACGGCATATAACATGATGACCTGAGTTTTAAGGTCTTGGGATGTGTTTCTTGCAGGGAAGTCATCAACTGAACGTACAACTGAACTGATTTGGTATACAAGTTATGACAATAGACTTTAGGTGCATCTTCCCATTTCCTAATGTTTCAGCTTTAATGAAATTCCGCAAGATATCTACCATGTTCATATACTGGATCCAACGTTTCGCTGTCCTCATATACCTCAGTGCATCTTTCTTGGTTTAACTGATGGTGAATGTTCTTTATGTGTTTGAAGAAGATACTTCACCAACAGTCAAGGATTCACTCACCAGCTCATTGTACAGCACTGCCGCCATGTTGAGATCGTCACCATCGCTGTTTTGAAGGGGAGAGGCAAGGTCAGCTTCATCAGAAGGCTTACAAAACCTAGGAAGGTTCATGTTAAAAGCTTTTTGATACCAACAGTGCACTGAGAGCTGTGGCTACAAGAAAGTGAGCTCGAATTGCTCTGGCAACAGCTTTCCCTGTTAGTATGTAACTAATTGTGCAACTGGCATTTATCACTACCAGAAGTTCAAATTGACTCTATCCAGACATGATATTTTGAATCCATCCCAAAAGGCGACGTTCTTCAAATCCCTTGATGAAGGCTCACTGGAAATTTTCATTCAAGCTTTCCGCCAGAGAGGCTAATCAAAAGTGACGATAGGTGTTGCATTGTTTTCCATGGCTTGTGTGGTGACAAGTCACTTGGGCTCATGTCAATCAATGTTAGTGAATTAAAAAAATATTTTTTTATAGCATCTCAGGTGCATTTCTAAATGTTTGTTTTTATTTTTTTAAATATAAAAGTACAATGTTTTAAAATTAATAAAACATTGTTTTTAGCAGATATATATTTTTACATAATCGTAGCATACACATACATGTGGATGTCTGAAACGATTTTCATATTTTTCAGAACGGTTTTTTAAAAATAAAACAAATATGATGAGGCTAATACCTAGTTTATGTTGTTTTCCCATCCTACCGAGGTACCCATTAACAACTGGGTGGACTGGGACACATAGTGACAGTACTTTGTCCAAGTTTTAATGCACGTTGCTGTATCCGCCCGGTCACAGGTGGGCTCGATCCCGGCACCTTAAGCTTACTGGATCATGAACCTCTGGCGCTTTACACGCACGCACGCACGCACGCACGCACGCACGCACGCACGCTCGCGCGCGCGCGCGCACGCACACACACACACACGCACACACACACACACACACACCATTGATCGTCAAATCTTTTCATTATTATTTGGATAGACTATTGGTTGATACAGATCCATCACAATATTTCTTCATGCAAAAACTGTCACACAATTGAAGAATGATATTTTGGGCATAATCGTAGCATACATATTCATGTGGATGTCGGTACACAATTTTCATAATTTTCGGTACGTTTTTTAAAGATAGAACAAATATGATGAGGCTAATCCTATTAAATCATATATCTTTGAAAAGCCTGTAAACAGAGCTTTTATTTGATATATAACATGACACAATTGAGTAGATAATAAAAAAAGTTAGCATTTCCATCTAAGATTTCGAAAGCGAAGATGACCCCTATGACCTTGAGGGTCGAATTTGACCTTGTTCCACCACTGAGATTTTCCTAGACTTTTTGTATGTTATAAAGGAATGGTTCATGGTCTTAAAACAGTTGAAATCATTTCTGTTGCAATTTGTGGTGGGTTAGGTCAGAATCTTACCAGGATGACTGGACTATTCAACTTTGACACAAGGGTGCTTGACTGTGTTCAATATCAAAAGACATGAAGTGTGATTATATTTAACTTCAATTTTCCAAGTTCTTTTTAACTTTGTAAATAGCAATAAACTGTACCTTAAGCTTAAAAGTACGAATAGCAAACTTCACTGACCGAGATATTAGTGACGTCATTTGATTGTGACATCATGGTAATCGATGACGCTACAATGTTCAGCAAACCAAGTCAAAACATTGATAAGCTGGGCCCCGTCTCGCATATCGCAATAGCTTTGGTGCAAGTTAGGATCCGGGAACCAGCTTAAAACATTGATTACACCGCAGTCTCGTTCCTGCTGACTGGGTTCCGTCCTATTGCACAACTTAGTACAATAACCAGTCCAGAATTTTGAGACCAACTCATTCAACTGGATGTATAAATACTGATCAATATTATTTGATACATCTAACCACTTTTATATTGCAACTCTACGCTCGTTCTAATCCTTGCAAACACGTCGTGCAGTGTGCTCTGTTGTACAGCGTGCTGTGACAATCGGAAATCGGGAGATCGTGGAAATCTCAAAACGAGGCTCTGCCGCTAGAAAAGTTTGGCGGTCTGGTACGGACTTGATATTATATCAATCACATTGTGCGTTACGGATATCATCTCAGACATATTGTACGTTACAAAAATAAATGTAATAAGCGAAAGGAAAACAACACAGGTGTAACCAGTGAGCCAGATGAATTGTTGTGAATCATTGTACGACCTCTTCAAACAGGGGCAGTCTGTGACGTCTTAATAAACGACATGCTGCCTTAACCTCGATATAGAAGATAGAAATACGATTTTTTTCAAGCTTTAAAATTAAAATTTATTTGTAAATACCGTTTTCTTATGAAGCAAGGAATTGGAATTTAGTGTAACCATAGTTGTTTGTAGTGTCTCTTTGCTCTTTCACACGAGAAAATTAGTATCGGCTGAAAAGTAGGTAATTGTAATTGTTTGCATTGCTTAATGAGACTCATGTTTTCGTTTGTTTGTCAAGCGAGTTCATTGTCGCCATATATCATTGAGAGATGATTTCATCTCACACACGCGGTATCTGTTTTGGAAGCCCGGATTAAGGGGGTTTCGTTGTATAGTTTTAATATTGTCACGTATTCCAACGGGAATAGAGTCGAACCATGGTTAAAACTACAGCGAACTGTTTATCTGAACACTACAGCCGTTCATATTTCTAATTATTTCTCTGATGGCAACAGCTGTTCACAAACTGTTTCTATATTTCTAAATATTTCTCTGAAGGCTACAGCTGTTCACAAACTGTTTTCTATATTTCTAAATATTTCTCTGAACAATACAGCCGTTCACAAACAGTTTTCTATATGTTTAAGTTGGGGTTCAGTGATGTTGAAACAGGTATAGGTCTGTGTATAATGAGACGTCCATGGCATGCAATCAGAATGTCAAGTTCAATTCAACTCAGTGACCCAGCGTGTAATATTAGATTATATATGATAGCATGCGATGTGATACGATAACATACGATGCTATACGATACGATAGGATACGGAACGGTATGTAACGACGCAGTGGATAATAAAAGGATTCGCGTGTTAGTCTATATATTTAAGACTATATTTTGACTGTCAGTCTAACAGTCACTTGTTAATTGCACAGCATCAATAACGGTGTATTCACAGAAATGTAATTACGACATTTGGACCTGTACTGGCCGGTGCTCCAATCTGCTCTCTGTGATAGGAATAAATTTAATGAAATTTTATTTATCATTATCTCACAATGATTCCAAACTGTACTTCATCTCTAACCAAACCATCGATTCCTACTTTACACCTTATTTAACTTACACCATCCTCGATAATCTCCAGGGTGTACGTTACGATCACTCTCCACTCAACCCTCGATGCATCCACGGCTTGGCCCGATGATTTTATTACCTCCCTTGGTTGGCTTTTTATCCAATCAGGTGTCTACGCTGGGAAGTTGAGCGAACCAATCACAACTCACTTTCGCTTCTTAAATTATCTAACCGTTTAAACTTGGCAACACATTTGATGCTGAGGTACTTTGAAAGATGTAGAAGGAGTTCTTTGATATTTTTTGAAAGTTTCAGATCTTTCAATTTGTCTGTATGATTTCCCCCCAAAATCTGAGTGGTACTGCCAACAAACCTTTGCGACTGCGACCGCTATCTTTGTTGACACTGGCAGGCTCGGATGTAACGGCGGCTCAGCAGATCGGCTACTGTGAGAATGCGGATCCAGCAAAGGGAGGTAATATAATTATCGGGCCAAGCCGTGGATGCATCCATGGTATTGTGGAGAGTGATCGTAACGTATATCCTGGAGATTATGGAGGATGAACTTACACCAGCCTACTTTACATCATATTTCACTTTACACACGCCTATTTCACACCTTACTAAACGTTGCACCAGCCTACTTTACATTTTACTTTACTTTACACAAGCCTAAATTGCATCTTACTTTACACCAGTCTACTTGACTTTACACAAGCCTGTTGTACATCTTACTTTACATCAGCCTACTTTACTTTTCCTAAGCCTACTTTACATCTTATTTCACTTTACACCAGCCTACTTTATTCCTTACTTTACTTTACACAAGCCTGCTGTACATCGTACCTTACATCAGCCTACGTTTTATCTTGGTTTACTTTACACCAGTCATAAGCGGCGTTAAACCATACTCACTCGTGGAGACAATTCCCCACTTTTAATTCCCCACGTGGGTACAATTTGTGAAGCCCATTTCAGGTGTCCCCCGCCGTGATATTGCTGGAATATCGACAAAAGCGGCGTAAAACTAAACTCACTCACTCAATGCGCGAAGTCCATTTATGGTGTTACCCGCCGTGATATTGCTGGAATAATGCTAAAAGCGGCGTAAAACTAAACTCACTCGCTCAATGCGTGAAGCCCCTTTCTGGTGTCCCCCTCCGTGATATTGCTGGACTATTGCCAAAAGCGGCGTAAAACTAAACTCACTCACTCACTCAGTGTGAAGCCCATTTCTGATGTCCCCCGCCGTGATATTGCTGGAATATTGCTAAAAGCGGCGTAAAACCCAACTCACTGACTCGCCCACTTCAATGTGTATGCTTTGTTTGTTCGTTAAACAACGCCGCATTCCGCAATATTCAAGATTTGTGGCGGCGGTCCGTAAATAATCGAGTCTGGACCAGACAATCAACATCATAAGCATCGATCTATACAATTGGGATACGAAGCCATGTGTCAACCAAGTCAGCGAGCAAGTAGCATCTTTCGAGAAGCACGGGTTCCTGAAGACCAGCTCGAACCCCTTCACGGTTCTGTTTTCAATGTGAATTGAGAAGTGGATATCGCTGTAAAATTTCCTCTCACGTGTTGCGCTCGGCTTTCTCGCCTCGAGGCTCAACTTAACGAAACTCTTCTTTTAGCAAATACCACCCAGTTGTTTACGTATGTAAATGTGGTAACGATAAAATAATGTTAGAATGTGTGTCAGTGTGTCCTACTTTCCTCGTCCATTGACAAACAGGCTCTCGACAAACAAGTCAATATATTCAGTACATCGTAAGATAATTTCCATTTCCCTAAACTAAAACTGATTTATCATATTATTTTCCTTCTTTAGGTCACATCCTCGGATAACGAAAACAATGAACCCTCGTGATCGTGAATATCCCCACTGACCATAAACAACAATGACAAGACAGTAGACACGCCCCCTACTCCGTCAATAAACATAATGGACCCTCTTACCTAAATTTATTAACATTACTTAGCCTTGTTCTACCTACCGCCAGCAGCGTTACCAGGAGGGTCGTGGTCTATTTCTGTCGAGTTCAACATGAGGAGTGTACATAACATCAGCTGAACGACATTCCCATACATTATAGATATTCCACGTGTTGTCAATTTCGCTGCAAGGCTTGTACATTGAGGCAAGAGCAGGCGCTGGCTTGGTCAGATTGGCAGACAGGAGGAATATGGTAAATATAGCATGGCCTTCGTATTTCAGTCAACTTGTGCAGCGCGGCGAGATGTATCGATTTGGTGGCATGGAAATAGGCAACGTTTCGAGAGCTCGTATGTGACTAACAGATGATTATGATGCTGCTGCAATGTACAAGTGTTTTGGAAGCTGCATATGAAATCAGTTGTAATTCAACATTTCTTTAAAGAGTCTCTCCGACGGGTTACATTGGTGCCAATAGAACTCTATAGCTGTGGTCAGAGGTCATACAAGTATTATTCTGGAGACTGGGATGGTTACAGAAAGATAACCTGTTCCCGAAAACCCACGGAACCCATATATGTCAGGTATACTTGTTTTCGATATTTGATTGGCAATCAGGCGGCTAATGATCTGTTATAGGCGGTACTTGTTTGGCAATCAGGCGGCGATCTATTATAACAGATCCATTATAACAGTATTTGTTTGGCAATCAGGCGGCGATCTATTATAACAGTACTTGTTTGGCAATCAGGCGGCGATCTATTATAACAGTACTTGTTTGTTTGGATCATTATAAGGCAACTCAGGCGGCGATCTATTATAACAGTAATTTGTTTGGCAATCAGGCGGCGATCTATTATAACAGTACTTGTTTGTTTGGCAATCAGGCGGCGATCTATTATAACAGTACTTGTTTGGCAATCAGGCGGCGATCTATTATAACAGTATTTGTTTGGCAATAAGGCGGCGATCTATTATAACAGTACTTGTTTGGCAATCAGGCGGCGATCTGTTTGGCAATATAACAGTACTTGTTTGGCAATCAGGCGGCGATCGATCTGTTGGCAATCAGGCGGCGATCTATTATAACAGTACTTGTTTGGCAATAAGGCACCGATCTATTATAACAGTACTTGTTTGGCAATCAGGCGGCGATCTATTATAACAGTACTTGTTTGGCAATCAGGCGGCGATCTATTATAACAGTACTTGTTTGGCAATCAGGCGGCGATCTGTTATAACAGTACTTGTTTGGCAATCAGGCGGCGATCTATTATAACAGTACTTGTTTGGCAATCAGGCGGCGATCTATTATAACAGTACTTGTTTGGCAATCAGGAGGCGACTATTATTATTTGTTTGGCAATAGGCGGCATTATAACAAATGTAAGTACTTGTTTGGCAATCAGGCGGCGATCTGTTATAACAGTACTTGTTTGGCAATCAGGCGGCGATCTGTTATAACAGTACTTGTTTGGCAATCAGGAGGCGATCTATTATAACAGTAATTTGTTTGGCAATCAGGCGATCTTATATAACAGTACTTGTTTGGCAATCAGGAGGCGATCTATTATAACAGTACTTGTTTGGCAATCAGGCGGCGATCTGTTATAACAGTACTTGTTTGGCAATCAGGCGGCGATCTGTTATAACAGTACTTGTTTGGCAATCAGGCGGCGATCTGTTATAACAGTACTTGTTTGGCAATCAGGCGGCGATCTGTTATAACAGTACTTGTTTGGCAATCAGGCGGCGATCTGTTATAACAGTACTTGTTTGGCAATCAGGCGGCGATCTATTATAACAGTACTTGTTTGGCAATCAGGGCGGCGATCTATTATAACAGTACTTGTTTGGCAATCAGGCGGCGGCAATCAGGCGGCGATCTGTTATAAGCAGTTTTTGTTTGGCAATCAGGCGGCGATCTATTATAACAGTACTTGTTTGGCAATCAGGCGGCGATCTGTTATAACAGTACTTTTGTTTGGCAATCAGGCGGCGATCTGTTATAACAGTACTTTGTTTGGCAATCAGGAGGCGATCTGTTATAACAGTACTTGTTTGGCAATCAGGCGGCGATCTGTTATAACAGCAATACGATTGTTTGGCAATCAGGAGGCGATCTGTTATAACAGTACTTGTTTGGCAATCAGGCGGCGATCTGTTATAACAGTACTTGTTTGGCAATCAGGCGGCGATCTGTTATAACAGTACTTGTTTGGCAATCAGGCGGCGATCTATTATAACAGTACTTGTTTGGCAATCAGGCGGCGATCTGTTATAACAGTACTTGTTTGGCAATCAGGCGGCGATCTGTTATAACAGTACTTGTTTGGCAATCAGGCGGCGATCTGTTATAACAGTACTTGTTTGGCAATCAGGCGGCGATCTATTACAGTAACAGTACTTGTTTGGCAATCAGGCGGCGATCTGTTATAACAGTACTTGTTTGGCAATCAGGCGGCGATCTGTTATAACAGTACTTGTTTGGCAATCAGGAGGCGGCGATAACAGTACTTGTGGCAATCAGGCGGCGATCTATTTAACAGTACTTGTTTGGCAATCAGGCGGCGATCTGTTATAACAGTACTTGTTTGGCATTCAGGCGGCGATCTGTTATAACAGTGTTTGTTTTTTCAGGCGGCGATCTTTATTATAACAGTACTTGTTTATAATTCAGGCGGCGATCTGTTATAACAGTACTTGTTTGGCAATCAGGCGGCGATCTGTTATAACAGTACTTGTTTGGCAATCAGGCGGCGATCTGTTATAACAGTACTTGTTTGGCAATCAGGCGGCGATCTGTTATAACAGTACTTGTTTGACTAACAGTACGTCAGAATACGATATTGTTATTTGTCTCATATTTGCTTGGTAACTGCGATATCATGATATTATTACGATATTTGTTTGGCAATTGAGACGACGATCTTTATAAAAATACTTCTTTGGTCAGTATTGTGTTACAATATTGTCTTGGTTAACAATATATCAGTATACCATTGCAATAATATGTCTTAGTAACCGAAGGTCTGGGTTAGAATGAGCCTTCGGTAACCCATGCTTGTCGTAAGAGGCGACTAACGGGATCTGGTGGTCAGTCTCGCTGGCTTGGTTGACACATGTCATCGGTTCCCAATTGCGCAGATCGAAGCTCATGCTGTTGATCACTGGATTGTCTGGTCGATTATTTACAGACCGCCGCCATACAGCTGGAATATTGCTGAGTGCGGCGTAAAACTAAACTCACTCACTCTTAGTAACCAAGGTATCAGTACATTATTACAATATTGTCTTAGTAACCACGGTATCAGTATATTATTACAATATTGTCTTAGTAACCACGGTATCAGTATTGTCTTAGTATATCATTACAGTATTTAGTAAACCAAGATATCAGTATATTATTACAGTATTGTCTTAGTAACCAAGGTATCAGTATATCATTACAATATTGTCTTAGTAACCAAGATATCAGTATATTATTACAATATTGTCTGTGTAACCAAGATATCAGTATATCATTACAGTATTGTCTTAGTAGCCAAGATATCAGTATATCATTACAGTATTGTCTTAGTAACCAAGATATCAGTATATTATTACAGTATTGTCTTAGTAACCAAGATATCAGTATATCATTACAGTATTGTCGTAGTAACCAAGATATCAGTATATAATTACAGTATTGTCGTAGTAACCAAGATATCAGTATATCATTACAGTATTGTCTTAGTAACCAAGATATCAGTATATCATTACAGTATTGTCTTAGTAACCAAGATATCAGTATATCATTACAGTATTGTCTTAGTAACCAAGATAACAGTATATATCTTTGTGACCATCTGACGGGAATATTTCCGTATTTCCCTACGTTATATGGATAGTTGTTACTTTGTGTATACTTCTCTTTACACCAGCCTACTTTACACCTTACTTCACTTTACATCAACCTACTTTACACCTTACTTCACTTTACATCAGCCTACTTTACCTTTTACTTTTACTTTCTTAAACTCTTCTTTACACAAGGAAACTTACAGCACTTCACTTTACATCAACCTACTTTACACCTTACTTCACTTTACATCAGCCTACTTTACACCTTACTTTACTTTGCACCAGCCTGCTTAAACTCTTCTTTACACAAGGATACTTACACCTTACGTCACTTTACATCAGCCTACTTTAGACGTTACTTCACTTTACACCTGCCTACTTTACACCTTACTTCACTTTACATCAACCTACTTTACACCTTACTTCACTTTGCATCAGCCTACTTTACACCTTACTTTACTTTGCACCAGCCTGCTTAAACTCTTCTTTACACAAGGATACTTACACCTTACGTCACTTTACATCAGCCTACTTCTTTAGACGTTACTTCACTTTACACCTGCCTACTTTACACCTTACTTCACTTTACATCAATCTACTTTACACCTCACTTTACTTTGCACCAGCCTACTTAAACTCTTCTTTACACAAGGATACTTACACCTTACGTCACTTTACATCAGCCTACTTTACACCTTACGTCACTTTACATCAGCCTACTTTAGACGTTACTTCACTTTACACCTGCCTACTTTACACCTTACTTCACTTTACATCAATCTACTTTACACCTCACTTTACGTTGCACCAGCCTGTTTAAACTCTTCTTTACACAAGGATACTTACACCTTACTTCACTTTACATCAGCCTACTTTACACCTTACTTTACTTTGCACCAGCCTGCTTCAATTCTTCTTTACACAAGGAAACTTACATCTTACTTCACTTTACATCAGCCTACTTTACACGTTACTTCACTTTACACCAGCCTACTTCACACCTTACTTTACACCAGCCTTCTATACGCCTTACTTCACTTTATATCTGCCTTCTTTAAAACCTACTTTACTTTACACCAGCCCACTTCACACTTTGCCTTTCCCATAGTCTATCTGTCTCACGCAGTCTCGGTGTCACATTTGTATGCCTTTCGTCCAGAGATTTCTGCAATGCTAAAGCCCTAAGTGAAGCAAGTCTAGATTTTTCAGTTCTGCAACACCCGTCTCACTGGGACTCCTTTCCAATTTAAATGGCGATATTTACTTCTATCAAAATTACATATTTTCAGAGACTAAGCGTTAGTCTAAATGAGACCTGAAACAAAACATATTCTGTCTAAGTTTTGAGCAGGTGTGTATTGGTTAGTCCAAACAATAAGGTCATTGTTCAATATATTGGTATTATAACGGCGTTCAAAGATATGTATGGATCTCACCAAGAGTGGTGTTTGTACTCGGCCTTTTCTCAGTTGTATCAGATCATCAAAGATAGCCTTGAGGGCATATTGATATGTCCTGCCAGTACATTTAATCATTTGACACAGACAGTCAGGTGAGAATTCGGTCGTTATTCGCGGGATACATGAACTTAAAATCTTGAAATCCAGCGATCTTTTGTAACATTTGCTTTTTCGGTTGTTTGTTGATTAACGCCACATTCAGCAATATCCCAGCAATATCCCAGCAATAACCCAGCAATATCCCAGCTATATGAGGGCGGCCTGTACAGAATCGTGTCTGGACCAGACAATCCAGTGTTTGTTGATTAACGCCACATTCAGCAATATCCCAGCTATATGAGGGCGGCCTGTAAAGAATTGTGTCTGGATCAGGCAATCCAGTGTTTGTTGATTAACGCCACATTCAGCAATATCCCAGCTATATGAGGGCGGCCTGTACAGAATCGTGGGCGACAATCCAGTGTTTGTTGATTAACGCCACATTCAGCAATATCCCAGCTATATGAGGGCGGCCTGTAAAGAATTGTGTCTGGACCATCAGGCAATCCAGTGTGTGTTGATTAACGCCACATTCAACAATATCCCAGCTATATGAGGGCGGCCTGTAAAGAATCGTGTCTGGATCAGGCAATCCAGTGTTTGGTGTTTAAATATGTCTATTTCTTTACATGTTTCATGAATACAGGTGAATAGTATTTAAAAACATCTCACGTAGCCATGTGAACGGTTAGACTGACTGACTGACTGAGTTTGGTTTTACGCCGCTTTTAGCAATATTCCAGCAACATCACGGCGGGGGACACCGGAAATGAGCTTCACACATTGTACCCATGTGGGGATTCGAACCCGGGTCTTCGGCGTGACGAGCCAGCGCTTTAACCATTAGGCTACCCCACCGCCCCTGAACGGTTAGAGGAAGTGTTTTGTTATTGACAAGCAACAAGTTCCGGATGTTTTTATGACTGACGTTTTGGACGCTGGGGAAGACTAGTGATTAGAGTGTCGGCTTTGATTCTGCGATATGGCTTCATTGAATGAAGACTTGGTGCCTTCTCCATTGAACGGCCTGAAATGATGCTGAAGAAACGAAAACAGCAACTAATTCTTGAAAGCTAATGGTATTGACATGATCTGGTTGATTATCAAAACTGTTTCTTACACGCGTTTTGTTGAGCGCCGCACAGTCACCGATACCCCAGGTATGTGACATCGGTCAGCAAGGTCTTGGGATTGCATTCATCAACCATGTCCATGCTTAACTAGTCGAGTCCGATAGTCGCCTCTTAATCGCATGGTTTGATGAAGACTCGGATCATCACTGGCTTATTGGGGCGGCGGGGTAGCCTAGTGGTTAAAGCCGAAAGCGACATATAACGTTACTCGCATAAATGTCTTGCTAAATGACCTCATTTGCATAACTATCGGACTATATCAAGTTTGTCATGTTGGTCATCTGCACTGATAAAATATAAATTTTTCATTATAAATTTATGATGCACTTGAGGTCGTAACCCGTGAAGATCCTGGTTAGAATATTGATCTTCAGTAACCCATGCTTGTCGTAAGGGGCGACTAACGGGGTCTGGTGGTCAGACTCGCTGTGTGGTTGACATGTCGTCGTATTCCAGTTGCGTAGATTAATGCTCGTGCTGTTGATCACTGTGTTTGTCCTAACACACTCAGTTGAACAACCACGTAATCTACCCAATACCTGAGTGTAGTGGATTTCAGAAATTGTTATTTATGCATCCACTTCGTTTTGTTTGCAGGTCGCTGTCACCTAACATGACTGACCGGAAGAAGGGTCATGAGCGGCCAAGTCGATATGGTCTCCCGCTACCGGAAGTCTGCCATCTTACTCTGGACAAGGCCACAATACAGGACCGAGCTGTCTTCATTATCGGCGACGTCCATGGCTGCTACGATGAACTCACAGAACTGATGGACAAAGCTCGGACATTGGAGGACACAGCGTTGTTTGTGTTTGTGGGGGATCTGGTCAACAGGGGCCCTAAGTCCAAAGAGGTGGTCAAGCTTCTCCGAAGAACAGACTGTTACTCCGTTCGTGGAAATCATGAGGAGACAACTCTACGTGAACATGCCCGGCTTATAAAGGACCCCGGGTATGATTTACCGGAACGATACCAATACATCCGGAAATTTGATGAAGGGGATTTAGATTATTTGAAACGTCTTCCGTATACGATATGCATTCCTTCTTTACAAGCCATTATTGTCCACGCTGGTCTTGAGCCAGGAGTTGTTCTCGAGGAACAGTGTTTGACGGCCATGACACACATGAGGAGTTTAGTCCAGAGAGGGGCTACGGACACAACCCTTCTCCCATCGAACAGGATCTCTGAAGGCGTACCGTGGGCTTCGTTGTGGACTGGCCCCGAACATGTGTATTATGGCCATGATAAGAAAAGAGGCTATGTGGAACATGGGTTCGCGACGGGTTTAGACACAGGGTGTGTCAATGGGGGAACATCTGACCGGTATGTTTATTAATGGATGTCGTAAAACATTGACTGTACCTGCCCGGAAACAATACTGGGTGGACACGCCGTAAACGAGCGTTGCTGTTAGTAGTGGTGGGGAGGTCCTGATTAGCAGTGGTAGGAGGTCCTGATGAGCAGTGGTAGGAGGCCCTGATTAGTAGTGGTAGGGAGGCCCTGATTAGTAGTGGTAGGGAGGCCCTGGATTGGTAGGAGGCCCTGATTAGCAGTGGTAGGAGGCCCTGATTAGTAGTGGTAGGGAGACCCTGATTAGCAGTGGTGGGAGACCCTGATTAGTAGTGGTAGGAGGCCCTGATTAGTAGTGGTAGGAGGTCCTGATTAGTAGTGGTAGGGAGGCCCTGATTAGCAGTGGTAGGAGGCCCTGATTAGTAGTGGTAGGAGGCCCTGATTAGTAGTGGTAGGAGACCCCTGATTAGTAGTGGTAGGAGGCCTTGATTTAGCAGTGGTAGGAGGCCCTGATTAGTAGTGGTAGGAGGCCCTGATTAGCAGTGGTAGGAGGTCCTGGAGCCCCGTTTCGACAAAGCTCTCGTAAGCCTAATATCTGGGTCACATAGGGAGTATTAGGAATGTTACGATAAAAGTTACGAGATCTTAGGGCTTACGAGAGCTTTGTGAAACGGGGCCCTGATTAGTAGTGGTGGGAGTGTGAGCTTGTCAGGGGACAGGCTGTAGGGGTGGGGAAGGTGTGTGCGTCATACTAAAGGAAATTGAACCACTCTTGAAGGGTGCACAAGTCTACGGGGAGGGACTGGACAAGGGGTTGAGGTCAAGATAGTGGAGGGGTGGCTTTGACGTTTGGAGGAGACGTGGGAGGCAAGGATGTAAGGTGAGAGGTGAGGTGAAATTGGATTTAACGTCGTGCTTGAGAATATTTCAAGCTCATATGACGACGTGCATGCGCGCGTGTATGTGTATGTGCGGCTGCTTGTTCTAGCCGAGACTTAAGCTGGTTTTATAGTGCTAGCCCACTGAGATACC
Organism: Haliotis rubra; assembly: GCF_003918875.1. Lineage (NCBI taxonomy): Eukaryota > Metazoa > Mollusca > Gastropoda > Lepetellida > Haliotidae > Haliotis > Haliotis rubra. The sequence goes on from NW_025767532.1 coordinate 435,390, forward strand.
ATGCCGCAGTGAAGCATGGATACCCCACTCAGACACAGTATACTGACTCCGAGCCGACCAGTCCTTGTTGTACCCATTAATGCCGAGCGCCAGGCAGGGACCAACAAGTACCATATTTTAACGTCTTTTGGTATGACGCGGTCGGGGATCGAACTCCGCGACCTTCCGCTCAGGGCGGACGCTCTAACCACTACACCACGGAGGCGGTCTGAGGCAAGGCTGTGGTCAAGAGATAGTTGAGGCGTTTTGTATGGAATACTGTAAGGGACATTCTCGCGATCTCGCATTCTCGCGATCTCGACCTTTCGAAACAAGCTAAAAATGCCAAAAAGTACGAGAATGCGAGATCGCGAGATCGCGAGATTTGGCCAAAATCTCGCGTTCTCGCGATCTCGCATTCTCGTGTTTTGGTACATAGCACTTTTGTCAAAGTCGAGATCGCGAGATTGCGAGATTTGTACATGCTGTCAAATCTCGCATTCTCGCTATCTCGACTTGCCAGATATGGCCATAAAACACGAAATCGCGAGAACGCGAGAATGCGACATTGCATTTTCTCGCGTTCTCGCGATCTCGCGATCTCGCGTTTCCAGACGCTGTCGTTGCGCATGCGTAATATCATAAAGGTCAAGGCGCATGCGTATCTAAGTACTGCTGTGGTCATGCTTCTTTCATGCTTTTCACTTCCCAACTAGCATTTAGCAAAATTATCACATAGCTTGAAAATGACTGACTGACTGAATTTGGCTTTACGCCGCTTTAAGCAATATTCCAGCTACATCACGGCGGGGGACACCAGAAATGGGCTTCACAAATTGTACCCATGTGGGGATTCGAACCCGGGTCTTCGGCGTGACGAGCCAACGCTTTAACCACTAGGCTACCCCACCGCCCGCTTGAAAATGCTACCCTGTAATTTACATACAGGATGTGTAGGGTAGAGTATATAAGTCCGTTCCCGTTGTTACAATTTCCTATGTCCTTAAAAATCCTCAACATGTAAAGTTTTATTGAAGAAACGAAATTGTGAATATGAATGTCCAATAAAAGTGAAAACATGAAAGTGTCCGGAAGCTGGAAAAAATATCAACGTCAGTGAGTGATAAAATAGTGCTTAAAGCCGCATCATTTCGCAGCTATACCGTCAGGTATACAAATAATCACAGACCAGTGAGTTTCTCCATGATGCAATATCATATACGGCTAGCATATTCATTCAAACAAAATTCTAACAGACCAATTTGTAGCAGTCGGCTAAAATGAACATGTCTGATGATTTTTTCGTACTCGACATTATATTCGCTAGTTTAGGCCATAACATATTAATTAATAGATTTTCTTCCGCTCCCGCCTCTATACAAAACACCCTGTCTTACATGAAAAAAAATAAAAATGCATTTGTACCAATAATATTTGTGTTTCTCTGGCAGACATGATATAGTGGAGTTTCAATGTGTTATTAACCACAGACTACTGGCTATGAGTGAGATATCTGTTTATTTCCATATCATGGTGGAAGAAGACACCCTGTAATAACAATAATATACACGATATACACAACATAAAATCACATCTGAAGAACATGTCATCATAATAAATATAGTGCATAAATGTGCCTATCAACAATCATATACAGGTATTATGCGATGCAATATCACACAGGTTACTTACGTGATCACATGTTTACAGTGATATACCAAATGAGTGTTGGCATAAACACTTATAATAATACATGGTATAATAATAAAATATACAATAGATACTGTTCAAAGAAACCTATCCTGTGGGTTACCCGAGAGTGTGTCTGCACATCCAGCAGCCGGACAGTCAACGCATGCAATAATCCCATATAGGTACCACACATTGATCACATGCAATCTTTGTCAAGTACATACAATGTACATGGTAGATGAGATATATCAATCTTACATGATGCAGAAAATAGTTACCAAACAACAACTACTAGCCAGCACTAGATATTCACTAGACATATAGAAAGCAAACCATGAGCACATTCATACATGTTAAAAAGTATACTGTGTATTCACTTTTATTTTGTTTATCATGGGCATATTTATACCTATTTTGTGTAATGATTAATGTTAGGGTTTAATTTACTATGTATGTAACAATTAAAATGTATAATAACTAACCTTTAATTCTGACCAAATTGTGAAACAGAACTGTACATGAAACACAAAGACATACATGGAGGTCCGGGTTCGAATGTATCTTCAGCAACCCATGCTTGTCGTAGGAGGCCACGCACGGGATCGGGTGGTCAGGCTCGTTGACACATGTCATCTGTTCCAAATGGCGCAGATTGATGTTGATCACTGGATTGTCTTGTACAGAATGGATTATTTGCAGACCGCCGCCATGTACCTGAGAGCGGCGTAAAACTAAACTCACTCACTCAGTGAAACACATGTGAAACAACTGGCTAAAGCGCCGGCTAGTGATCTAGCGAGGTTGAGGTGTCGGGATCGAGCCCATCTGTGACCGGGTGTAAAAACCTTGCAGTCAACTTTGTCTGCAGACTCTTTCTGTGCTGTCACAACCCCTAGTGTACAGTACACAACCCCGTGCACTTAAAAGAACCCACAAATCCATTGGTATATGACCATATGGTGGCCACATGAATACGTGCAAACACCTAGTTGCGGGTACATCAAGGTGCTGTGAACTATGTGTCCCTGTCCACACAGCTGGAAATGGGTACCTCGTTAGGATGAGAAAGTCACAATAAACTCGGTGCGCCTAGACGCAGTAAGAGTTGTATACTCCCAAGGGAGTTGAAATTGATATTGCGTGGATAGGTGCGCTATATAAATATAATTATCCTATGATATTAATAATATAATAATTCATCCCTGTTACATTCCTACTTTCTTTATTTGATGAAATACTCCACAAACGCAGCCCTACTGAACATGCATGATACATGTGAATCGAATCCTTCGACAGTAGTTGTACAAAGTAAAAAAATAAAAATGTAAATTAATATTCTTCCCGTCTCCCATGTTTTTTATAGAAATTAATCAAACTTTGTGTTTAAATTTATTGCGGCCTTAGCTTCAGAAGCTCGGCATGCTAATATTGGAAATAAACCCCCATTCACAACCCGGGGTACGTGCATTGCTCTGAATAAATGAGTGAGTTTGGCTTAACACGCCTTTCAACTGTATTTATCTTTCAGTTATGTCATGGCTTGTAAGTTCGATACAGGATGAAACCCACCAACATAGGTTTCTGGCACGCTCAAGGGACGCAACTCCATTGCCACGCCTCAGACGACTGAGCTACCCGTCATCCCGGTTCAATATGACTGTAAAGGTAATATGCAGAAAAACGCGAGATCGCGAGAACTCGCGATCGCGAGATTTGTCAAGTGTCGCAATCTCGCGTTCTCGTGTTTTTGAAAATCGTTACATAGAACTGTATGGGCAATTGGCACAAAAGCACGAGAACGCGAGATCGCGAGATTTGTCAAATGTCGCAATCTCGCGTTCTCGCGTTCTCGTGTTTTTGAAAATCGTTACATAGAACTGTATGGGCAATTGGCACAAAAGCACGAGAACGCGAGAACGCGAGATCGTGACATTTGTCAAATGTCGCAATCTCGCGTTCTCGTGTTTTTTGAAAATCGTTACATAGAACTGTATGGGCAATTGGCAGAAAAACGCGAGAACGCGAGATCGCGAGATTTGTCAAATGTCGCAATCTCGCGTTCTCGTGTTTTGAAAATCGTTACATAGAACTGTATGGGCAATTGGCAGAAAAACGCGAGAACGCGAGATCGCGAGATTTGTCAAATGTCGCAATCTCGCGTTCTCGTGTTTTTGAAAATCGTTACATAGAACTGTATGGGCAATTGGCACAAAAGCACGAGAACGCGAGATCGCGAGATTTGTCAAGAAAATCGTCGCAATCTCGCGTTCTCGCGTTCTCGTGTTTTTGAAAATCGTTACATAGAACTGTATGGGCAATTGGCACAAAAGCACGAGAACGCGAGATCGCGACATTTGTGAAGTGTCGCAATCTCACTTTCTCGCCCTTTAGTCATCCAATCAAGTTTCATCATTTGAAGTATTGTGCGCATGCGTCATACTTACATCACACGTGTACAAGTCGCCATTTTTATCTGAGTGAGCGTATTTACATATGCACCGTGCTTAAGGACTAAGAATCTAAAAGAACACATACATCTGAACTGGTTGAAAATTCACTAGTGGAACACCTACAGTAGGTATCTTGTTTCTAGCTCTACATTTAGCACATGTCCAACTGTAGGCGGCTTTACATAATCCATTCGCCTGAACGTCAGAGGTATTGTTACTAACATCTTATGCCACAACACCATAAACAACGGTTTGTCTGTAGGTGAAATGGGATGGAAAGTCGCGTACATGATAATTGCACTTCTATAGCTACGTGCAGGCACGTGTGTTCCTGCAGGTACTAGTCCGGTCTATTGCCTATTTAATATTATTTTATAGTGCTAGCTCACTGAGATACCATGCCGCAGGTTTAATATGAATATCACACTCAGACATAGTATACTGAATCTGAGCCCACCAGTCCTTGTTTTATAGCCATAATGTCGAGCGCCAGGCAGGATAAAAATAATAATAGTAATAAAGCGTGCCAAGGTTGTTGGACAGAATCTAAAATTTGATGTTGATTTTGTTGATGGCGATGTCCTGCTCGACGGTACAGCTATGGGGAGTAAACCAGGTGAAGTCCTTCACCAAGTCTGCCCAGAGTCGGTCTTTTGTGGAGAGGCTTTCTGAGAAGCCATTGCATCGTGTGTACATGCAGTGTGTGGAACAGAATAGCAATCCCACCGACTCTTTCGCCTGTATGAAGTCAGCTGGTCTTAAATGTGAAACTGAGGGCTTTCTTTTTTCTGCTCAGGACCAGTCACTTCCCACACGCAATCGCCAAAATGTGATTCTTAAATAAAATATTAACATGAAATGCCTACTGTGCAATGAATTTACTGACACTGTCCAACAACTTCTCAGTGGATGCCCTTCTTTGGCACAAACAGCATATCTTAAAACACATGATGGCATGGCTTAAGCTTGTTGCTTTTACTACCATCTCCGCCACGTCTGTGGCTTTGACTCCGAGGTCCATCTATGGTACGACCCTGAACATGTCCAGGGCGTCATGGAAATGATGCTTCAAACTTCTGTGCAATAGGCCCGTATACAGCCTCAGAAGAATTCCAGCTAACAAACTTGATCTTGTTCTGTTTGATAAAGCCAATGAATTTATTTATATCATTGAATTTTCGGTCCCTTTTGACAGCAATGTGATTGGCAAGATTAGTATGGTCCCTAGTATGGTGATCTACCTTCAGTTGTTGGGAATCAATAGCCTGTTTTTATATTGTATTGTCATGTATAGTTAAAATATTTTAGATTTGATTACTAGTTTTTATATTTATATTTGTGATAATCTAGTTGTTTTAAAGTCCTTCGCTGACAGAATTTTATTCTTTACCTTCAGCCGCCATATAGCTGGAATATTGCTGAGTGCGGCGTAAAACTCAACTCACACTCTTTACCTTCAATTGTTAATATATTTATAACTTGATTTAGTCACTATATGGCTGAAATATTGCCCATGCGACTTAAAATCTTAAATCACTCACTCACTCCGGAGTCTTGGGGCATGTAAACAGAACGACTTATCACCAAAGCTTTGAAGTTGTGGTGAGGAATTGACAGACGGTAGAGCCTATCTGAGCGCACTGAACGTTTGTACAAGGTAAAACGACCATCTCTCTTTTAACATCTTTTGGTATGACGCTGGTCGGGGATCGAACCCTTCCGTTCTTCGGGCGGTCGCTCTGGCAGTTCACCACGGAGCATGTCCTTTTGTCTTTAGCCACTTTTCAGGCCTTCAACAAAATAACCTAGCCAGACCACCCGATCCCTTTAGTCGCCTATTACCACCAGCATAGGTTATTTGGGACGTGTTCTGTAATCCCAAAGAGCCCTGTCAGCAAATGTGCTACTATGTACATACCGGGATCTGCTTTTCATTTTACTTAATCTCTATTTGTCGCAACACAAACGTATTTATTGACAGTATATTGAAAGGATTAATTGCATTTTACATGCAGTGATTGGGTGAGTGAGTAATCAATAACACCCGGAAACTGGCCAACACACGATATTTAAAATACAGTTCGCTCTACCACCATGTATAGTGTAATAAAGCACACTTTCGCCCTGAACTATTATAGTTAAAGCACGAGGACGCTTGCTGACATTCCACGATTGCATGATGGGAATGTAAACATTGCGAACGTTTCCGTATCGCTGTAAAATTGTGAGTCGAACTGACACATGTTATCTGTCGGAAAACATAAACGTAATGTTTCCACCAGTGATGTTAGCTGAGTGAAGCAACTGCAAACTGTGATGTAATGCAGAAGTGTTCTATTACGAGGGGCATACGAGTACTAGAATTGCGCAGTGACGCCAATACATTGTGACGTAATGCAAACAGTGCACATTATCGTCTTATAAAGTACTGTCGACGCCTTTGATTTTTCACCGAAGCATCTTAGAATTATCAACATTGTAAACACAAAAGTAAACCAAAAGGCCCACATGGCACACCGAGTACGGTACAGTGAAGTGTCCTCAGCTGGCCGTTTCAGATGGTCCCATGGTAGCGTCTTGAACTGCTCATTTGTGACGTTATTCCGACTTAACGTCACAATATGATTTTAGTCACCCCACCACTGCTTACTTCGCTACAATACAATAATAATTATTGTGTGCTATATTTGTACGTGTTAATACGCAGCGAATAGTCTTGCAATTTCCGGGAATCGAATACTAGTACCATTCGATCATGTTTTCAACAAACCACATTAAAGAACGCAGTGACTTTTGGTTTACATTTGTGCTTTCACGCATATAACATTAGAAGTTATTTATGTTCGATCTCTGTACAATGCTCTTTTCACGTAGGTTGCTGCAAATGGCTACTTTGGGTTCAAGTGGAGCTCCACCTACAAGTAGTATCCTTTTTCTCACACACAATCAGCCACAGTGAAGATAAAGCAGGCATGTTAAGCCTTAGAACTTTATAGTCGGTAGATGCGACACAACTGAGGCAGAACCATCTTTTATTCCAGTAGATCTATATGTTATTATCATAAAATATGTTTTAATGGAATATAACCATGAAAATATAAATACATCTAGTTTTCAAAATGTGTGACGCCTTACTGATTCGCTTCAAATCATCTGGTAAGTCCATGATATCATGGTTTATTACCCACGTGGTCAACGTATGGGTAGTTGCATACTAATCTCGTACGTCACACGACTGTCGTATCGCGTTGACCTCTGTCGTAACGACTTGACCTCAGATTCTAACGATTTGATTGGATAACCGATGACCTCTCAATTAGGTCACATTCTGACGTAACTATTTTTCATTCATAACAAACACGTGAATTCATTCATTATATAACTTAAATGCATTGTGGGAATGTAAACATTGCGAACGTTGCCGTGTCGCTGTTTAATTGTGAGTCGAACTGAGACATTATATCCGTCGAAATTTTTTCCACCAGTGATGTTAGCCGAATGAAGCAACTGTAAACCAAGAAATAGGGTGCTACGGAGTAGTTTACTGTACGAGGCTGTACGAGGCGATGACAACTGACATGCATCGTGACGTCGGTTACCAAAGGAAGTGACGTCATTACAGTGTGACGTCATGCAAATATTGTACTACAGTACAAAACTCTTCCGCAACCTCTTTATGAAACCGGTTTCGGTTGGAAACCAAAATATTAACAAAAATACGCTATTTTGTCAATTTAATGCATGTAAGACGTGGGTCATAAATAAAATACCACACTCGGTCTCATTACATAGGAATTATATGAAACTGGTCACCTTCCTATATTATCTGACCTCGCTTTTTGCTCGGTCAGATACCATAGGAAGGACACTCGTTCGTATAATTCGTATGTAATGAGACCTCGTGTAGTATTCTCTATATACTTAACTAGTATAACCCGTCTTATGTTTTCTTCTCTCGCAGTCTGCTTCACTTAACGGCTTTCAGGAGATGATTTAATTCGTCAATACTTTTTTAATGGATTGAGCTATGAAGAGATACGCATAGTTCTAGATGTAAGACACAGTTTCTCCATCGGGTTCGTATTCCTTATGAATGTCATCAAGTTAATAATATAAAGTGTAAGCAGAAATATCTGCATATAAACATATCATGAATATTTAAAAAAAGAACGGTATTCATAAATGTTACATGAATTATTACATATGTTGTGTTACATTCCCTTTGATATTTGTGTGCATATCTGTAGTAACAAACAGTTTTGTACAATATTAGGTGAGTGTTTCAATATTGGTATCAACCAAATTGAACCATCACTTTTCCTTGTTCATATTTCATCTACAATTGAGGTATATCTTTATTCGTTGTTTTTACATATCTTCACATAAATTGCGTTTATGGTATTGTATGTCATGTTGTAAACAGTTACTGATTGCATTGTTGCATATCGTAAGTAAATGACAGTTATGAAAAATAAGTATCATTCCTCACAGTATTCGTCAACTGAAGCGACTGTTAAGAAGAATGAATTTACGTCGTCGTGGTGCTTCAAATATCCAAGTGGTCCGGCGAGCAGTACAGGTACATTTACCGCCAATATTCTATTTATACATTGCATAATTATTTCTTTACATTATGATACTATATCATCTGTTTTCACAATGTGAATGAAACATGGTATAAAGGTCGCACGCAGTCGTGTTAACGGTCCTGAAATCAGTAAGACACAGGTAATTGTATCCATGTGAGTTCCGCATTCAAGTTTCTATTTGAAATATTATAAAACTGAACTAATTAAGAAACAATATTTTTATCAGTGCTGTCACATCAAGTACATCGTTTTACAGTTACTTTTCATTGTTGCAGGAAGAACTAAATGGCAGTGGTGCGTATCTCGGATGTAGGTCAATGCGGTCGCGGCTGCAGTCGTCGTATGGCCTATCAGTACCAAGGTATGCAGCAAAATGTTAAAACTTGAATTTGGAATACCTTGAAATTGCACAAGAAGTTAAACATAAATCTCAGGTACATCAACTACCCGATATCGATATCGTTTAATAACGATCATGTCCCTTCCACTGATTTTCCCACATAGAACTTGAGATAGATAATGAAACCAGTTAACCTGCCTGATCTGGTTTATACTAATATTTAAATCTATGCAAAACGCTTTCCACAACACTGCATCACAAGGGGTATTATTGATAATCACCATGAATTTATATATAAAATCATAGCATAAATGTCTTTATTGGAATAAGTGAATATGGCACTCTCTAGGGAGGGTTAAGGAAAATGGATGTTTTATAATAAAATATCATGTGCTTTTGCATTGGTCTTTTCGGGGAGGGGGGCATTGGGTTGTGAAGAAACTACAAACACATGAAGAGGGTCAACCGCAAAAATGAATGGCATTTAGGCTTGGTCATTATTTTCACTTCATTATCAAAACCTTTCTTCAACTAGTGTTGTATACTGACTTGATATTTGGCGAATATATCTTGTGTATGAAATCCTAATGTTACTTTATATTGTATTTGGGGTGTAGGTAGCTTAGTGGTTAAAGTGTTCGCTGATGGCCCGTATTGAATTCTCCACATGGGTGCAGTGCTGAAGTACTGAAATAATATGTATGAAAAAATATTGAAAGTTTAGAAATTAAAGTATTGTCGTAGAAGAGTTTCCTATTCCGAGTGAGTGAGAGAGTGAGTGAGTGAGTTTGGCTTTACGCCGCTTTTAGCAATATTCGAGCAATATCACGGCGAGGGACACATGGGCTTCACACATTGTACCCATGTAGGGATTCGAACTTGGGTCTTCGGCGTGACGAGCGGACGCTTTAACCACTAGGCTACCCCACCGCCCCTTTCTATTCCTAACTTAAGGATAATCCAAAGTAATCTGACTTTAAGATTCACCATAAGTGGAATAATATGGCCGCCACACAAATTGTGACAATACTGTTTCGCTGGTCGATTTCTTGACCCATTACCAGGAAACTGTAGAAAATAAACTTGCAAACTTGGAATCCAGTTTGGCTACCAGTCAACAAAGTCGGAGAACAAAATGTTTGGGGCATATGAAGCTGCTGAACTTGCCAAATATGACGGGACCATTATCAAATTATTTCGGTTAAATTGAATAGTTTGTAGTTATATGCCCGAGGTATGGACACTTGCGAAAGGCCTCTTAGCCATTCTGGTTGGGAGTCGTAATCAAAAGAAAAGATATAAAATAGTCAACATCCTGCCCGAGGTCTCGTCAAAAGAAAGGGTCCAATCTGTCACGAGCTGTATCTCCCTTGTCTTAGTCTCAACGGTGTTTGGTATTGCGCGTACCAAGGTTATCTTTCTCCCAACACTCAAGTGCTATGAATGCTAAGCATTACACGACTGCTCCAAGCTAATTCGGGTATCACGTGCCCGCACTTTTAGCTTTTTAGAACAAAAGCGTTTATGCACGGCCAGGGTATGAAACCCTCTACCTTTCACCCTCCTACATCACGGAGGCAGTAAAGATGTGTTGGTTATATTATACATGAGGTGGAAATTGTTCTTTTTTTTAACATAACTTTCTCCCAAACCTTAAATCTTTAAATAAACTTTCAGAGATACAGTCCTCCAGCTTCAGCGTGAGTTAGACCCAGAAGGTGTGGAGATGAGATCTCGCCATCGACTATCAAGGCGTGTCTACACTAACAAAGGACCCAATTATCTCGTCCATATCGACGGCTATGATAAATTAAAACCATTTGGTTTTGCAATTCACGGAGCCATATGCGGGTAAAGAAACTCCGGTACCTAAATCAATGCTTTCTATTCAAGTCCATTCTAGAAGAGTAGATCCATTGGAGATCATTGTCATGTAGTTGTCGTTTTGAGAATACTCTAGTAGTCATTTCCTAAACCGCAAGCCGCACGCAAAGAAACGCATACTTTGGCGGTTAATCTCTCTATCTCTCTCTCTCTCTCTCTCACACACACACATAGAGACAGAGAGAGAGACAGACAGACACACACACACACAAACACACAGACACACACACGCTATATATATATTGTCAGTATTATATTCGTTGAGCTTTTTCAGATTCTCCAGGAGAATATTGTGGCTGGAAGTGTCTAACACGAACAACAATCCATACGTTGTTGCCTCTTACTTTCTGAATTATATTGAAACGGTGAAAGGTAAGTATTCTTCATAAGCATCAGTAATTGTGCAGAATATATGGGAACATTCAACGGTTGTCTTTATTTACATTGTCAATGTATATGTTTCCCTTTAAGGTGCATGTCACCAGAACATTAGGAAAGTTTCTTACTTTATGATGTGTTATTGATGAAGTGGAACATTTTCAGGCGTTACAATCCTGTTTCATGTGTCTGTATTAGAGTATCTGTATGTCAAGATGTGATTCGTCATCTGGCTTGTACTCATGTCAAGATCACATAAAGGTCAGATCACATAAATCATTTGTTATAGATAGGTTAGTTACAGTACAACCAGAAATTATTGAGAATTTGAAGATTGTAATTTTTAAAAAATTTCACTCGTCACTCACGTTTTAAATATGAATATTAGCAGAACATAACTCCAGATTTAAAGACAGGTGAACAGTTAGTATTTTGTCAAATCACCATGATGATGCCCTTAAAAGGGGGGTAACTCTTCACAAACTAATGAAAAATGATTAACGGAGTTGTCTCTCTTGAATGAACCCAAGCACTTGATAGCTGGTCAAGGTTCTTTGTACTAGAATCCAATTAAACATATTCCTAAAATTCTCAATAATTTCTGGTCATACTATACTTCATCATATCGCGATGAAGGTGTTTCATATATCATGTTTCATATATCATTACAGTCGTGAAACAAGTAATGTAGGTATATGCTATATAAATAGCCTATATAATAATAATAATAATAATAGGTAACACTATATCTGAGTTATCATGTAGGTGTCCCACGATGTATCAGAATGGACGCTGGGACTGAAAACGGTGTTATTGAGGACATGCAGAAGGCATTCAGATGGTACCACACAGATGAAATGGCAGGGGAAAATTGTGTCATAATTGCAAGTTCTAATTCAAACCAAGTAAGAAAACCATATCAAAACAATTTCGCAATATTCACCATTTGTGAAACATGAATCAGTTATGCTCAAAACACACTTTTCGTTCATGTGTTCCTAAAACATGCATAATTCAAAACGTCCCTGGGTTAGTCCACAGAACGTACAAGACAGTGAAGAGCTGGAGCTTATAAGATTATGACCGAAGATCAATCCAATGATATCCTGCTGTACCAGTAGCTATCCACGTTCACACCACGTCATTAAGAGTGAGTGAGTGAGTTTAGTTTTAAGCCGCTTTTAGCAATATTTCGAGCGATATCACGGCGGGGGACACCAGAAAGGGGCTTCACATATTGTACCCACATGGGGAATCGAACCAGGGTCTTCGGTGTCACGAGCGAACGCTATAACCACTAGGGAACCGTACCGCCCGAACTTCATTAAGAAGTCATGCTTGTCGTGTTTGGCGACTAACGGGATCGGGTGTCAGACTCGCTCACTTGCTTGATGTTTGTCATCGTATCCCAATTGGGTGGATTGATGCCCATTGTGTCAAGCACTGGATTGTCTGGTCCACACTCGATTATTTACAGACCGCTGTCATATAGCTGGGATATTGCTGAGTGCGGCGTTAAACAACAAACAAACAAACGTTAAGTCGTTATTGCCAGTCAGTGCGGTGATGTCATAACTCCGTGTCTAGGTGTAACCATGTTGCCAAGCGACGTGTCATATTAATTAAAGTAAATTCTTCTGAATATCTTCCTTAGAGTTCTGGAATGACATAAACAAACCGTTTAAGGCACAAGCCTGAAGTACTGATAACTACCTTTACTCATTACAGAGGATAGAAAGATGGTGGAGATCCATGAAGGAAGGTGGCATTGCTTTCTGGATAGACTTATTCAAAGATTTACAAAACACAAATGCAATAAAATTTTTTCTGATGAATTTGAAAGGTATGTACAAAGTATTCTAACGTAAATCATACAACATCATGTATTCACTCCAAGAAATCATTTGGATTAATTGAACCCAGTGCGCACGAGTCATTCACTGGATTACCTATTATTACACTAAGCGTATCTAGTGATATTTAGGTAAATACCAATGTTTTCAAGCTGATTAGTATGACATAGATATGAAGAAGTAAGTATGAATCTGGGGAGTGTTTAGCCACTTCCTTTTGTGTAATCTGTTTAAGTTCATGAAGCTGACACACGTGATATAACTTTAATACTGTTTGGAAACACGGCGTTAAACATATTCAATCTCTCTCTAGACGTGAAGCCTTGGCATCTGTGATAATAGTTTGGTACATAATGCCAAATGCTAATTGTACGAGGAATTTAGAAATTATTCGATTCTGAGTGGTCAGTGAGAGATTTCAAATCACAGTTACACCTCTTTATAGGCCACAAACCCGCGGACAATAATATTCAGAAAAGTACTTCTTTCGTAAACAGAAAGAAGATGGATATCGACTAAGTGATTGTAAATACATATTGTAAAGTTGTTCACTGGTCTCGAGGGGACATGGGCTGATGTACCCCCGATGTTTGTGTGGTGATTGGGGTCGCCAACCCTAAAGTTGAAGGCCATTACCCGAGACCAGTGACGTAGCTACTATTACAAAAATAAGCCCGGGCTTACACATGATTGTTGCTAATAAGGTTGGACAAGTCCTGAATATTATCATATAAAGCTTTGCAACCTATCGGGCTTACACGAAATAAATTGGCTTGCTTCGCGCCTGGAGACGGAAGGTGCCGGAGACAGCTTATTGCCACAGCGCGTCCGTGGAAGCCATTTTGTAAGTATTACCTGCCTGAATCAGGGGTCTACCATATATTTTAGATTTTGGCCTAAATACTACAAAGTGCGATCCGCGGCTTACTCCATTCGTGATTTGATATCGTAGTGTTTGCTGTGATCACCACATTTGTTTATGTTCCCTGAGCCCGAAGGGCGAGGGGAACATAAAGAAACATCGAGGGTACATCAACCCATGGGCCCCTAGGTACCAGTGAACAAAGTGTTTATCTTACCGAACACCTCAATGGTTATTTTGAACTGTTTGAAGCACGGGTATCGGATCATAGAATGAAGTACCAGACAAAAAAAACAAATTTAGAGTTATCTCCCTTCCATCGATTTGCATTCGCAAAACATCGGTAATTTCCGTACAATATTCATACACGATTCAATGTAATTCGAGAGAAAGAATTACTACTACGATGTACCAGATGAGTTCGGCATTCCCAGCAGGGTACATAGAAACTGTTACTCCCTTGTAAGCGGGGTACATTGAAAATAATAGAACATTTATGTGTGGATGCAAGATATATATAGTTTTTAGAACCACAGAGAACTTGGAATTTATCGCTTTTCTATAGCCAAATATCACGTTATATTTTCTGCGTTACAATGAGTTGTATCACGTCATAATAGTTATGCGTGGTGAAGAACGAAACATTGCAAGGCTTGCTCAGGTTTTTGTTGCTTCACCTTTGTAGCTTAGATGCACACGTTTTATGCCTGTCATATTTGCGAGTGGGATTTTACGATGTGAACAAAACATGTTTGTGCAAAGAAGCTTTGTTTTAGGGATACAGAGTTCTACAGACATGGTAGAATGGATATAAACACAGTGTGGTTGATCCTTATAGATCAGTGAGAATTAAACTATTCATAACAATGCCCTGTACCTTAGTTCCACATACAAACATTTTATTGTATTGATTCTGTTTTGCAAGGCACTGTCTCCGATACAGCTGTATGGATGTGATACAAGCTGATCTAAACAGAATAAGGGACGAGTGGAATACACATTTGCCGAGGCGTGTGACCAGTCAGCTGAATGGGAGGCCAGATTTGATGTACAGTATACCAGAAATGTTTGGTACGTTTGAGGAGAGGTTGAGGCCATACTGTGGTCTGATGGTCACAGCACATACAACTTGTAAACTTAAATCTTGTACTTGTAATGCACGGTGTACATCAACCATTTAAACATTGACCTTGAAGTGTTTTTATATCCATTTTTAAGGCTATCGGGAAATATGATTAATATGATGCAACATTGTTATTGTGCATTTCGCAATCCAAGTCGCTAAACTCTATTAGCGAGATGTGAGATTACGGAAGTGAGGAAGTGTTTACCATAATAGTCATCAGCGATGTGTTTTTTATCCTGCTAGCAGTCGTATTATCGGGTTTTTTTCTGTTTCGGTACTCGTGCTGGCATTATTTTCGTTGCGCAGTAACATATATATTCCACTATAATGGCATGTGTGAAACAACATTACCATATATTTACATTGAGCACGTGTTCTTCATGATATTGGTTCAGGATCATATTAATGACCAAAGCATCTTTAGAAGAAACTTCTTCAGTATAAAGTGTTTCGATTTTTGTTTTTAAGAAAATAAAAACAGAACACTATATCCATATAAATAAGAACACAGTTTTATTTGAATGTATACCCGTCATAATGAGTATTTATCTTCCATTCATCGTAGGCACCCGTGATTACAAGTTCCCTGTGTCCCCTGTGGACGTAGCCGACATGTGGCAGTGCTGCACACGCCCTCTTCCAAAAGGTGTATCCAATGAGTTCAAGACTCTGTGCGACGAAATTGTCAGCACAAATGCGCTGAGTCCACCTTCGAACAGCCAAGAATGTTTAGACTTGTTTCACAATCTGACTGCCACATTACCCCAGTAAACCACTTCTGTTAATTGCCATCAGGACTTACATATGTGTGGAGTTATGCAGAAGTTTGTGGAATCAAAATGAAAAAATATAACTCTGTAGTTGCACAATTAATGGACGTTCTATCATTGATACTGTGAAATGGTCATCACAATACGACAAATTACTGGCCCCTACAAAGTCGAAGGAACAAATCAACTGACTATCAACGTGATGAGATATTTTCTCACAAATATGTCTGTCTGTACGCAAGACTATCACAGTTTTCAACTGTTATGGAAACGAAATACGGACTCACGTACAGCCGGAGAGACAAACAGACCATATGCTGACTACATCCCATTGCAGTATAAAAATATGCGGCTTCATGTTAATCACAATTAATGACTATCATGAAATAAATAAAAGTTGGCTCCACCAAGCTGGTCACTTTGGTGTTTGTTAGTTTTGGTAATGATGACTAAACGCTAATACAGAAGAGCCAACAATGGCAAAATACATGTTTGTGATTCAACAACGAAAATGTCAATAAATACAGAAACGTACTAAAAAGCTATGATTACACAATGCCACATAGAAAGTGGCCAAATGTAACCTGTTATATTTGGCATTACACTTTCTCGGTAAAGTCTACAGATTCTAGTACTTTGGTTGGGTTGAGTCTCTCATATTCACGCACCCAATCGCCAGCACACAAAGTCAGCCGCTTAACCCTCTCAACCCAACAAAAGTATTTCACCAAGAAAGTGTAATCCCAGATAGAACATATATGTTACTAAAAGTTGCTGCAGCTTTGGAAGTCGAATAATTTCTGCACATATACTGATGCCAAAACTATGGGAGCGTATTAATGCCACACCCTATAAATATTTCCAACGGTGATAATACTTATAGCTACGTAGATATTACTTTCATCTACGTAGAATATTTATTGTATGATGTTTAAAATATCACCCACTAGTGAATTATCCACTAACAATATAACAATGTAACAATATTTTCTCCAATTAATAATGACTTAATCAATAATCACGATTTTTGTTACTTTCTACCTTGACATGTCTATTGATATACTATCTTAATATTAGATAAAGCAAATCTGAATTTCAATGTGGCCAAGTTGCATATGCATCACACTCACCACATTCCCTTGTAGCCGTAATAAAGAGAGGAGAGTACAAAATCTTCAAACTACAAACAACTATACGTTATTATTACAAAATATATATCACACATAACCTGATTTAAGTCGCAGAAAATTACTGGAATATATTGACTCTTATACTTTTTCTATTCCGGAAATTAGTTTTTTAGGTACATCGTCAATATATGAAGGTGGGAATCCCTCAAACTTAAAATGTACGAAACCAATTCTATAAAGCACTGAGGGTACAATTCTATAGTTTTATATTTGCGCTGATTGTTTGACAATTTGAATTAACCTCTGTATGTTGTAAATAATTGAAAAGGCAAAATGGGCAGAAATGACCAACATGCTTCCAAACATTTAATTGAATTAACAGTAATGTAGTAGTCACCTTTATTTAAAATATAAATGTTTGTATAAATTAGTATCCAACTAGGGGGGGCAACTTCGTAACACAATATTACTGTCTGAGTAATGATGATACGTTTGATCCTAATATCATATAGTACACTCTTCGTACATGTGCATCTAGTACGTAGATGAAAATGTTTACACTGTGTCTCTCATACGCTTCCACACCTAATTCTAATTTCAGAGAAGACATTAAATAGGTAAATATGCAATATCAAAACTTATGAGCATGGTCAAAACAAGGCAAAAACTGAAATATATTGAAAAACATATGAGTTGAATCCTACTACTAAGTGTGTACTATATTGGTGAGAATAGCATGTGATCCACTGTTTACCCACAGACAAACAGGCAACGATATAGTCTTTTGTAACCAAACAAATATACACAAATAACACAAGAATAGATTCACACACTCTGCAAAGTTACAAACTGTGATGAAATACATCCATACAATAGCCATCACATACAAGCTTCTTTAACTAAAAATACGTACAGTGAATGTAATATCCTGGAAAGGTTGTCTTTTCTTTAAAGAAAGCATAACTTAAACTGTAAGACTGTTTCAAGCGTAAAACGACGGCAATAAATCTAACCAACCCGCAGGTGGTACTGCTATGCGAGGGGCGTTCAAAAAGACGTCGGCTTCACCTAGAACATTATACAAATGCAGCTGTTTTTATGCTGTTTTATTTTTTCTACATATCGTCTGTCAACCTCAAAGCAAATTGCTTTTGCCATGATCCCGCCACACGATCCCCGTTTAGTTTGGCTTTTATCTTGGTATCCCCAAAACCAAAACGCAAAATCTGAAATACATGCATCACAAACTACAGGAAACAAAATATAAAAGAAATATTTTGTGTGTCTGAGATAGGCAGAAGTCATTTAGAATCAAACGCAGATATCAAAGTGCATAAAAATGCAATTCCAAACTACAATCGCTTGTTAAAGTGACTTCCCCCTTCATGTTTACTGAAAGGCCTTGTTTTGGAGACACTACCCAACCCCTTTCAGATGACGTAATCATAAGGACATAACATATTCTAATGTTTTCACTTATTTATGCATGATGCGAAGGGTTCAAACTAAATACTGAATGGTCACACAAGTGTCAGCACAATATATATTGTAACCAGTGCGAGCTTCAACTTCTGCACACAACGTTTTTGAAAGATTAAAATGGGTGTGTCCTTTAAAAGCAACACCGTCTATAGTTAAGCTATCAAAATATTTTAATGTTGATTATGACGGGAAGTCATCCAATACTATACTGAACATATCTGATATGATGTTATCTGAGGGCATACCATTATCCAAGAGGTACAAAATGACTGATCGTTTTGCATTTTCTGCTATTGTTTTTTAATATTATACCCCAATATGTTGTGATTACTAATATCTCGTTAACCACATTACCCACATATGTGCAATTTTGGATAGTGCTTTGCTAATGATTCCTTTAAAGGTCACATGCAACGCAAAACACAACTTTGCAGATTCTGATCAGCTTTCGGTATGGACGTACAGTAACAAATTATCAAATTGCAATTTCAACTTATAAAGTTGAAACATAACGTGATGAAAAAACACCCCGCGAAATCGCAGTTCAAACGATTCACTTATTTCACCCAAGGCGCTGGGGTGAAAAGTGGTTTCAACAGCTGTGCTGCGCTGCGCCCATAGCGCATGCGCAGTGATTAAGTTCGCGCGGCTTGAACCGGCATGGCGATTCGTAAAAACACAGCAAGTGATGCGTGCAAGGAATATCGCTGTGGTCGAAGTTGGAGAACAAAGGATGTTTCTTGTGATTACCAGCATCTGCGGTCTGCAGTAATAAAAATACACTGGTCCCACACTTTTTCTTATATGTTTTCACGTCTTGCTTTTTGGGGGTTGGCAGATTTGCAAGCTAGGTTTTCAAGAAAGTGTAGCATTAGAAATACTAATTTCATTGTTAAAAATTGCTCAGCTTGAAAAATGAAATGTTTTAATACATGTTTATAGAAACATAGAAAAATATGTTGATTGTGATAAGCAGTCTCTGTCACAGACAAAACTCAATGTCTGTTTTATTGACACCTATGTGTCTGCCTGCCTGTCTGCTACTCACAATATGCAATACACAACTTCAATCATTGACTACATGCAATTTGAACTTAACACCTATCATGCTTTACACCATAAACAAAATACATTGATTTATGGCTCGTGCACCTGAGTTCTGTCACATTATATAATTAGACAGGCAGGTGTGATACTTAATACACATGACATGTTATTATGTCTGTGGATTGCAAAGAAACTGCATCCATTTTTTCTCAGATGATTGGATCGGACGGAAACCGATGCAAACTCAGATTGTCAGTTTCAAGTCCTGCTTTGTACTTGGACGAACGACAGTTTCCAGCCACGCAGTAGTTCACCATCTCAGTACTTGTTTATTGGATCGAACGCAAATGCAGAAAGCATGTATTTACAAAACGCAACATCTCTATACATTATTCTTTATGGATAACAACTTCTTTTATTGTAAATGCGCATCATTTACAATAAAAGAAGTTGTTATCCATAAAGAACGTTTGAGCTTCGGTATGTCACTCTTTCTTGATAACGGTATAAGAATCCATACCGAAACGTCGCATCATATACAATAAAAGTTATTATCCCTATAGAATCTTACTTTCTTATTACTCACCATACTTCTAAAATGCCAATCAATCAGATCATCTCTATATACAAACACACAATGAGCCCTCAGAGTATCGGCAAATGAACCAGCCAATGAGAGGCTTCGTTACACTTGAGTGCACACCCACCCGCTCTGACTGGGTTCGGTCTCCCGGGTACTTCGTTTCGAGGGAAGTAAACCCAAGTACAAAATATTGCACTTTTGATTCGCGATTGTGCACTTACAACTTTGTTTATTTGTATTTTCACAATCAGCAGTGTATATTATGTGTCATGAATAAGTAATAATTGTGTTCAAAATATGTTTGTTTTTTGGTTGCTTGTGACCTTTAAAATAAAATAGAAGCTTTTTCAACATTTGACATCGATAATATAGTTAGGCTGACAACTTTCGGAACGCCCCTCGCATACCGACATACGTATCACACATCAAAGTTATAGTTAAGCAATAAAGAAGCCGCCGCTGTGATTTATAGCATACGTCATCTTTTCTTCAAACATGTCGGCGTCAAATCCACGCATCAACTCCAAAACCAAGCCACAAGTATGGGCAACTGGTAGTGGAGCTGGCGTCCTATTCGGGACGAAAGTAATTGATAACTTGTTATCAAAACCCAGAGGTGGGACACGCTCGGACCCCGTCCAAAACCTCAGTATGTCAGCGACTGTGACTGTGCTGTCTCCACCTGCAACATGATACAAGCACAAATTTGCTCTATTATTTGAAAACAAATTAATTAGAATGCTTTGTGAGAAAATAACGGTAGCTGCTTTGTGAATTTATTTCACACAACACACACCCGGGGATTTGTTACTTCAGTTGATATATTCAACAATAAAGGTGAGGTTCTGCATGTATCTAT
Source organism: Haliotis rubra (assembly GCF_003918875.1). Lineage (NCBI taxonomy): Eukaryota > Metazoa > Mollusca > Gastropoda > Lepetellida > Haliotidae > Haliotis > Haliotis rubra. Next base: position 456,414 of record NW_025767532.1, read on the forward strand.
AAAACAACAGATTCCTTACCAGTTCTTTAATCTATGGCAGACACATAGGTAATCTGTGCATGTACAAACTGATATGAAGAATTATGAACGTATGTCATGGTAACGAGTACCGGAAAAGCATTTCGCATTTACACATTTCTAAATCATTACCTCTTTTCGCAACACTTTTAAATAGACACGTTACTACACTTCTCACTGTTTGCTTCGTTATATCGTATTCATAGATATTCTCCCATCAAACATGGGAACACACATTTTGAAATGGACAGTATCTTTTACTTCAAGTATGAAACAAGCTGTATAGAGGATAACTTGTGTAGTGAATTTGATGATGTGACAGCGCTCTTTTCTCGATCTTACTGTCGGACATCAGGTGAAAATATCATGTTTTGTGTTCTGTTGTCTTACGGCATGATAAATTATGATGGTGTGCTCACGGACTACCTTGTAAAATGTGATGTAGCACTGGCAAATGAAGCAATTCTATAGTTTGCATATGTATATAATATTTGCGTACATATAGAAAAGCTCATTTGATAGAGCTTTGCGACAACTTACTCTCACAAAGTACGAAGGAAATCTTCCCAGGCAAACATCGTGTCGTCTTCTTGAGATCTGTTGTTCGAGCCAAGAGGGGATAAATGCACTGTGTACATTGATTTTGGCTGCCGATAAATTTTAGGCCCAACAGTATCAACGAAGAGGGATTCAGTGGTTTCGGGTGATCCAGTCATGTACTTCAGCATTTCAAGATCTTGTAGTCCTTTCCGAAAATCCTGAATTTCTGCGTGAATCCTGTTAACGACACAGTCATTATATACACTGTCAATATTTCACTTTCTGAAGTTGCTGATGCACCGATAAGACACTACTACGAGCTACATGCTAATCACGAAAGATCAGTAAACCGTATCAAAATGTAAATAAACATCTCCTCATGAAAACTCACCTGTAGAACATGTGTGATTTGAACAGCTGACGGACCAAGTCCTCCTTGTCATCCAACCCAATATTACAAATGGGTTTCATTATTCCAGAATCTAACATCCAGTTGGTGGTTTCCTCGTCTTGACAGGCTATCCTAAGCTCATCTGTGGTATCACAGTTCAGGATCTGTTTGCCAGAACACACCAAAGTGGACATATTACAAATCAGCATACAGAATATTTCTGATAGTTACAGTCAATGTAATAACGTATTTATCATCGGGGTGATAATAAGGTCCTTTCAATGCTTAATTTCAGCACTAGTCGTATGCACAATTGTGAAAGTAGAAATCAGGGGCATTGCTGTAAATTGGTATGGCGTGTTTTGTAAATGTATATATCTTATTTATACATGGACGTATTGAAATGTATTAGCACATGTTCAAATCGAGTTGTAACAATTACATGGCGCCAGTAGACTTAACTATTTTTATCCAGGGCACGTTTACTCAAATCCACAAAGTATTATGCACTGGTGAAATGCTCTATACATGAGAGTTGCCAAAGTTTCACTGTCAAGAGGGTTTAATGTGTTTGTAAAGAAGGTGCCAAACGTATCAAACACACACACACACACACACACACACACACACACACACACACACACACACACGCTCGCATTCACACACACACACACACACGCTCGCATTCACACACACACACACACACACACACACGCTCGCATTCACACACACACACACACACACACACACACACACGCTCGCATTCACACACACACACGCTCGCATTCACACACACACGCTCGCATTTTAAACGTGGCAGTAACATGACATGTATTGGGAGAATAAGTGCGAGAATATACCCGAAATACCAAACGTGACTCCTGTGCATAGAATAGACTTGTCCGCCATTGTCAGGGTCGGATTGTATTCAGGGAGACATCATTATGTAAACACAGGTAAATATTGCTTGTGCATATTAGTAACATTATTAAATGAACTTGTTGATGTTCACAAAATATTGAAATCTCATATAAAGAAATATACGACTCGAGGGTCGTTGTTTGAAACACTACAGGAGAATACACCACACAGGTCTGCGTCCCTCATATAATCTATTCTCCTGTAGTGTGTATTGTACCATAAACAATTCCTACACGGCGTTTATTTCTTAAATACACATACGACTAGTGACCCCTTAGCAATGATTGCGAAAGCCGATAACTATTTTGATTTCATTTTCAGAACCAACATTCATCCCACATTTCCGCTTTTTTTCCCACAGAGGTTTTAGAGCTCAAAACACAAGACAGATAAGTGGTTCAATAAACAAAAAATCGGGGTAGTTGTCCTGTTATCAAGATATGATCTATCATTTTTAATGAGTTGATAAATTCTATCATCATTTCATCCTCTGATGAACACATTACATGTTTGCTTGCCTTGTGCAGCATGTCACGGACATGTAAATCTGGTACATCCTCAGACGGATGTCCCCAACCTCTCGGCCAACCAGGAAACCATAGGTTGATCCCTTAAGAACTGAAAACCTGGTCCGCCGTTGAGTATGCTCCAAGCGACCATCTTTCCGGCTTCCCTGTAGCGACCAGCTTCTGGGGGCTCAACATCGTGTCGGAATGACCCACCTTCACCCTCCAACAACTGCACCTTTAAATTCTTCATCAGTTCGCTGGAATATTGTAAAGAATAAGCACATCTGAGTATACGAATCACACGCCAGACTGTGATAAAGACCACGGCCTTTATTTTCGAAGCTCTCTTAGCGCTAAGATAGTCGTAAGTACCATACATTAACATTAACTTACGACTATCTTAGCGTTAAGAGTGCTTGGAAAATGTAGGCCCATATGGAGAAACTGACAGCTCATATTTGAATAATTAAGGAACGTTTACTCATGTACATACAACTGTTATGGGATACTGTTCGTGTTTGCATGTTGCAATGCCTAATTGTTACATACAATACCCATTCACATATCTGTGCCCATCACTTATGTATGTGAGTAATAATATACACTCGTACCCATTCTTCTGCCAAACACTTACGTAAAAAAAATTCCCGCCTTGGTCCGCCATCATCTGCACCATCTTCTAAGCCGACGTCTTCATTTGAAAACTCAATGTATACAGGGTGCCTGAAGTCAAAGGCTGACTTTTTCACTGCCCTCCTCGCTGTCTGGAGCACCTTGTTGCGTTGGATGAGAATGTGCTGGGTGCCTTCTATCACCATCTCGCTCCTCCAAACTTCTATTATCTCACTTTGAGTAAGACTTAATGGAAAGTGGCAAATAAAGCAAACATAAAGGTTGGAATATATTCCTTTACACCCAAAATGGTGTAATGGTCAAATGACAATAAACACATATAGTAAATATTATGATGATCCAGAGACAAGATTAATTCATGTTGGCAACAATTCACATGAAACTGACTTTTATATATACCAATCAACTCTCAGATAGTATGTAGATATATTAATTCCTTGAAGTACATTTAATAGTGGTGGCCACTATTTTGGAGACAAACGATGTAATGGCACATATGAGCGCAATGAAGAAGTCCACGAGAATACGTATAAATAAGTAGTTTACAAACATCACTTACATCGAGTGCGGACTTTCGGTCCATATTATGTTTTATCATAATATCTGGTGCTTGTAGATGTATATTGAAATTCTTAATACACGTATTTAATGTATGATTACACACTGAATAAATTACCTGTGTTGGGTGGAGGTAAGTTGGGGATCTGGCAACTTGTCGTCATCATCTGATTCCTAAACAAATTTAACTATTTTAATGTAAAGCTTTTTAACTTCGTGGGGTTTTATTCATGCAAAAAGAACTGAACGTTTTCCCATGACTAAACCTGTACACGGTTTAGAATAAACTCTTGAAACGTAAACATTCACAACAAACATGAGTGCTTGTCAACATTTTACTAAAGCTACTTTTCATGTTTGTTTGCCACCTAATAATATAACAGAGCCGCAAAGAGACCAATATGCAAATATAACACACTGATACCATATAAGTAAATGGTGTTCTTGCTTTAATGGTGGAGACATCATGATGGGAAATTGTCGGCTGTTCATTGCTGTATATGTCAGGAGCATGGCGGTGACATCAGGCCGTTACCCCATCTTAGAAGTGTTTTACAAATTTTACACTTAACTGTCACCATATCAATAGCATCCATACAAAGGTTACAAACCATATCCAGCATGTCCTCCATGGCCGGTCTATGGAAGATAATAGTTGGTGTGCCAGAATATGATGGTATGTCACTGTCCATGTACTAAAGTAGAAAGAGCATATGTGTGCAGTTCGAGTACTTAATGGCTTTGTACTAGACTACATCAGACTACACTTTACATTAAATATTTTGTATCATTCTTATGCTGTTAAGGTCCACACGAACAGTAACGTTTGTGTCTATTTGAGGGGGAAAATAGACATTAGTATTACCTATGTTCATATCGCAAAGGAATGCATATAAAGTGCCAGCCAAACATATCAGGTCAATCAAAATGCAATACCCACAAGAAGTCGACTCAGAAATACTCACAGGACTGCTGTTTGCATCAGCTGGGATAAGGTCATTTGACTCATCTTGGACAATACGATCCGTGTCTGCACCTTCCTCTACTGTTGCCTGTTCCAAATAAAATGTATTCAATATTGTTTTCAGTGTGTGTGTTTTGAAACGCAACAATTGTGTATGATTCTCAGAGTACAAAATCTCAACAACAATAATATGATAAATGATACATGAAAGTGACAGAAACGTTTCCATAATTGATACAGATAATCTCCACTGAAAACAGGAGTCCACTGTATGATTCCAATAAGCTATAAATTAGTCATGATACACGGTGTTCCATAAAACAGTGAGTCTATCCAGTCCCAATGGTGGTTCCCTGTCACAAACATATGCAAAGTCAAGTCAATTCTTCACCTGAAGGAACATGATAATAAATGTTACATGTCGCAATAAGGAATTGCATCGAAAATCAGGTTTGGTCATTGGTGCGTCACATTTTGAAAAGTCTTGCACATATATGCAAGAATATGTTTTAAAGCTTTACTAAGACATATAACATGGTCGATTGCGCCTCTAAAGAAATGTAGACAACAGGGCTGAAGCCACTGGCCTTTTTGCTTGACATGAAGGTTGACTTTCTGAAAAATGATGCCATTCCTCTGGTCATACAGTCTTCTTATTAGCTTGAGTTTACACTAAATCTTTATGCATTATTCTGAGTAGGACACCAACGAGTCTTTTTCACTGGCCTCTTTAAATGCTAGCTAAGCTCAAATTGGGTGAAACAATGGACTGGAATTGACTATCGTACAATTCTTGATAAACAATTCTTATCATCGATATTCGAAAAGCTTAAGTTAAGCTCCTTGACCAGTTTCCCATGTGTTGAAATAGGCAATATCAGCACACAGAATTCAGATTCATGTGCAAGAGAAATAGATGGGCAAGGAAAATCACAATGACGCAAATGGAAAGCTATGTCCGTACTCCGATACGTGTGCCGTTTAGGCTCTATACACATTGCTCAGCCGAGTAATCAGCTCTTTGTGTATCTGTTAAGCTCAAAGCATCACTAAGATGCAGGAAGTGGCAAAACAAAATGAAATACCCACAAGAAGTCGATTCAGAGATACTCACATGACTGCTGTTTGCATGAGCTGGGATGAGGTCATTTGACTCATCTTGGACAATACGATCCGTGTCTGCACCTTCCTCTACTGTTGCCTGTACCCAAATACAAATGTATTCAATATTGCTTTCAGTGTGTGTGTTTTCAAACGCAACATTTGTGTGTGATTCTCAGAGTACAAAATCTCAACAGCGATACAAATATAGATGATACATGAAAGTGACAGAAACATTTCCAGAATTGATACAGATAATCTCCTGAGTAGAACATAAACGAGTCTTTTCACTGGTCTCTTTACATTTCTAGCTCGATTAATTGGGTGAAATAATGGAAGGGAATTGACTATTATTCCATCCTTGATCAATATCTGATCATCGATATTCGAAAGGTTTAGTTAAGCTCCTTGACCAGTTTCCCGAGTTTTGAAATGAGCAATATCCGCACACACATTCAGATTCATGTGCAAAGAGAAACAGATGGGCAAGGAGAAAATCACAATGACGCAAATGGAAAGCTATTTCCGTACTCCGATACAATACGTGTACCATTTGGGCTCTATACACATTGCTCAGCCGAGTAATCAGCGCTTTGTGTATCTGTTAAGCTCAAAGCATCACTAAGATGCAGGAAGTGGCAAAACAAAATGCAATACCCACAAAGTAGACTCAGAGATACTCACAGGACTGCTGTTTGCATGAGGTTGGGATGAGGTCATTTGGCTCATCTTGGACAATACGATCCGTGTCTGTACCTTCCTCTACTGTTGCCTGTACCAAATACAAATGTATTCAATATTGCTTTCAGTGTGTGTGTTTTCAAACGCAACATTTGTGTGTGATTCTCAGAGTACAAAATCTCAACAGCGATACAAATATAGATGATACATGAAAGTGACAGAAACATTTCCAGAATTGATACAGATAATCTCCTAGGTAGAACATAAACGAGTCTTTTCACTGGTCTCTTTACATTCTAGCTCAGGTGGGTGAAACAATGGAAGGGAATTGACTATTATTCCATCCTTGATCAATATCTGATCATCGATATTCGAAAAGGTTTAGTTAAGCTCCTTGACCAGTTTCCCATGTGTTGAAATGAGCAATAACAGCACACAGTTTCAGATTCATATGCAAGAGAAACATATGGGCAAGGGAGAAAATCACAATAACGCAAATGGAAAGCTATGTCCGTACTCCGATACAATACGTGTGCCCTTTAAGCTCTATACACCTTGCTCAGCCGAGTAATCAGCTCTTTGTGTGTACCTGTTAAAGCTCAAAGCATCACTAAGATGCAGGAGGTGGCAAAAACAAGATGAAATACCCACAAGAAGTCGATTCAGAGATACTCCTGGGACTGCTGTTTGCATGAGCTGGGATGAGGTCATTTGACTCATCTTGGACAATACGATCCGTGTCTGTACCTTCCTCTACTGTTGCCTGTACCAAATACAAATGTATTCAATATTGCTTTCAGTGTGTGTGTTTTTCAAAGCGCAACATTTTGTGTAGTGATTCTCAGAGTACAAAATCTCAACAACGATACAAATATAGATGATACATGAAGTGACAGAAACATTTCCAGAATTGATACAGATAATCTCCTGAGTAGAACATAAACGAGTCTCTTTCACTGGTCTCTTTACTCCAGCTCAGTGGGTGAAACAATGGAAGGAATTGAGCTATTATTCCATCCTTGATCAATATCGATCATCGATATTCGAAAGCTTTAGGTTAAGCTCCTTGACCAGTTTCCCGAGTTTGGAAATGAGCAATATCCGCACTTACACATTCAGATTCATATGCAAAGAGAAACATATGGGCAAGGAGAAAATCAAAATAACGCAAATGGAAAGCTATTTCCCGTACTCCCGATACAATACGTGTACCATTTGGGCTCTATACAAAGTGCTCAGCCACGTAATCAGCGCTTTGTGTATCTGTTAAGCTCAAAGCATCACAAAGATGCAGGAAGTGGCAAAACAAAATGAAATACCCACAAGAAGTAGACTCAGAGATACTCACACGGGACTGCTGTTTGCATGAGCTGGGATTGAGGTCATTTGGCTCATCTTGGACAATACGATCCGTGTCTGTACCTTCCTCTACTGTTGCCTGTACCAAATAAAATGTATTCAATATTGCTTTGAGTGTATGTGTGTTTTGTAACACAACATTTGTGTGTGTTTTCACAGGTATATAAATACATAGAAACCTTCCATCGTCAATGTAGCAAGATGAACTAATGCAGCACGCTACAGACGGTGCATGCATACATGCATAACTGTAGCAGTCACTGTGGTGATATTTGATGTTAACGAAACGGTGGAAAATAACCTATTCATCCCATTTCATTTTTATATAATTGTTTAAATGTGAACCCGAACACGATGCGACTTTACCACTGAACCAGACGGTGGCCGCAAACGCGTAAGAGCGACATATTTTGGCGTTCATACAATTTTCAGAGAGTGTGACTGCTACAACCGATGCCAAATAAAACGACTATCGACTCAATTCGTGTGTAGACTTACAGTAACAGTCTAAAGCAATCTATGAATTTATCCCCAGTATCTATACTATTTAAAAGGAATGTATTTTCAAACATGTATAACTCGTCCACAAATAGACTCTAGTACATGATTTTTACATCAGTTTAGAAGAAGAGGTAATGTCTATACAACAAAGTGGATAATTTTTAGATAACGGAGACGTTGAGCGCGATGGTGGCCCACGTAGCATGGTCCCGACGTCCGGGTGTCTAAGCTCTCAGTCAATCTGGATATCCTCCGGAGTCCAGGCACCCTGACTGCTGTGCTCTCACGCGTGGTAGTACGATTACGCAAATGTAGTACCCTGATGTATCGATCTTGGGTTGCAGTGGTGACTCGAGGTCTGCCTGTACAGGGACGATCATTTTGTTATACTTGTCTGGTTGTAATGAGCTGGAAGCAGTGGTATCGTGCTCAGACTAACATTCAGACGCCTGGCTACAGAAAATTGGTAATCTCCAGCGTGCATTCTATCAATGGCGATGTTCCATGTCGCAACGTCAAGACGTGGCGTAGTGATTTGACGAAACTCCGCTCGAAAACGAATACCGATTTCCCAAAGTAATCTGGATTTTTATAGCCAGACAGTGCATGCTCTTTGCCGCACAGTTTCAACTGGAAGGTGATTTCTGTTGCGTTGTGGCGATGCCTTTTAATTCTTGTAAGAAATCTCATTGAAATAAACATTTTTAGGTAAAATCATTTTCACTTGTGCAATAGTGTAAAATCATGTTATCAACACTGCCCGTACATATTTCGACGATTGTTTTGAACACAATTGGTACTTATCAGATTTTAAAAAAATACAAAGAGCCTATGCGTTTCTTTTTGAGATAGTATATTTTACACAGCTTTACAATCATCTTTCAACGATCGGCCAACTGATCATCATTGTCTAACTCTTGTTTTTGCCAGTTGTTTGTTTGCAACTTCGGAAATGTCTTCAGATTCTGTTGACGTCCTTAGCTTGACGTCAATGCATACCGACCCGCTGTCACTGTGGCTGACTTACAGTGGCAGTTCTTGAGAGGCTTGTATAATCTAATGATGATATCATTTGTATACATTTATTTGTAAATACGTACTTCAAGATATCAAATAGTGATACAGCAGATACTTTGTGTGAATTTATTCGCGTTAAAACTTTCACACAACGGGGACAAACGACGTGGCAAGCTCAAACTTTCATACAGTTTGGCTCTCACTGTATGAAGGTTGGGGTATACAATGAACACAAAATGAAAGTCAATGGTTAATAGAAGCAAGTATACCCTGACTCTGACGAGGTTTTGTGTGCTAGCCGCTGTTCTGGACCTGGTCCTAGGCCTCCTTGTTGTGGCTGCATCTGAACACTAACAGAAATGAGATTTCCTTCATATGAATTGTAACATGAACTTCATAAGCTATACTAGCACATAAGGAAACTGTGCATTGTCAAAAATATTATCCCAGTTGATAAGTACGATAACAATGTCAAAGGTACATATAAACTTTAATGGAGGGATCATGAGACCATAACAAGTCGGGAGAATTTCAATTGAAAAGTCAATCCACAATGACGTCACGAGTCAACACGCGGGACAGGGGTCAAACGACCATGTCACTGAAGCTCAAAAACAGGTATATCCACCATCGGCATTGAGGAACAGCAGTGCATCGACGACGCATAGAGCCTATCAAACGTGCAAGGAAGGCTTGTGGGATGTCACGCCAGATTCTCTCAAGTTCTGTTGCAAGGTCAAGGACGTTATCTGGCGGATGAGGAAGACGGCGTAGACGTCGATCCATCTCGTCCCAAACATGCTCTATCGGGGAGAGATCCGGTGAATTTGCAGGCCAAGGCAGTAAGTCAACGTTGTGGTGTTGCAAGGAATCCATAGCAACCCTTGCCGTATGAGGGCGGGCATTGTCCCGTTGGAATGTTAACCCAGGGCCGCTGACATGTGCATAACGTTCTCCCACGCTTCAGTGGGGGCGTTGACGTCCATCACTATGGGAAATGTTAAACCTGGACTCATCTGTAAAAACAACATTTCTCCACCAAAACAAGGGTCTGCGGACATGATTTCGGCACAACATTCGGCGAGCTTGTCGATGACGTTGTGTCAGGATAGGCCGTATGGCGGGACGTCGTGGTCTGATCCCGTGATGACGTAAACGTTGTCGAACTGTGTTGGGGTGGATACGGCGAAGTCCTGGGATGGTTCGGGCAGTCATCACTGCAGTCTGAAACCTGTGCCGAAGATGGGTCACCTTATATCCATCTGTCCTGTCCATGGCGTTATTACGTGGACGTCCAGAACGTGGCCGATCGATCACGTCATTTGTGTTCTGGAAGCATCTCACCAGTGCAGAAATGGTGTTCCGGTGGCAGTGGAAATGTGCAACCACTTGTCGTTGAGACATTTCCCCACGGACCATCCCAATGGCCTCATGACGTTGTGCAGACGTGAGGCCTTGCATGCTATGCGTTTCAATAGCCGTTTAATTTTTTGACCGATCGCAAGGGCAGGGTTGAGATTTCCAAAGTGACGGTATTGTGTGGCATTCATTTGCTCTGTTTCTCTTTCCCGGAATGCACGTGCAGCAACGTATTGCGCACGTCTCAAGGACGAACCCACTGACGTCACGGAACGTGGCACGTGCATGCATGTTGGATACATGTTACTAATCTCTGAGTTTGAATCCTTATGTGTCTACACAGGTTTGATAAAGTTAGATGTTAAATTTTTGGTATGCACGGTTTCTTGTATGAGCCTAGTATACATTTTACAAATCACCTAAACAGATGTTTTGTGGTTAAACGGGTTCATATTAGTTGCCTGAATGGGATATTCGGGGGAAGCAACTCTGTTTATGGAACTGTGGGGCCTTAGATGACGATGAGGCCAAATCGTCAGAATTAAGTCTTTTAAAACGAATTATTGATGCATTATTGCTAAAAAGTAAGTTAGTAATAAAATAAATATTTTATTATGTTTAAATTATAATATACTATAAATATGAGTCTTATAGGTAAAGGATTATAATAAAGGTAAAAATAACGCTCGTGTTAGAACAGAAAGCATACAGTGATTTACGTTTGAACTCCTTTCTTACTAAGGTATGTTGTTCACAAATGAGACCAACTAGTATCATTGTGCCAATTATACATGAGAATTGACCTTCCTATGACATAAATTATTATATAATTGCCAGTTAAAACAAGATAGTTAAAACCTAGATGTACATGTAGAATACTAAAATGCATTATATTCCGACACTATAAATGGGAACATTCACTACTTAAAACATATTACGAATAATTAGAATTTAGCATGAAGGCACGAGGTTTATGTTGGTGAACCAACACATAATAGTGATCTAATACTAGTGATATCAATTACTGTTAACTGGTTGTGGGACCTTTGTGGTAAATGAAACTGTAAAAATGCACATCATCTGGTGTATCACCTACCTCTATTAATGTCTCTGTGTGTGCGGGTAGAATCGTATGGGGTTTGTGTTTACCCTTTGCAGGTATTCGCTGAGGGCCTCTTCATTGTGCCATTTCTCTGATACACGCTGTGCATTAAAATAGCACAGCGTGCACAGCCTCATCAATGTTTATGTTCTCAAACGATTTCCCACCCGGAAAAACATAATTTTTTTGGCATAATCAAAGGAGCCCCTCACGGGTGATATCCTTTGAGGCATCGTAGTAGTGTTTTCCGCCCCCTACGCTCAGACATGAGCTGGAAACGACCTACTGGTGTGGTGTTTCCAGCCAGTTCCACTTTCCTAGTGGCAAAGGCATTTGGCGTTTCCGGTTTCCTCCTCTTGCGCCTCTCCATAAATGTGGTCAATTTACTGATGTTGATCTACAGCCTGTAACGCAATATATCATCCCAATATATATTGCAACTGACACCGATAACTCATGGTGGAGGAAAGGATATTAGAAGAAACCAATACCACACATACGAAACTATATGGAGATAGATCACGTCTTGTGTACATTTCAAATGCAGATTCAATAAAATATTACAAAATGAATTGCATTGGATTAAAAGGTTTATATAATAAGTGTTTGTAAACTATGTTATTTGATATTTACACATTCAGTTCCTATTTCAAACTAGCGCCCAAAGAAAAGCTTCATCACAGAGACCCGTGAAGATCCGGGTTAAAATTGATCTTCACTAACCCATGCTTGTCGTAAGAGGCGACTAACGAGTTAGGAATTGGTCAGGCTCACTGACTTGGTCGACACATGTCATTGGTTCCCAATTGTGTAGATCGATGTTCATGATGTTGATCATTTTAAAGGTCTTGTCCACACTCGATTATTTTCAGACCGCTCAGTAACTCACTCATTACAGAGCGTCAGAGCTGGTAATGGCCGGAGCAGCGGAAAATCGGAGGTTCGGGCCCCGTCCGCGCGTCATACCAAAAGATGTCAAAGTTGGTACTTGTTATTTATCCTCCGTGACGCTTCTACACATTAAAGGGGATAAATGGTCGACTGGTGTTGTGGTCGGCTCTGAGCCAAGTATACTGTCTAAAGGGTACTCCTGTTAAACTTTGCATGAGAGAACGGTGTATCTAGGAGTTCGCCTTACATTATGCAGGATTAGTAGACACACACAAACGCACACGCTCACTCATGCACACACTAACATGTAGTGATAATATTGAACGCAAGGGTAAAGGGCCCCATACATGACCTTATTTTAAAGTCACGAGATCAAACCAAGATTAGTTTGTCCTACTTAATGTCCATTACTAAAATACAGACAAATACAGTGTAAAATTGTAAGGTCGTTAAATATTATTTCAGACCAACCACCTATTTACCTCTTAATATGTAATGTAGGTCTCTGCTTTAGAGCAGCTGTATTAACGAAAGTTGAAGAATTATTTTGTTTCTGCTTTTGTGCAAACGTAATTGTATAATAGATATCCTACTGGTTTTTATGTTTGGGTTAATGAAAACCTACACCCTTGGTTTCCGGCATATTGCCTTTAAAATATACCATAAAAATATTTCGCTTTAAAAGATTTTTTCATAGTAACTTCCTTGCGGTGTGATGGAACCCTAAACATGGACAATTGTATTCAGCTCACACACGCACGCACACGCACGCTTTCGCTCACTCACTCACTCACACATAGTGATAATTGAGGTGGTTTTGCAAACAAACTATGCGCAGGAATTATTTCAAAAGGTTCGTTGAAAGAGAGAGTACCCGGTTGTTTACCTGAAACAAAAGGTTGGAGCTGCTGGAATATTGCTCGACTTGGAAGGGAACGTTCATTATTATTACCCTCAGTGACTAATCTTGTCACAGTCTTGTGGATGGTTTTGTCCTCTACCTTTATCTTAAACCTAAATATGGAAACAGATGAAGCGGTTTCACTGGTCTCGTTTTATTTCAAGTTCATTTGGGTAATTTTTACTGAAAGCAGCGTTAAACCAAAATATACTATTGTGATGTGGAAACTTCTGATATAAACGTATTTGAATGTATTTAGAAGTGATACACACAAGGACGCAGTATGTATGGATGCCAACTCCTTTATTATGAGGAATACAACGTTTTGGAGATATATATAATCATTCACCTGTTGAAGAGAGTATGTATATACTCGAAACGTTTTAGTCTTCATAATAAGAACATGAAAATGTACATGCAACACCACTTGTTTGGATCTATAAACGTTGGGTTTTCATTTGCACGCCATTACAATCTTACAGCAAGTGAACAGCGAAAACTTAAAACACATAAGACAAAACACACACACACACACACACACACACACACACACACACACACACACACACACACACACACGCTCGCATTCACACACACACACACACACACACACACACACACACACACACACACACACCACAACCCCGATTTTTCCAACAACACTGACAGCAGCCTTTTCAGGAATCTTCCACAACATTAAGGTGCTGCAATGGCCCTCCAGGTGACTGGATTTAACCAAATTGTACATTCATGGGGCGTTTTAGCTCAACTCACTCACTCGCTCACTCTCTGTGATGATGGAATGGTGTTTGTCGCTTGTATTTTCAATGAAGGGCAAAGTCTCCTCAAGATAACACGGCGTCGGACAATATACACGTACACGATTCTATTTACAAGACATGTATCATAAAGATCTAACCGTTTAAAGTTTCCCGGCATCTGTTTCTAATCCTGACCACAATCCCAATCAGGTTGACACCTAGAAGACGAAAGAGCTCTTCTTCTGTAGATTGAAGAGATTCTTCTAACCCAATCTGCAGAAGATAGGCTCTACATGACTGCCAAATTAGTGCAAACAGGATTTATCAGGGTTGTATATAGAGTTTTAGTTCTATATAGTGTACATTATTTTATTAAAGTGTCACATGCTGT